>NC_053048.1:54478754-54800629 GCF_003473485.1 Medicago truncatula
CTGCCAGAAACCTGAACCTGCAAAATCATTTCAGGGTTTAGCAATAATACCTCGATGCAATAATTTTCTTGAACTAATTACATAAAGTATAAAGCAAGGATTTATATAAACACCAAGATACCAACACTCTAAACAAATTTACACATACATCTAGTCATATTACTTTAACCTACCAACCGGTGCCCCTTGGGCACTGGTTAAGGAATCCTTAAATAGAAATTTTGCTTTGAAAATATAAGTTTTTACTTTTGATGAAGTAATAATTAAACTATTTTTTTATAAAAACTTACATGTTCTGGTCGCTTAACCAATGCCCATGGGGCACTAGTTAATATTCTCCTACTATAAACAGGTTTTACACATACGTAAAGCCATATTTTAGCATCTTGACATGGTGTAAACAAGTTTTTAAGAAATACTAAGATGTGGTGAAGATGATAAAATGAAATCAAGATGTTTGTGTAAAATTTGTTTATATTATCATTGTATAGCTATTAAAGTCATAAAAAAAATATTGCGAGTAAAAATTACCTGAACAGATTAGATGGAAAACTTGCTGAGTTGATCATATATGTTCTACGTTGAAAACGGTCTTTAAAGAACTGAGAGGTTTGCTTGTCCAAAACTTGCCAACTGGTCCCCTCATCATTGCTTCCTTCAAGAATCCTGGGAAAAAGGTCGTGTGTGTGTGGCATATCAACTCAAGTTAATTCATTTCAAAGCAAAGAAAAGAAGCTGAGTGAACCAACATAACAGTCACCAAAGAAAAAATATAAAGAAACACACTATTGGAGACATAGTTGCTAACAGGCAGAGCAAAAGTGGATGGTCATAAACACACACTACTTGCTTGGCAAGTCTGTGATTTCATATGATTTTTAAGAATTTGATTTTTAAATTGAAAGCCTAATAAGTTTTATAGCACCAATAAACTATATCGTGCCACCTGTTTCAAAACAATTGAAAGCTTCTAATTAAATATCGAGAGACACTTTCTCATTCATAAGTAGTTTAAGAAGTTTTAAATCAACAATAGATTAAAGTCAAACTAAATTTTCAATGTTAATAGTCTTTGGAAAAATAGCAATTACCTTACTATAATTTAGAGCAATGAAGCTTACAAGATTAAAGAATCAGAAAAATATATCAAATAAGCACGAGTAAATCATCCACGAGTGAAGATCCTCTCAGTTCTAAAAAGAAGTAGATAGGTCCATTACAGTTTTGGAGTATATAAAGGATATTAAGACACACATTCTCAAAACTGGTGACAATAAGTTGGCCTTCATAAACCAAAATCATAATAATGGAGATGTCCATTTCTTTCTTTAAAGAAATATATAGAGGATCTCTACTCCTCATCCACTCATTAACAATAATTATAATAAAATGAATCAAGAATAAAACAATTTATCACCAAATATAAAGTCCATACTACCAGTCCATCGGATCCCTTTCTGGGGCATCATTGGCAGACATCAATTCATATGCCACAAGCTCAAACTTCTTGTCCTCAAACGTTCTATACACGATCCAACAACCTACACAGTCAAATATTTAACATTTTTATTAATACAAACATCAAGATATCAATGTCAGTGCCTTTAGAATAGTAATAAGATGGACTCATGCTAGCATTTAAAACGAGTATACTTAGGTTTCTTGCTCGATTATTTTTCATATCATGATTATGAATGCTTTTCATTAATCTTAATTTATGCCCTGAGGACAGAGAATGCAAACAGAGCATAACTCCTAGGAATGAGTAAGTTAACATGAATTATCAATCCAAATCTTACATTAAGAAGATTTCCTCAATAGAATTAGTAATTAGTAGAAATAGGTGGAAGATGAAATGGCGCAACTCTTGCTTTAACAACTTAGGTAAAACATGTCAACTTTATTAAGAAATTATATAGAACAATGTTTAACCTACTACTGCAATTTGACGTGAAACAAACTCTATAACCGCAAAGAAGTTATTTAATAGGTTAACTATACACCTTTTGCTCCATTTGGTTCTTCCCATTTTGATATCCGAGTTCCATCAAATGCTGATGTTACCTGATTTTATAAAACAACAACAAAGTTATTGATGCTATATATCATAATTAATGATATACATAAAAAATAAGTGAGATATAAACTCACAATCCCTAAAGGCAACTCCTCAGCACTTGAAACGACTGAACCAGAATGTAATCTATTTAACTTCAGAAGTGGCAACAGGATCATATCTTTCCCATAGTTTTCACACTTGTTAAGATTGTTAACCATGTCATCAAGAGCATCTAGCACAACAGGCAGTGCTAAAGAAGTTACTACAGGGTTACCAACCGAACAAACTTCAACCCTCCCATCCGTATTCACTTTTTTCTCCAGTGAAAGAGCATCAAGTAAATCATCAAAAGACGGCAAAAGTTTCTGAAATTTCGGGTTGCTTAGAACTGAATCGATGGAGGCCCTTCTTGATTTAAAAGGGGAACTGGAAAGATCCAAGAGAATTCCTTTCGTAATCCCAAGTACTTCGACAGCTTCGGACTTCGTTAGTTCTTCCTCAATAAATTGATTAAGTACAGGACGAAATGCATTATAAATCTTAGTCACATGCTCGTCTACACACAATCGAATTGGGCAAGCAGAAGAACTTAGGTTATCAGAACCAATTTCAGATCTGGATTTGCGCCATTGCTCATTCCCACTTCTTCTTCCAGGTAACGAGAGGGACTCGTCGTCTTCAGAATGCAAACCCCTCTCAAGTTGCTGGTTTTCTTCCATATCACGTGCTTCAATTATTGAAAGTAGTTGTGATGTAAAGCCTCTTCGACATTCGGTGGTTATATTTGTGAGTACAGATGATAGAGAAGGCTCTGTAAGCATAGTACGTCGAGAAAGGACCTTAAATTTTGAAAAAGGTGCAAAAATTTATTATCAATTATTACCAATTCAGGAACCCTGATTCGTTATGAAAGTGGAAAAAAGCTTGATTATAAAGAAAACACAAGGAAAGAAATTATATAAATTAACCTACCTCATGCCACTTCCTTGTGTATCGTTTGGTGACATCACGAGTTCCATCTTTCGCTATGGCAATAGCATAATTTAATTTCTTATTCCACCTGATTTCATAGATTTAAAAAGTTTAAAAACGACAACAACTACCTCATTAGGTCAATTAAAAGGTGTACTAGAAAATGAATTATACCCTTTTTCATATAATAATGGCTTGTCATAGATTGCTTCACATGGGTCAAGATGCATCCATCTGTAAGATCATCAACGTGCTCAAAACAAAACACTGTCCAAATGGAAATAGTTTTAACAGCATATTACAAGAACAAGCAGTTTTTGTGTCAATTGTACCTTCCCAGGAATTGAGAGTAGCACTCTGTCCAAACATGGTCTGTAAAGTCTTGGATCTGGAGATCGACTAAAATTCAGTGACAAAACCTCACAAGACAAACACATTTATAGTGGGTTGTGAATATAAGCAGAGTTCAAAATACTTTAAATTCACAATAAATGAAATTTACTAGAAACACTGTAAGGACTCATTAGTGAAAACTGGTTCACTCATCATCCCACAGAAATCAACAAACACCACTGTCAAATCATCACCATAAGTGGCAAATTGTTTCCAATAACAATGCAAGCTACTTTCAAGAAGAGAAATGATATTTGAACAACCATTTTTTGACAACTTTTGTGACAACTTTCTCTCTCATACTCACATTGTGTTTTTACTTTCTTTCTCTATTGCTTTGGTTTTTGTGCCACTACCTAAATTTCTTTGTATATTTTAGTACTGCATTTGTAATGTTATAATCATCACAAAATACGTATCTCAAAGATTCAAAATCCTGTCTACACCATAGGTCCTAGCAACTAATGATACAGAACACCGGCACTTTATCTGCTCTATTACAGCATAAAAACTAAGAAAGATTATCACACTGAAAAGACTAAATTTCATCCAGTATTTGAGTTACAAACCAGACGTGACTCATAGCCAAAAGCCCGACAATAGAGCGTAAAGCAATTGGCCCATTCTCCACAGCGGCCCTCTCTTGTTTCCACAAGCTGCAAATTCAATTTGAAAGAGAATAAAGGGCGTGTCCAAAACAAATGTGATAGGAATAGCAGTCAGTTTGACAGTTGGCCAAGTGTAAAATGCATCAGCAGCAGTTTAACATGAGTAGAATACCTTTTTCGGATCATTATACCGAGGGAAGCGAGTCAGTTTGGAGCAAATGGTGCAGCTGTCATGTGGAAATATAAACGTTGATAACCAGAAAATTAAGGAAGTCAGGCAAATAGTGGAAGCTAAGATTAGTGAATATGTCAGAAACCTATGAAAATGCTTTATAAGCAAAAGGTCAGAATTCTAGTAACCATGTATGTAACAGGGGAATAATTTAGTTCATAAAAAAACAGGATTATCTGGCCAAGACATGTTCTAATTCGAAATAAACTCAGATGATTAACAGATTGTTGATCTTGCAAAACAGGACACTCAAATATAAATAAAACTAAAATGTTAATTATAAATTATACTTTTGATCAGATGACTAAGTATAGCTTAATGAAGGTTGTGCATGATGCCATAAGAGAAATAAGATATATCTCAATTGATAATTACCAAACCCACATTTCTGATCTCAGTAAAAGGAAAAACAAAAAGTAATCTCACATTACATTAAAGCATATATTCAACAACATACCGATATTGTTCAACCCTTGAAGCTCCATAAAGAGTCTCAGAAGGAAGTGGAGCAGTCATACCCTGGGCTACAGTGTCGTTGCCACAGTCACGACAAGATGGTGAATTCACCCATCTATTTGATGAGAACAAGAAAGAAAGATAAATGATTAGAAGCGAGTGCAGGTGAGTTAGTGCTTTTCATGGGGGAGAGAAAAATATAATGTAACTCAGCTCAGCCACAAATATCATGTGAATCATATTTGAGTTAAATTATAAATAACTCTATATTTTGTCCTTATAGAGTGGTTGGCCATTGATGCATTTGATTCATTGGGCATTAATAAAAAAGCACAATAACTAATTTAAACCTGAAGGATTGTTTGAACCAGAAAAGCAGCTGCAGCAGGAAAGCATGATCTCGTTCTATTTTTGATGGATTGAAGTTCCCCTCCTGAAAATATTTATCAGGCTTACACCAATTACAAAACAATTGTAGCAGCATACAAAAGCTTATCCTTATGAAATGACAAAAGCATCTCAGCCAAGGGTGATATCCATACACAAGCACCGACACTCCAGATTGAAGGTGCGTCTGACAGAACATCGACACATATAGTTATACTAAATCCATTCTATTTTCTTAAATTATTATTGGTATCTGCATGTCGATGTCGAGTCCAATGTATGTGTTTGTGTTAGTGATTTATAGCTTGTTACAACAAAAAGACAGACAAATCCAGGGTGAATGAATTTTCAGAATAGTTAGAGACACCGTAAAAGGAATTAGTTAGTTTAGAGTTAACACTTAACACAATATGAACATCCTCTAAAAAAATTAAATAATTGACCACAAGGAGTTAGAATTTTCTCTTGAAAGAGAAATTTACATGCTCTTACTTTGGCCAAAGAAACCAATGCTTTCTCCTCAAGCTCTTCCACAGGAACAGTATTTCGAGCAGCTTCCTGGCGCCTTTCATCTTCATACTGCAAGATATAACATAACAATCAACATGTGAAATCAATCATGATGTAATTAATTTTCTCAAGGACAATAGGGAAACCTCACTTTGGCAAACAGTTGTGTTATTTGAACATCAAAATAAAGACATTGTATGTGACACCCTATGTGTTCTCTCTTACTTTTTATTGCTACAACTTGCACACAATTAAAAAATACACATAAAAATCAAATGACACCGTATTTGACATTAAAATTATGATGTCAAAGTATTATTTCACTTTGGCAAATTCTAAATGCAGCTTCATGAACTAAATGCCATGTGTTTCTCATTCAAAACAAATAAAAGAAACTACTGCTATTGAGTAAATCAGCATTTCGGTCCTCGAATTGTAAAAGTTGGTTGGACGTTTTAGTTCCTCAAATTTACAAAGTAGCAAATCAGTTCCTTAAATTAAAAAATGTCAATCAATTTAGTCCCTCCAACAAATTCCCTCATCAGTAAACATCCATAAAAAAACAATGTAATACTCACATATTGACTTGAATAGTCTCTAGCATCATTAAGGCAAGTATAGAACCTTTACATTGTAGTAATAAATTTGAATTTTTTTTAATCTAAATTGGCCAACATTGTTCAATTTAAGAGACTAAATTGCTATTTCACAAACATGATGATTAAATCGACCGAACCGGATCAATTTGAAGGAATAAGATGCCGATTAACTCTACTACTATTACAATGATGATTTAATCGTTGCAATGTAATAAAATGAAAATTACCATGAGGACTTGAGTAACATATGGTCGTACTCGACTCTCAAATTCCTGAGTATTTTCGCTAGCAACATACTGCTGAAACATCAGTGCTTCCTCTTCTGCCTGAACAAATTTACACAGACAACAAAAGTACAAAAAAAAATCACAAATAATTCAAAACTAAGTTGAAACTTGAGAAAAATTGAAGCGAGAAAATCAATGGTGTAAAACCTGCAAGAGCCTGGCCAATTCCTCGTCGGATTTCAAGAAATCGTTGGAGTTAGTTTCAGGTTGTTGAGGATGATCATTGATGGAGACAAGTCGTAGTTTATCAGAAATTGTTGCAAGATCAGAATCAGTTGAAATTTGAGTATCAGGTTCAGCTCCATAAATCTGTTAAATTGATAAATAATTAAGAATAAAAAAAAAAAAAAAAAAAAAAAAAAAAAAGAGAATTATGAATTGGGTAAAATGAAAACCTTTTGTTGATCGGGAGGAACAGAAGTGAGAGAGTAAAGCTGGAATTGAAGAACTTCGAAGCCATCATCGGTATCGTATTCGAGATCAAAATTGGAATCGTTGTGAAGAACTTCGAACCTTCGACCCACCATTTTTGTGTTCAAAACATCGAGTTGTTGTTGTTTACTTAGCACTGTTGTGAAAGTTGAAATGGGAAGAAGAAAGACATCACGTGGAATACAGTACGTGGCACGATTGATTACAAGGAAATTACGTGGTATGACACGAGTACATATAGGATTTGATTTAGACAACAGTAACGCGGCTAAGAATGTGTTTGGACAAATGGAATTCAAATGATTACTTTCATGAAATTTTAAAATAATCCCTAAAAAAAATTAAATTTTTTGAAGTTAATTTTTTTTGAATTTATTAAATGACAACTACAAGGTGAGGTTTTTAAATTTATTCTTTCTTATAATTTTTTTCAAGATTTTCAAATTAGTCCCAATCAAATTTTCAAAATTGCTAATTCATCCCTAAAAATTAAAAAGAACACAAATTGGCCTATAATCTTTTGAAATTTGCAAATGGTCCTATTTTTCAGATTTAACCCATGACATTTAAATTTTATAAAGTTAGCACAAACATACTTCAAGCCATTGTATGTACTTAGTTTTCGCTAAGGCTATGTTGATTCCAAACATGCATTAAATGAATCGTTATTATTTATAAAATGGTTAAATGAGTTTTTTTTAATCGAATATCAAATTTTGTTTTTAGTCAATCTAAAAATTTTTAGTAAGTTTTGATCCACTAAATTTTTTCTATCACAACTTTTGATCTCTGTTTTTTTAGTAAATTCATGTGTATTCTTAAAAAAAAATAAAAATTGCAGTCATGTTTAGTATTGTACATTATAAAAATCTTTCTTGGAACCAACAATGGATTGGTCCAAGTGGTAGAATACTTTGCCCTCTTAAGCATATGGTTAAGGGTTCGATTTTTGCCTCATGTATATGGGAAAAAAAATTGTTGGAAGAGCAGAACCCGCCTTGCGTGTCTCATAAATTCTCTTACGAAAATTAGTCACTATCAAACGGTGGTGAAAACTTCGAAAAAATATCATGGTAACCCAAAAAAAAAAAGACATCTCTTGCAAAAGTTTAAATTTTTTAACAAATGATAAATTAAATATAATTTTCTAAACTTTTAGCATTTAAATTAGAAATTACTAGCTATTACAAGAAAATCTTGTTCATTCTTAGTGAACGTGAGGTTTATTAAACGACAAATGAACTAAGTCAATTAACTATTTCAATTAAGATGGTTGTAGTGCTGTTTAAATCGATTTTGAGTCAAAAAATTATTTGATCGAGTGACGGATCTACCTCATAATTGGTGGCAGTTGCCCCAACTAATTTATTGATTTTGTGATAAGTTGTAGAATATTTTTAAATTACTCACATATTAAAGGAAAATCTTACTATTTCAAAATATATCATTCTTAGTGAACGTGAGGTTTATTAAACGACAAATGAACTAAGTCAATCAATTATTTCAATTAAGATGGTTGTAGTGTTGTTTAAATCAATTTTGAGTCAAAAAAATTATTTGATCGAATGACGGATCTACCTCATAATTGGTGGCGGTTGCCCCAACTAATTTATTGATTTTGTGATAAGTTGTAGAATATTTTTAAATTACTCACATATTAAAGGAAAATCTTATTATTTCAAAATATATCAACTTTTAGGTGTAAAATGACATAGTTTCTGGTTTCTAATTTGTTTTTTTGTTAAGTAGCCTTTTTAAGATAAATGAACAAGGTGTATGCGGTTCGAACCACATTCACTTTGTATTACTCCCTCCATCCTAAAATAATCGAGCCATTTGTAAAAAAAAATGTCTAAAATAATTGAGCCATTTCACTTTTCAATACAATATTAATCATTTTTTTCCCTTTATAACTATAATTATTACTACTTTCATCATTTACAAATCAATATATTTCACTTTACATTTATGATAGTGGAGAATGCACCAATACTTAACAAGTGCACTTAAAACTATTTTACTCTCTCCTTCATTTATATATTTTTCTTAATACGTGTGAAATGAGCTTTTGACCTAGTAAATTCGGGACGGAGGGAGTAATATGCATTGTCTATATCGAGTTATGCTCACATCAACATAATTTCTAATTTTTTATCGCTTATACATCAATATATTTTCTTATATAAATATTTATATTATAGTATACGATCTTGAATCTTGGTCCCTCTAATTAATTTTTGGCTTATTTGATCCAGTGGTCCCTCAAATAATTTCAAGCTTTCATTTTGGTCCCACAATTAATAAAACGTACATTTTGGTCCCTCAAGTTTTTCTTCGTTTGCCAAATAAATCCCGACTATTAACTTTAACTCTAAATGTCTATGGTAGACCAACCTTAAGAGTGGTCCATCGTAGACCTTATTAATTTTATTAATTTTAACCGTTTGATTTTTTTTTTTAAAGAAAGTGGACCGTTAGAACATACAAGTCTATTATATCTTACGGTGAATCATCAACACTTAATTTTTTTTCTTCATCTTCTTCCCTCATATTCAACAACATTCATACAAAAAATAAGAAAAAAAATTAAATTCAGAAGAAAAGAAAAAGTGTGCCGCATTTATCCAATTTCATTGCTTCCGTTTTGAATTCCTTTTCTTTCCACAACAACTACCTCCCTATTATTATTGTTATTGTTCATCATCATATATATTTCTTCATTCTTTCTTCTTTTAGGGTTTCATTCATTTCAATTTCAATTTCTTCTATTTCTTCAGAGTTCCTATTGATCCAACACATTCCTTCCTCAATAGAACCCGAACCCAGATATATCAACAATAATTCCAATTGAATTTTCCTCTATTTAGTTAGAACCCGAATTTGAAGAATGGAGAAGATATATTTAGGAATTAGGGATTTGGATAAGACTGGTGCTAGTCACACCCCAAAAAAAACAAGTTACACCCAAATTTATTTAAAATTTTACAATAATACCAAAATTGCCCTCTTCATGTAAATTTTTAAAAACCCATCTTTTATGATCATTCTGAACCCTTACCCCCTTTCATCCACAAATCATCATAGATGTGCAACCAATATCTGAATCAACATCTTTGTTATTGATATGTACTATATTCATAAAGGTTGGTGAATTTCATGAATTTCATTTTCGATGAGTTTCTATCTGTTTATTGTTTGTTTTGGTATCAGATATGCCTGTCAATTTGATTTTAAGTGAGAGGTTAGTGTAAATTAAATTTACGTGTATGTATATAAAAGGGGTTAGTGTAGTTTACGTATGTAGGTTAATGTAAATTCAAGTTTACGTATGTTCAATTTAGGTTAGTGTAAATTCAGTTTACTTACGTTCAATCTAGGTTAATGTAAATTAAGTTTACTTATGTTCAATTTAGGTTAATGTAAATTTAGTTTACGAATGTATATAAGAGGTTAGTGTAAATTCAGTTTACTTACGTTCAATCTAGTTTAATGTAAATTAAGTTTACTTACGTTCAATCTAGGTTAATGTAAATTAAGTTTGTAAATTCAATTTACTTACGTTCAATCTAGATTAATGTAAATTAAGTTTACTTATGTTTAATTTAGGTTAATGTAAATTAAGTTTACTTATGTTCAATTTACGTTAATGTAAATTTAGTTAATTTGAAATTTTTATTTTAGTTAAAGGGTATATTAGTCATTCTGAGGTGTAATTTTTTTTTTTTTGGGTGTGACTAGCACTTGTCTTTGGATAATAATTCAGATATGGCATTAATGGGTTTAACGATTTTGGAAGAATTGGGTCAAGGGGTTTTCTTGCTGGTGCCATTGATGGGTTTCACTATGTTTTCAAGCGATGATGGGTTTTGGAGTTTCCCATTATTTAGGTTAAGCTTTTTAGTCAAATGGGTTTGTTAAAGTTTCAATCTTTGTTGTGTTTGTTTGGGAGCCAATACTGATTATTGAATTTAGCTGGGGGTAAATGATTGTTTTTTTTCTTCTATATGAAACTTTATGCAAGGAAGCAACACAAAATCTAGGAGCTGCAAGTGTTTTGTGATGATTTTGGTTCAATTTCAATTTTTGGTTTTTCTGGAATTTTGATGAATGTCAACGATGAAGATGAAAATGATAGGAAGAAGATGAAGGTAGAAATTGAAAAAGATCAAAGGGTCCACTTTCTTTAAAAAAAAAAATCAAACAATTAAGATTAATACAATTAATAAGGTCTATGATGGACCACTTTTAAAGTTGTTCCACCATAGAGTTAAAAGTTAACAGTCGAGATTTATTTGGCAAACAGAAGAAAAAATGAGGGACCAAAAAGTACGTTTTATTAATTGTGGGACCAAAATGAAAACTTGAAATTATTTGAGGGACCATTGGATCAAATAAGCCTTAAATTTTTTAAACCATCCCTCGTCCATCAAAATATTGAAGTCATACGCATATCACGGTCAGCTTAATATTATATGTTTGGTATGCAATATCCGGGTAAAGATCATCTCCATTTACAAAAATAAATGGAGAATGTCATTTAAAAAGAGATACACACAAAAAAAGTGTGAGTTCTACCATTGAGTGGGATCCTTTTTTTATTTTTGAATCAACAAATTTTATTAAAAACCAGATCTCTGCTCAAGACGAACAGAGACCGGTGAAACAGAAAATACAAATGAAAGGCGCAGTATATAGGCGGAACACCATAAAAAAATCCCTACATCATCACCACCTAAAAACAGACCCCTTCACGAAACCACCACTGAAAAAACAAAATCCATAACCACCAATTGCCACCACTCAACCCAAAATAACCCCCTCTAAATGAAACACTCGAGTCGCATCCCATAAACTGAGTCACTATTCTAAAGATCAATTAGCTTCCACCACCTCACAACTTCCGGACCACCGAAAGAACACCATAAAAGCCCATAACTAAACTTGAGCCAAAGAACTGACTCCCAATCTCAAATCAAAAGCGATCGGTCCATCAGACTTCAGGACCTAATCAGACGGGCACCCCTTACCCCCGATCCACCAGAGAATGCTAGCCAAACAAGAATGCAGCCAGACGCCAACTCCCGATCTCGAATCAAAAGTATCCGGCCCACCAGAATCCAGCACACAAAAAGTAAGACTGCGGTGGTTCATACATCAATCAAAAAGGAACAAAATAGAACAACTAAAAAATGACATAAATGGAGAGGATCTTAGCTCGCAATATCCTCCCCTTCAATTTGTTTTTTTGTCCATATGAATAGTGCTTTGCTGAATGATTATTGTAGTTGTCAAACCATAATACTCATACATACGTATTGGAAAACAAGATAATATGATGGACTCTAGGGAAGTTTTTACAATTTGGGTTTTTCTATCATGTGCAAATTTGCACATGTTAAAAAATTTAAAGTAGTAACTTTGACTTGGAATTTATGCATTTTATATTATATGTGTAGCTTTTAAATAAATAATTGTTATTTTCAATAAAAAAATTACTACTTTTAGTTGTTTTAACATGTGCAATATTGCACATGTTAGACAAATCCTTACAATTTTTATAGAGATGGTAACTGGTATGTTTTACGACATTTGATGAAACATAGATGATGCTATTTGCCGTGCATATATATTGGGATGATAGCAAGATAGCATGATTTGTTGATTCTGCTCTCAGAAAGCTTTTACACCTTTTACACATAGAGGGTGAAATGTTTGAGAACATTTGTTGAAGCATTGATGATCTTTAATATATACAGATCACAATTGTGCTCAAATTTTGTTGTCTATGTTTTGGTTATATCTGTGATGGGTACACAATCTCAAGAAGCCAAACCAACCACATGTCCCATCTGAATTGAAAAATTTTAGGCTGTCTCAAAAGGTAAGTAACTCTATGCACAAACCTAATAGTGGTAGACCATGTCGCTTAATTTGACCAGAAATTATAATATACTCCCTCCGTTTTATATCTAATCATCTATTTAATTTTATTTTTGTCCCTAAATGTAAATTCCTTTTTAAATTACTAAATGCATTTATTATTTTTTCCCTAAACATACCCTAATTAGTACCACTATCTTGTCTTGAAATATAAAATATTAAATTTAATACACATACAAACAAAGGACAATTTCATAATATTAACACACAAAAGACAATGGATGCCTACATTAAGGGACGGAGGAGGAAGTACATACGTAAAGTCATTCCTTGATCTCCACCGTTAGTTTCAAAACAATGATGTACCATCCTGTCAAGTTTTTCTTTCTTTTTTTGTTATTAATGGGCATAGATAATAATAGATTGGTAATCTAGCGCACTTATATATGAGTTTTCACTTGGAAGTAATATACAGAGCCTGCCTAGAGTGTTTTGTACTCCTTAAAATTTATGTACTTGTTTGATTCGGTTCAGTATGCACTTGTTTGATTTATTTTAAAAACAAATCAAAGATAGTCTGTGAACTACTATATTATTAGTATTAGGGTTGGAAATGAGTCCAGCCGAGTCGAATTTAGTTCAATTTCGTTCGACTTGATAAAAATAAGCTTGTTTCAAAACTCGACTTGAGTTCACGAACTCTTTTTCTCGACTCGATTTAAACTCATGATCAACTCGATTCGGTTCGATATATGAAATCAAATGCACAAAAATAACCCAAACCTTCTAAAAACCACATTAAAAAAATGTATAAAAACACTATTAATCAATCAATTAATTAAAAATACTATGACTGAATTTCTATAGTACATGGATATGAATGAGTCAGGGCAGGGCAGGCTGCTCTATTTATTCATAAGAGAGTTCGCTCCCTGTCCTGAACAAATCTTCTGATGTGGGACTAATAAAATTGCAAGCATACAACCTGCTAGTTGTTGAATAAACTTACATGCTAATTGCTATCAATATTTTCAAGGGCATTTTCATTTTACTTTTTACTCAGATTGTATTACCTTTGGCTATTGAATTTAATTATTTCTTTATTTATAATTGTTAAAAAAGTAGTAACAAAAAATACAGACAAAAAAGTAAAACTAATATATCCTTTAAAATTAGTGTAATTGATTTAGCAATATATATATATATTGCTAGTTCAATTTGTTTGGTTTGTAATCCAAACAAATTGAATTATGTATAACTTAAGTTCAACTCATTTGTTTGACGAATTTAATTTTGAATTTAAGTTTGATTCATTTGGTTTATGAAACGAATTAATTATAAAATCGAGTTTCGAACTATTTTAGAGTTGTTTCAATTCATTGTCGATCCTAACTAACACCCAAACTACCAAATGGTTCGGATAATACATTAATAAAATCATCCAAAAGTCATAGCTCAACTGGTAAAATGTCGAAATTGTTAGGCCGGATGTCATGACCGAGGTTCAAACTCAGGTACCCCCATTTATTTGTGCGAGTTTATAATGGCTTTGCTATTTCGTATATATCAAAAAAAAAAATCATATAACTATGATAGAGACATTTTATTATAAATACATGAGGTGAGCTTTGAATCTCGTATTGTCTATATACTCTCTCGTTTCTTTTTAAGTGTCACTTTTGGAGAAATTTTTTGTTCATATTTAACTGTCATTTTCGAAGTTCAATGCAACATTAAATATTTTTTTTTCCAATATTATCCTTGCTCATTTATTGTGGAGAGAAATATATCAAATGAAATATTAAATAAATAAGGTTATTATAGTAAAAATATATATTATTGTTCAATGCAACATTTATTGAATGTCTTGATTTGTGTAAAATATCAAAAAATAACAATTAAAAAGGAACGGAGGTAGTATTCATTATAAGAGACCAACTTTTAGTCGAGAGACAATTAAAAAAAACACATTTTACCATGTATACAATCTCGGATATTGATTGATGGCTAGATTGGATGGATGGCTACACCCATAATTGTGTGATGTTATTTCGTCTAATCATAATCCATAATACTTCCACGTTGTCCACTTGTATTTTCCTAATTGTTTATTGTTTGGATTGTTCAGTAGTGGTGACTACTGCCCATATCTTGAAGTTATTGGTGGTAGTATATATTTTTTTTATTGGATTTGTAGACGAAGCATAAACACGTCTGAAACATATATATATATATATATATATATATATATATATATATATATATTAAAGTTTTGGGTATGAATCAGAGTAAAAACGTTTAATCTAAATAGACGTTATTGGTGATACTTTGTTGTTTTATTGATTTCATGTGCAAAATGTCAATGATATGGAAGGAAAATCAATGTAGTTTGGTAGGAAGTCAATCAAATGATATGGAACGAAAATCAATAGTTTGGTAAGAAGACAATCAAGATTTGATTGTACAGATCGACTGAACATAAAAAAATAATGGGCTACACTATATAAGTTTTACACCGAAAAGTAATTAAATCTTTTTATTTTGCTATAATTATTTATCATCATCATCAAGGGCGGATGGTAGTATATTACTTTTTTGACGGATTGGATGATATATGTATGAGGTAGTTTCGGCTAGTTCAATGACACTTTCAAATAAATTTGGTTATTTGAAGCATCGTTGAACTCAACATTTTTAAATAGTTATTGTAACTTTTTGTTTTTTTGGTGTTGTTTTAATTTACAATTATAGAAGCAAAATTAATATATTAATTTTTCTTCAAAGTTAATTTAATGGTGACAACTAGGGTACCCATGAAAAAATGGTGGGTAATTTACCTCAACCAATAAACATTCATCTTTTTAGGTGGTATCCATAAACTATCTTGACCCCACCAATAAATTGCTCATTATAATTGGTTGGTGGGTAAATTATCCACCATTTTTTAAAAGTAATCTAAAAAAAATCTAATTTAATATATTAATTTTTAAAAGTAATTTTTTCCTATATATTTGACACCCTCGTGAATTTATTGCTAGCTTCTCGGTTGATTATCATTGCACTCATGTATAAAGTCCATTTAGATGAGAGTGCATTTCCTTCCGGAGACAAACAATATTGCAATGAAATGGAATTTTTTTTAAACTTTTAAAAAAATTAAATACACAATTTTCAATGTTTCCATGGTTCATAGAAGAATACTTGCTACATTCACTCTATTTAATACTCATTTGTTTATTGGGTAAAATTAATGTATACATCACCGCTATTTTTAAAGCGTAGATCCACGTTGATTTAAACCAATAAAATACTCCATCCGTTTCAAAATGAACGTCGTTTAAAATTTTTACACACATATTAAGAAATACATTAATTAAAAAAAAAAAGATGTCATTTTATCAAATTATCCTAATCAACTATTGGTTTGTTTTTCATTAAAGAAAAAATAATCTTTAGGAGTAGTGTATATAGTAATAATTGAATGGTATAATTCAGTAAAAAAAAAAACTATAATTAACTAGTACTACATTAAAAACTAAGGTAGGAGTAATTAAGAACCAAGAAATTAGGTTTGGTTCACAAAGAAATTGAGGGTCTATGACTATGAGAATGTGAGGTCATCCATAAACACTGGAAACATGCATGCATGTGAACATAATTAACTAGTACTACATTAAAAGTTGAAATAAACATTAGTGATACTAGTTATTGAAACTTGAAACTAGTAAGCCTTGTGAAGCAGAATGGGTATGGGCCCTCATGGCTTAAATAAAACTACCAACCACCACCGTCTCCTCTTTAATTCCTAACCGTTTCCTCTAAAAATAAATCACTCTTTCTAACTTCCTCTATATTTTGTGTTCTCGTTAATTTCCTCTGAAATAGTACTCCATGTTTGTTATAAATAGTTCACAATATTAATGAAGCTAGGTACTTACTTGTTCATTTAAGAAAGAGTACACAACATAACACTAACACACACTGTTAGCATATTCTCATTTTATTCATAAGCAATCATGTCAGAGACAGAGTGTAAGGTAACACTTGATTCAAAACTAACGGTTGTGTCAAGCAGACCAGTGAGTTCGGGTAAGAGCCACAAGTTGACGGGTGTAGACCATGGTATGAGTTATCATACACTGCATTTGATATACTATTACAAAAATGAAGAAAAATGGTTTGGATCATTTGAGTTGGACCCGTTGAGAGAATCATTGTCTGAAGTATTGTCGATATATCCGACAATAACGGGCCGGTTGGGCCGAGAGAAGGAGGAGGATGGTGGTAATTGGGAAGTTAGGTGTAATGATGCTGGTGTTAGAATCATAAAAGCTAATGTGGATAGTACTATTGATGAATGGCTATCATCTTCTGCTACTGGATCTGATGAGGCACAGCTTATAGCTTGGGATGATATGCCTCATGACCCTAGCACATGGTCACCTTTTAGAATTCAGGTACTTTATTTATTTCACCTTTTAATATTTTTCATTTTTAGTATCAAATAAGTCTCCACAATTTTAATTAGTATCAATCATATGAGAAGAAAACTTTTCTTGCCTAACCAAAGGAGGAAAACAATCTATTTTCTCTCTTACCAACATGCATCCCAAAATGGGATCGGATCTTCTTCCGTGAATGGAGAGGGATTGTGGAATCATAGCCGTTTAAATTGAAAGATTTAATATTAAAAATAGGAGAGACAAACCACTTAAGGTTGTGGTTGGAAAATGGAGAAAAATTCATGAGAAAATTCATTCGTTTCCATATGAGAGGATCCTAATCTTGTGCATCAACCCATCTCTCAGCGTAATCTAAATGGTGTAGGACTAAAGATAAACTTTAAATATACTTTTTTTTAAGGGATTTTAAAATATACTTAAGTATACACACAATAATTTAGCAAAATAATATATTTTCATGAAATATGCGTTTAAACTAATTTACAAATTATGTTTTAATTATTATTTTTCCAAGTTCCCTCCATTTGAGATGATTCTATTTGAGATGTATCGAATATTTTAATATATATATATATATATATATATATAGGGTTAATCAAGTTTTTAGTCCCTATAAATATACTGAATTTCGTTTTTAGTCCTCATAAAAAAAATTGACAGTTTTTGGTCCTTATAAAATTTGTTAGCACGTAGTTTTAGTCCCTATTAAATTAAAATTTGTTTAATTATGCTTAAACTTCTAAATTTTTGATTTATTTTTACAAACATATTCATAATATCGTAAGACACTCTTTTATAAATTCTTTTAGTTTGTTTAACATATAATGATTTAAATATGAATTTTTCTAAAAATCAAATTTTCAAGATTATATTAATGAAAGTTTGGACCTAATAATAAAATTTTGAGCTACTTTTTTGCGGAGGAACTTTGTATAATGTTCTAAATAAGTATGTAACAAATATGTTAAAAATTTAAAAGTTTAAGTACAATTAAGAAAATTTTAATTTTACAAGGACTAAAAGTATGCGTTGGTCCCTATTAAATTAAAATTTGTTTAATTGTACTTAAACTTTTATATTTTTAATAGACATGTTAAGAACATTATAATAATCTTGTTTATAAAAAATTAGAATTTTTTACCATGTCATGAATTAAATATAATTTTTTTAAACGCAAAAAATTCAAGATAAAACTAACGAAAATTTAGACCTAACAATAAAATTTTGAGCCAACTTATTGCGGAGGAACGTTTTATAATGTTTTAAACAAGTATGTAAAACATCATTAAAAAATTTTAAATTTTAAGCTTAATTAAATTTTTTTTAATTTAACAGGGACTAAAACTATGTGCTGAAAAAATTTATAGGGACCAAAAACTGTCAAATTTTTTTATGAGGATTAAAAACAAAATTCGATATATTTATAGGGACTAAAAACTTAATTAACCCATATATATATATACTTCAATTAGAATTTTGACATTAATATCACCGTGAGCTTAACTCAGTTGGTAGAAATATTGCATGTTATATGCAGGGGTTGGGGTTCGAACCTCGGACACCCCACTTCTCCACAATTAAATTGTGTGATCTCTATCCACTAGGCTACTTGACAAAAAAAAGAAAAAGAATTTTGACATTAATTCTTCACATTATAAAAGTTTAGCCCCTTTTATTAGACTTCATCGTATTGGTTGCTTTAAACCTGATTTACATATTTGAATTTATTTTTTATGATGTACTTTCACATACTAAATGTATATGCAAAGTACAAAACTGAAGTATAGATAAATTAATAGCAAAAAAGAATTATAGATAAATTGAACTAGTGGTACGGGTGATTTTGTATTTAAGAAGCTATGAACTAATAAATTGGTGGGGTTTGTTGCAGATAAATAGCTTCAAAGAAGGTGGTGTAGCAATAGGACTAAGTTATAGTCACATGCTTTCTGATTTAACTTTTGCATCATCATTCTTCAAATCATGGACCCAAACTCACCGCCACAGCCCCATTTCCAACTCACCTTTCTTCACTCCAATCAATATTACTACCTCTTCACCACTCCTAAATAACAACATTCCAAATTCATCCCTAAAACCACAAACTATTACCTCTTCATCAAACCTAGCCACAGCCACTTTCAAATTCTCAAGTTCAATCATTAAACATTCCCTCTCCATAATCCAAAACAAAAAATGTCTCAATGCCACCCCATTTGACTTCCTCTCAGCTTTATTTTGGACTCGTGTTACTCACTTGAAGCCCACAAAAATTCATAATCAAACTCACTCTTTATCAATCTGCAGAGACTTCAGAAAGCTAATAAAACCATCCCTCCCAACTGGATATTTCGGAAACGCGTTACATTTTTCAAATCTTTCGCTAAAAATGGAAGAAATGGAGAATGGTGAATTAGGAGACATAGCAAGTTTAATTCACACAAAGTTGAAAGGGGTTACTGATAAAGAAATAAGGTCTTCAATAGAATGGTTTGAGTCACAAAAGGAAACTGAGGAAGGGAAATTTGGAACACCTAAATGCATGTATGGGAAAGAGTTAACTTTTGTCTGCATGGAAGAGGAAGAGACAGAATCATTGTTGTATGAATCAATGTTTTGTGATAGTGAGAAACCAGCTCATGTTTCTTGTCGAGTGGGGAATGTGGAAGGTGAAGGTTTGATTATAGTGATGCCTTCTTCAGAAGGAGGGTTTGCAAGAACTGTGATAGTAATGTTGAAGGAGGAAGAACTTGATAAATTATGCAATGATCAAGAAATATTGAAGCTTGAGCCAAAGATTATCCTTGCTGGTTGTAGGATAAACCGTTGATTTTTTAAAATGCTACTAAATTCCGTTTGAGTCAACAATTATTGGCAGGGTAGTTGTTGTATAACTAAATTCTGTTTGTATGAATTAATAAGTGTAAGCTTTGTTTGGAAGAATTAATTATTGGCATGGCAGTGGCTGTTAGTTGTAACTGAAAATTTAAATTGTGATTATGAGACCGATTATAATCAGTGTAAGCGTGGGATAAGATATGTGTGTACTTTTTACTAGAATGAATTGTTTGGTGCAAAAATTTGTTTATTTTACTCATTTTTATCAAGCTTCACGTGTATGAGTATTTTACGGACATTTTTGTGGAATATTTAAAAAAATAAAAATACTAGTCTAATCTAATTAGCTAACTCTTTCTGCATAAATCAACTCTTTAATTAATTTCAAATCCTCTCAAAAAAAAAAAAAAGATTAATTTTAAACTTTATTATGATGTAGGCTCCACCACTTGAGTAGACCTTAGAAAAGCACCCCTCCCAAGTGCAATGGAGGCCACCTTTCTAGGCCATGGGCCTTCATGATCACCCATTGACCCCATCCAGGTAAGTATGTTGTAATGTTGCTGATACCTCTTTATTTATAACCTTCTGTTCTATTACATGCGTACAAATTCACCGATGTGGGATTAATATTGCTACTTCACACGTATGAAATGAAACAGCATCCTTTGAACTCTCCTTTATTTAGAGCCACATGGAAGGTGATTGGCTTTATGTTTCTTCTCAAATCACAAGTTCTATGTGAGATCAAATCATCTTTAGTCAGAGTAGATGTTTATAGGAACAATTGAACAGACAAAAAACTCCATGATCAATGTCAAAACTTGGTATAAAAGATGTGCAAATTTGAAAGGCAATGTGTCAATACTGCTTCCGTGCTTTGGCTGATCTAGTCATCTTTTGTTTTCCTCTTACACTTTCTCAAGACTTCTTTTACATCATCCATCAAATATTACACAATGATAACTATGTAAATGAACTAAATAACGATCAAATAATGGTTAACAGATTCAACAGAGAGCACTTTTTTCAGTTGGTGAGCAACAAATAATAGAAGACACTACTCCACCACCAAGAGGCATGCATAAAAGCTATTTAATTCCTATGAGTTGGTACCATCTCCCTTATATATGTTTATCTTTGATTTTAATATACCTGACTTGTTCAATAACATGTTTTCCATTTGTTGAGTACTAGTGAATCATTGCTTGTGGATTCATATCAAATTATTCATACGGTGTGTTTGTGAGCTCGTATTTAACTTCAAAATTTCATTATGATTTATGCTGGAACTTAAATAACAGCACACAACATCCTCTTTAATTGATTAAAGACATTTCTTGCAGTTGTAGATCACTCCAGCATCATTCTTTTGAATTCTAGGTAATTTTGAACTCCAATGTTTTCCAAGTGTTGCTGTAATTGTTGTTATTTCCTAGATTTAATGCTCGAGTTGTATGCCTCAACCATGACTTTCAATTTCAATCACCGAGTGTAAATACAAAGAAACACACATTTGGCACTTCCATTGGAGTCCAAATGTACAAATTAAACCATTGTACCTGTGGAAACTGATATGCGTATGATTGTGAATGTGGATGTATAAATTAACCTAGCCCTAGTTTATTTTAAAAATTTGAACAACAGGCAGAGAGAAAAATAATCACAATTTCACATCTCTCTCCAGACAAGGAATATATTAGTAGAACATGATTTCACATTAATTATAAGCAAATTGGTTTAATCACATAACATGGACACAACTAAGCATGAAACACAAATTTTGCTGAGTTATCCGCATTCGACCAATGACAATCGGTTTTATTATATGGGATTAAATTTTTAACAACATTCAAAGAGACCAGAAACTAGTTTGAGTCTCAAACACTGAGGTACAAAACTGGCATCAAGCTATGATTTTGTTGGAGTATTAGCAAACTTCCAAGAACATTGAACAAAAGCACCAGTTGTCCGATCCCCTGACACCTCAGATATTGGCACAGCATCTTCAATCTCCTTCAAATCATTTTTGTTGAGTTTCACTTTAAACGAACTGATATTACTTTCAAGATTTTTTATCTTAGTTGTTCCTACAACACATGACAGTCTGCAAAGTCATATTTGCAACAACAAAAGGAATCATAATTGAGGTTTCAAAAATTTCAAATAATTTCATGTAGTGAATTTGTCATAACAGATTGATTAGTATCCTTCCCTGAACATTCAAATTATACACGGGAGTAAGCTCCATAGATGCCTAACTTGTTGAGGTCACAAAGTGGAAAGTTACTTACCAGGGATGGGCACTACATCGTCTCCTTGATGAAGAATCCATGCAAGAGCAAGTTGTGAAGATGTACATTCATGCTTCTCTTGTGCCAACTTTTCCATCCGATGATAAAAGATCTTGTTCTTGTCAAAGTTTTCCCCTTGTAACCTTGGTTGGATTGCCTGGTGAAAAAAGAGATGTTGGTGAACAATGAACAAGGACCTGTTTGGATTTGTTCATTCGGATTTATTTACTGGTATAAACATATATGAGACTGTTTAGGACTCTAGGATAGCTTACGAAAAGTACTTATTGTTTATATAAAAACAGTTGGACTTTTAATTATCTCTTATTATAGAAATAGCTTATATTTAGACACTTATAAATGATATGCGCTAACAGTGACTGTCATCAGAAACAAATCGGGTCGAGTCCATACCAGAAAACTGTCTGCAGGTACACTTTCTGTAATAGCCTTGCCTCCAAAAAATCCACGGCCAAGGGGACTGTACGGTACTATTCCAATGCCAAGTTCCCTGTAAGAGTTGTCACCAAACAACTGAAGTCATTTCGAGAAAGAATTGTAAAGGATATCAAAAATCATTAAGTTAGGAATTGTAAGAAAGAACTTGGTATTCATACTCAAATCAAAAGGTTCCAAATCAAGGAAGTAAAACTATTCGATCAAAGGTATATCTCTTCTCTAGAAATCAAACAACTTTCTTTGTTTAAGCACTATCACATGAAACAGAAGGTGTGTTTTGTTGCCATTTCTAAGACCACTAACAATGTAAAAGCCATTGTTTCAAGGAACTATTGTCATTTTCAATTGTCTCAACAATTACATCAAGATGAAAATTATAAACAGATTACAAAGGTGACATAACACAAAGAAAGTTGTAGGAAGTAACCACTCAACCCTTAATGTTTGTTTTACTTGAAGTTATTTATTTGAATTTTGAGAGTTATCAAACCGAAGTTATGAAATCGTGAAATAAGACCGAAGTTTTTCTAAGTTCTGCATAAAAAGGAAATGACTTAACTCTTTCATGAAGAAATGCTAATGACCTCTGTTAGAATTTGTTGGACTTGGATATAATGGTTACAAGTTGTTTAGTATTAATTGCAAGTTAGTTAAGATTTGTTAGCTTAGTTAGGAGGATCATTAATTAAAGTCAACCATTTTCATTCTATCAACTCCAAATAACCGATCCTTCTCTCAATTTATTCTCTCTTTTTTGGGCAAAAAATCATGCTTCTTAACATGGTATTAGTGGCTATTCTTTCAAGTAATCCACCAAATTATTCACACACCAAGCCCAATAGTGTTGAGCGTGAGAGAGTGTATTGTGAAAAATTGAAGTCCCACCTTTTAGAGGATAAGGTCTGAAATAAGTTTATATAGAATGAAATTCACCACCTTATAAGCCGGTATTTTAAAGATGAGTTAGGCCTAATGTAAAATTTAAGATGGCTCATAACTGAAACAGTCATAACAAAAATTGAAATTTTCGACTTGGTGCATATTTGGATTGAGAGTGAATTTCGATTTTGCCAAAATTAAGGCAGCGCAAATTCACAGTAAATCCAAACATACTTTTGCAGTCATAATCATGGATAATCCGCAAGTTAGACAGAAAAAGAAAATCAATCAGTTAGGTACCTGCAAAGGGGAATGATATCTGGCTCAATTTCACGAGTCCAAAGAGACCATTCCATTTGAACAGCAGTAATGGGATGAACAGCATGTGCCCTTCTGATTGTATCAGTACTAGCCTCAGATAATCCTATGTACTTAATCTTTCCCTCTTCAACCAACTTCTTAAGCTCTCCCATCTGTGATTCATTCAAAACACCAAATCAAAAACACGAGTACCTACCTACCACTTCCTAACAAATTTTAAGAATAGATTCTATTACTTACAGTGTCCTCAATGGGAACAGTGGTGTCAATACGGTGCTGATAATAGAGATCAATGTAATCCACCCCAAGACGTTGAAGACTACCCTCACAACATGATCGAACATATTCAGGACTACCATTTACTACAACGTTACCAGATTCCATTTTGACAATCCCAAACTTTGTAGCAATCTGAATTTGATCTCGTGGTATGTCCTTAAGTGCCTGAGAATTGTTAAAATGTTTATGTTACATCATTTTTGTTATGCTAAAACATAATAAAATAAAATAAATATGTGAATGAAAGTAGTACCTTTCCGACAAAAACTTCATTGGTATGTGCAGCATAAAAATCAGCAGTGTCAAAGAAAGTGATTCCTTTGGAGAAAGCATGTTTGATCAAAGATATGGCAACATCTTCTGGAACAGCAGCGTTGTATACTCCAGTGAGGCCCATACATCCATATCCAAGCTTAGAAACCTGAAAGCAACAATAAATATTATCAATGATTCTCAGGAACAAGGAAGTGTGAAAATTCAAGGAAGGACAAAAGTTACTTACTTCTAGGCCTTGGCTTCCAAGCTTCACTCGAGGAATATGAATAGTATCTCCCATTTTTATTTTTTTTGTGTTTCTCACTTTCTGTTTCTCTGCTCCACTCCAAAATTTTCCACTCTATCTCTTTTTCTCTGTTGTGTTGTTGTTTGTATGTTCCTCTTCAAAAATGTATTCATAGGGGCAGCCGGTAGGTGAGCGTTACCTAACTCTTGGGGCAGTGTCATAATGCCACCATTTTCCTTTTTTATTTCATTAAATAATCTTAATTGACTTTTTTAATTTTAATGCTGGCTTATTTGATTGTCTAGGCATGTAAGTCCCTGTCCTTATTCCAGGTGTTGTGTATTCAAGTCATCATCAATCTTATTTTTAAGGCTATGTTTGGTAAAAATAGCGGATAGCTGATAAGCTAGCTGATAGCTTTTAGCTAATAAATTAACTGAAATGTTTGGTAAAAATAGCGGTTCAACTAGCTGATAAATGTAAAATGACATAACAGGTATTCTTAATTCATAATAAAAATTATATCATTAATTTAAGTATTTGTAATTTTGTAAACTAATTTTTCTTTAAAAAAATACTTTAAATTTATTAATTTAATATATCCTATGTATTATAAATTAAATTAAATTTTATTCACTAAAATTTTATCTTATATTTATTATCATTTAAGTGTTTCCACTTTATAAAAAAAATAACATTTACCTCAAAAACAAAAAAAAAGTAGCACTAATAGAGTAATACTAATAACAGAGAATAAGGAAAATAACACTTACCTCAAAAAAAAAAAAACAAAGGTATATATTTTTTAAAAAAAAAAAGGTCAGCTGATATATATACAAAAATTGGAATAAAGAGATAGTAGTCTTTATTACGTAGCTTATTATAAAAATTATAATGGATAAAAATACAATTTAAATGAAATAATAAGGATAAAATTGGAAGAAAAAGTGAGAAGCTATAAGCTATAAGCTCAAACGCTACTTGGAATAACTTCTGAAAAATAGTTTATAAGCTCGTGAAATAAGCTATAAGCTCATGGTGAAAAAGTATTACCAAACAGAACTTTTTTTGTCAAACGAGCTTATAAGCTATAAGCTAAAAGCTAAACGCTCTTTTTTGGGTTAACCAAACAGACCCTAAACCTTACAGTTATATATACACTCTCGATCGGGCCATGCAAGTTCCTTGGAATGTTGAGTTTCAAGTCCATCTTACAGCCCCATTTATACATTTTTTTATTTTTTATTTTTTTAGAATCTGAAAATCACTAAAATCAATGAAGCGATACAACATGTCACACTATGAGAATCTGAAATACAAAATATGTCATACTATGAGAATCTGAAAATAATTTTGTATTTTGATACTAGCTATGAATGGGGGGTAGCCTACTTTAAAAAGCAGGGTGCAAATTAAAATAAAAATAAGAATATTTTCATTTAAATCACTCAAGTTGGGGTTGGGTCAATCTGAGTGCAGTCACACAACTTGGGTCAATGTCAACCCATTTTCGCAATTATATACATTCCTAAGCAATTTTTTATTCAAGCTATCGAAACAACATGAACACGAATTTCATTGTTTTTTATTTCTTTTTCTACATTTTGGTTTCTATTAGTTTGTTTTAACATTTCATTCACATTGCCTGAAAAAAAAAATAGAAAAAAAAACATTTCATTCACATTCATCCAACATGGAATCCTATGAGAATATGATTGAAATCCCTTATTATTTATTTACTAATCAAAACAGCAGAACAACTGTGAACAGCCGGTCTTGATTTGTTCAGCCAGGTCATAAAAGAGTTAAATACAAATAAAGAAATCATTGCTGCGCTTTATTCATGACTGACTGCATTCTCCAACTAAAAGGGATTTATACTTCAGGTTGAGACACTTCAAACTTTTGGAGGTGTGTTAGCAAACTTCCAGGAAATATGATCAAATCCATTGTAGTATCTACTACCTGCTATATCATCCACAGGAACCGCTGCAGAAATTTCTCTCAGGTCCTCTTCTGATAGTTTCACTGCTAAGGCACCAAGGTTTTGATCCAGATTCTTAATCTTCGTTGTTCCTGAGAAAAAAGAAGTCCCCAATATTTTCAAGAATAAAAAAACTGAAAATAAAAACTTAAATAAACACTTAGATGCATGACTTGTATAGTGCATTATCAGCGCTTAAAAAAGAATGCATGACTTGTATAGTGCATTATCAGCACTTAAAAATTTAGAAGAACCTTCAATAACCCCAAATACATCAGATAACACTCATAATATATGAAATTTAAGGCCACATAATGCCAATATGTAGCAAACGAAAGTTGTTGAATAAATAAGCGAGGAGATGCTCAAGTGTATTGAACCCTCCAAAGACTGCATGGTTAAGGGGTAAACTTGTAAAGTTGTAATCTAAACCGCACTAGTTAAACATTGCATTATACTCTATAATCTTAAGTATTACATAATCGAAAAATTACAGCAGTCACTTTGCTGTCGGAGACGTAGGAACAATTGACCAGATTACGTGATAAATCATTTATGTTCTTCTGTGCATTTATTTATTTGTTTTCTTTAGAGTTAAGTTTTCTTTTTTAACAAGTGTATACATAGTTTTTTGGTGTAAAGACAAGAGTGTACATAGTTCTACTCTTGATTGATCAGTGCACAACGATAGAAGTATACAGAGCATACTAATTTGTTCAGGCTTCAGATTAACAAATAAGACGAAATCTCATATTTCTGATACTGTTAGGATACCAGCTAAGAGTAGCTAGCATCAAAGGTTTTTGCAATAATACTATTTTCGAAAAAAATATGCATATTTTTCACTTACCGGGAATAGGCACAACATCCTTTCCTTGTTGGAGTACCCATGCTAATGCTAACTGAGCAGGAGTGCACCCATGCTTTTTGCCAAGACTTTCGATCTTATCATATATGTTTTTGTTCTTGTTCAAGTTCTCAGCTTGGAAGCGGGGATGAGAAGTCTGATAAGCGAAATATTTATCAGAAAATAACATACACTTTTAAAAAAGGAAAGGGCATTAATTTTATAAAAGACTTTGCATCATTTATGTGAGAAAAAAACAGATAAGGATGATATTCCCTGTATCATTACTCTAGTTTAAAAAAGCATGCATTTGTTTGTTTACAAAATAAGACAACAAACCAACCAATATTTAATACATGATTAAGATTTGATCAATTACATAAATTAGCATGTCTTAGTAATAGTTCAATTCCATGGAAAGCAACGGAAACAGACATATAATTTAAGTTCTGAAATGCTACTATACCAGGGAGCTAACAGCAGGCACATTTTCCGTAACCCCTTTGCCACCAAAGAAACCACGACCAAGAGGACTATATGGTACAATTCCAATACCAAGCTCTCTGTATCAACAAAAGCTTTAAATTAGTGAAGTCACATTTAACACAAACAAGCAACCAGGAGCAAATGGTTCCTATTCCTTAACCCTCTTTTCAAGTAACACTTAACCAATGAACTTGGAGAGGAACTCAAACTAACCTGCAGAGAGGAACTATCTCCTCCTCAATGTCGCGAGTCCAAAGAGACCACTCTATTTGTACAGCAGTGATGGGATGAACAGCATGCGCTCTCCTTATTGTATCAGGGCTGGCTTCAGATAGTCCAATATACTTAACTTTTCCCTCTTCCACCAGTTTCTTAAGTTCACCTACCTATAACACAACAAACTTGTTAACAACACATCTAGTGAAATAAGCCAAATAATCTTCAAATTTGAATTGTCAATAACTCAACCCTAGAAAACCAGCTTATCAAGGTATGGGAGTCTCCCATTTATAATTTGGGACTCTCAACAAATAATGTAAGCATATATACGTAACGCGTAGTCGAGTACTAGGAAGAAATATCCTTAACTGTATCCTCAATAGACACAGAAGTATCAATTCTGTGCTGATAATAGAGATCAATGTATTCAACATCGAGACGTTTCAAGCTAGCTTCACAACACGAGCGCACGTACTCAGGTGAACCCTTGATGGTCACATCAGCGAGACGAGAAACGTCTCTTCTAGATATACCAAATTTTGTAGCCAACTGGATCTTTTCTCTGGGCAATTGCTTTAATGCCTAGTCAACAAAATCAAATTAGCATAATAAAGTTTGAATTGAATTGAAACATGATTAAATTACCTTTCCAAGTAAAATTTCATTAGCACCACTACCTCCATAGATATCAGCAGTATCAAAAAAAGTAACGCCTTTACTGAAAGCATAGTTAATTACGGAAATACCATCTTGTTCAGGAAGAGGATCATTGTAAGCTCCAGTGAGTCCCATACACCCGAAACCCAATTTTGAAACCTGAAAGCCTTGGGTTCCAAGTGGGACCTGAGGAGGAGGAATTAATTCAGTTTGTGTTGTGGCCATTTTGGTTGAATTGATGAATAATTACAAACTCCTAATTGCATTGCACGGACTATATATATATATACGAAGAGCGCATCCTACTCATTACGCTTTCTTCGATTTGTGAGATATCGTCACTCGGTATGTCAGCGGGTGGGTATAATTCATCACTCAGTATGTCACTATATATATTTTTTGGCTTGGAAAAGGAAGGATGACGCCAAAAAAAAAATAAAATGTAGCATGTATTTTGACTAAATTTTAAATCAAATTTTGCTAATATTTTGTAGGCCAATTAATTATTTTTCATGGTTTTACGAGGTCAGTTATTTAATAAAAGATGAAGAGAATGATTTTGAGTGAGATAGTACTTATCATTAACTGAATGTGCTCTGCTCTATTCCACTTCCTATTAATTATGCAATCGTCCTCGTTGATCACTAAGAAAGAAGTAATTCATTCTTTCAACAGTTTAGATTTTTGGTCACATGCTGGGTGCGAGTAAAATAAATATTTTGATCCAAACAAAACACCAATTTGTTTGTTTTAATTTTTTATTTCTATTAATTCTTTGAATTTTTACATTTCACTCACATTGCCTCAAAAAAACCATTTCATTCACATTCATCTAACATGGAATCCTATGAGAATTTGATTCAAATCCCTTATTATTATTTATGGAATGAAAACAGCAGAACAAATGCAAAAGCTCAGTCTTGATTTTCTCATCAAGCATGTCATAATTGAGGCAACTACAAATATAGAAATGATCGCTGTGTTTGCGCCTTATTCATGATCGAGTGCATTCTCCAACTAAAAGAGATTTTACTTCATGTTGAGACCGTTGAAACTTTTGGAGGTGTGTTAGCAAACTTCCAGGATAAACTATCCATTCCATTGTAGTATCTACTACCTGCTATATCATCTTCAGGAACTGCAGCAGAAATTTCCCGCATGTCCTCTTCTGATAGTTTCACTGCTAATGCACCAAGGTTTTGATCCAGATTCTCAATCTTGGTTGTTCCTGAGAACAAAAGAAGTCCATAATATTTTCAAGAATAAAAAAAAGCTGAAAATAAAACTAGGTGGAAAGCATAACATGCATGGCTTCTATAGTACATTATCAGCACTTAAAAATTTAGAAGAACCTTTGGTTAGTAACCTGAGTACATCAGATGACACTCTTAATATATGAAATGCAAGGAAAGTTGTTGAATATGACTCATATTCACCAATAAGGGGTAAACTTGTAATCTGAACCGTACGATTTATAACGTTACATTGTACTCTATAATCTGAAGTATTGCATAATCGAAAAACTACAACAATCACTCTGTTGTCGGAGACGTAGGACCAATTAACCAAACTATGTGATAAATTGTTTATGTTCTTGTGTGCATTTATTTGTTTTTATTATAGTTAGGTTTTCGTATCTAACAAAAGTGTATTTTTTGGTGTAAATACGAGTGTACATAGTTCTTTTCTTAATTGATCAGTACACAACGATAGAAGAAGTATATGGTGCATTCTTAATTGTTAGGATACATGGTTCTTCTCTTAATTGTTCAGATTCACAAATAAGAGGAATACTCATATTTCTGATACTGTTAGGATACCAGTTAAGAGCCTACCATCAAAGATTTTTATGAGAATACTGTTTTCGAAAAATTGTGCATATTTTGTCACTCACCAGGAATAGGCACAACATCCTTGCCTTGTTGGAGTACCCATGCTAATGCTAATTGAGCAGTAGTGCATCCATGCCTCTTGCTAAGACTTTCAATCCTATCATATATAACCTTGTTCTTGACCAAGTTCTCAGCTTGGAAGCGGGGAAAAGAAGTCTGATAAGTGAAATAATCATCAGAAAACAACATAAATTTTTTAAAAAGGAAAGGTCCTTAATTTTATAGAAGACTTTAAACATCATTCATGTGAGAAAAAACAGATAAGGATGATATCCCCTGTATCATTACTCAAGTTTAAAAAAGCAAGCATTTGTTTGTTTACAAAATAAGACAACAAAGCAATCAATATTTAATTCATGATTAAGATTTGATCAATGCTATTGCATAATTGGCATGTCTTAATAGTAATTCTATGGCAAGCAAGAGAAACACACTTTCAATTCAACTACTAAAATGCTATACCATGAAGCTCGGCACATCTTCGATAACTCCTTTGCCAGCAAAAAAACCTTTACCAAGTGGACTATATGGTACAATTCCAATACCAAGCTCTCTATATCAACAAAAGCTTGAAATAAGTAAAATCTCATTAACACAAACATGCAATTCAATACAGCAAAGAGCAATCGGTTCCACTGAATAACTCGTAATTAGTGAAAGTTGTTCGAATTATTATTTAATGAACAAACAATCATGAGTGTTGTAATCTTATCATGTGAACTTGGAGAGGAACTCAAACTAACCTGCAGAGAGGAACTATCTCGTTCTCAATGTCGCGAGTCCAGAGAGACCACTCTATTTGTAAAGCTGTGATAGGATGAACAGCATGTGCTCTCCTTATTGTATCGGGGCTGGCTTCAGATAGTCCAATATATTTAACTTTTCCCTCTTCCACCAGTTTCTTAAGTTCACCTACCTATAGCACAACAAACTTGTTAACAACACATCTAGTGAAATAAGCCAAATAATCTTCAAATTTGAATTGTCAATAACTCAACCCTACAAGACCAGTTTATAAAGGTAGGGGTGTCTCCCATTTATAATTTGAGACTCTCAACAAATAATCTAACCATATCAACATGTATATGTAACTTGTTGCCGTGTACTATGCTCAAATCAAATACTAGTTTTACATAGGAAGAAATATCCTTAACTGTATCCTCAATAGGCACGGTTGTATCGACTCTGTGCTGATAATAGAGATCAATGTATTCAACATTGAGACGTTTCAAGCTAGCTTCGCAGCTTGAACGCACATACTCCGGTGAACCTTTGATGCCCATACCACCGCCACTTCTGGATATACCAAATTTTGTAGCCACCTGGATCTTTTCTCTGGGCAGTTGCTTTAAAGCCTAGTCAACAAAATCAAATAATGAAAAGAAAGAAAAAAAAAAGCTCAAATTGGCATAAGTTTCAATTGCGGTATTAAATTTAGAACATAAAAGAAATTCTTGGCATTTTTTTTAATGATAAATGTTACTAGTTAGTTAGTTGTGAGATTACTATTTACTCGTCTGTCCAGATTTAAACCCAGGACCTCTTGGCAAAGTACCAATTCTTGTAGTTATTATTAATATGTATATACCTTTCCAACCAAAATTTCATTCCCACCATCGAGTCCATAAACATCAGCGGTGTCAAAAAAAGTGATGCCTTTACTGAATGCATGATTAATTACGGAAATGCCAATTTCTTCAGGAAGAGGATCATTGTATCCTCCACTGAGGGCCATACACCCTAAACCGAACTTTGAAACCTAAAATAAAAACAATAATATTAATAGGTAGTAGTAGTAAATTAGTATAGTATAGTATAGAGAGAAGAATATAAATGACATTTGTATATGTAAGTGTAAGTGTACAAGTGAGTGAAGTGATGATACCTGAAAGCCTTGGGTTCCAAGTGAGACATGAGGAATTAGTTCAGTTTGTGTTTGTGTTTGTGTTGCGGCCATTTTGGTTGTTCAATAGTAATTGCTTCAGTTCCAATTTGCATTTTGCAGTGATATATACGAATGCGCATCGTGGCACACGCTTTCCTCGCTTTGTGATGTCGTACCATTCTATGTGTTATGTTCCATCATTGAATATGTTTCTTTTTCTCTTCCATACTGGTCAACTATGATTGACTTGGAAAAACACAACTTTGGGTGGGTTTTTATCATATAATCCATCATTCAAAATTTTGAATTATTTTTTGCCCTCATGATTAATAAATATTTCTTCCGTCTGTCTCATGTTAACCGAACATTTTGTTCATTGAAATTTTTTTGTGTAGAAACGAACTTAACTATCATTCTTACAAACAACAAATTACATGACACATCATTTTTTTTCTTTTAACCATGATTGATGGTGGTGAATACTAACTGCAAATAATGGTTGAGAGAGAGGAGGAGCAATTATTTTTCATTTCTTAAATTATTTCCAAATAACGGGCAAGCAAACCAATTATGAACCCCTAACTCATGAACAACGTTAGCTGCCTTCAGCCACCAGAAAGAATGGTTCTGAACCTGTACGAACAACTGGTAAATAGTATTTTATGTATTGTTGAACTGCCTGTTATTACGCTCAGTCCACAACACCCACACACAAGCCAACCATAACAATTGCATAAAAGAACGTTTTTTAACCGCATAACCTAACAGATAAGAAAACTGAACAAAGTGGTCAGCAACATCAAAAGGGTCGGAAGGTAGGACATTGTTCCGTTGAGAGTGCAACTCCTAAATAACCAATTGCAAAAACTTGCTCACTCACATCAACATGCATGAGCTTGTTTCAATCATCATAAAATCCACAAAGTATGCCACAGCATCCAACAGAGGCATACACTCAAGGGAATGCCAAATACAAGATTTTTTTACTATTTCAATACAAACTCAGTAACAAACATCGTCCAACAGTAAAAACAACTAAGATAAATCAAAAGCCTTCCATTAAAGTAGTTTATGACAATAAGAATAAAAGCTTTCTTTCAAGCTCACTTTATTCAAAATAATTTCTTTACGTTGGAAAATTGAAAACAAAAAAATCCAAGTATCTTTAAAATTAACAACCATATCCCTTGACAAACATTGCCTTCTTAGCTTCATCGTATCCAAGCATAGATAACACATTACTAACAGAGATTAGTGTTATTTCCAAGCTGAGCCAAAGAACTAGCTTCCAAGCATAACATATTGGGATTTAGTTGCTTCAACTTTTTGTAGTCCACCTGTCAAATTAAAAACAAGAGATAAATTATTTTATGGTCCTCAATTTTAAACTCTAAAGTAAATGCAATCTTAAATAGAAACCATAAATAGTATCATCGCGGTTTTTTTTTTCTTTCAAAAACAGTATCATCATGTTATGGCTGATTATTCTAATGAATTCACATGATATTTATAGCATTGCAGCCGTACAAGCATAACATTGGCTAAACAAGGACACAACGTTCGGAATCACTAGTCAAACAGATCAATCCGTTGCAGGTACCAACTATACGAGAGCATTCTTTATCGTTCAAAGAATAGTAAAGATTGAGGTGCAGTTTCACGAAGGCAGGATCGGAAATTAGGGTTTTCCAAGACTTACTTACACAACTGAATCGAATAAGAAATTCAACGGGAAGAAAGGAAGCAGCTCTGTGATGAGATCATTGGAGAGAGCCACCGTAGCCGTCGGAGTCATAGACATTGTTGATTATGGCTGTGTTTGGTAACATAAATAAGCTAGTTAGATTAGCTTATAAGCTCGTTGGATGAAAACGTGACGTGTTTGGTAACAAGCTTTTCTCATGAACTTATATCGTTTTTTGAAAAGCTAATTCAAGTAGCTTTTTAGCTTATAACTGGTAGCTTTTTATATTTTCTTCCATTTTTTACCTTTATATCATTTTTATTTTAGAAAACTACCCACTCAAAAAAGGACAATCTTTAATGTATACACTTTCTTCCATACACACATTGTACCACCCCCATGTGAGAGTGTGTAAGAGACAATAAATGTAAGTTTTTTTGTGTGTGGGAACCATATGGACACATGTCACAATTGTATTGGGTGTACAAATGGTACATGCCACCTAAGGTGGTCTATGTATCATTACTCCTAAAAAAAACATAACTACCCACGTTGTGTTTATTTTTATTTTTTTTACAGTTGCGTTTTCACTTTTTTTTTCTTTCTATTTGATTTTTTTTAATGTTCCTTATGTTTTGAGGTTTGTATTTTTTTATATGGTCTCATTCAATTTTTTTTTTTTTTTGTAATAATAAACAAAATTTATTAAATATAATATCAATTAAATTCACATATCATGTAACAGCCCGATTTTTCGCTAGATTTATTTTTAATTAATTATTATGTGATTATTTGTACTTGTGTGTATTTAATTGTCATTGGGTGCATTTTCATGGATTACCGTATTAGAAGAGTATTTTGGTCATTTGGTGGGTAAGGGTAAAATGGTAATTTTGGTGAGAATTATTTTTAATGTTTAGTGAGAACCATTATTTTACTAAGTTACTAGTGTAGTGATTAGTTTTTACCGTTTAGTGACCGTTTGTTATATTTTACCGTTGTTAGTAATTACCGTTGAATGTATAGAAACTTTTTAGAATTATGTTAGAATGGGTTAAGCCCATTAGGGTCTAGAATTGAGCCCAATTGAGTGGGAACACACCTAAACCTAAACTTGGAGAGAAATTCATTCATTCTTTTCATTTCACAAAGTTAGAGAGAGGTAGAGAGAGAGAAAATTGGGAGAAAGGAAGAACAAAGGGTTAGAGAAAGGGGGAAACTTGAAGATTGAAGAATTAGGAGGTAAAGTGAAGCCTAAGTTTGGATTAATCATTATCTAAGGTAAGGGGGTTAGTCTTCATCATAATCATATTCATTTATTGCAATTTCTCATTTGTTGTATGAATATGGGTTGAATTGAATAAATGGATAATTGTTGCTAAATTCGTGCTCTAACTGTGATGTTATGTTTGTATGCATGAATTGATGATAATTGTATGATTGTTAGTGAAATTACATGTTCAAATATGTAAAAATGATAAGTTGTGAAAATTGTGTTCAATTGGTGAATTTTGCTAAGTTGTTGTTGAATTGAGTTATGATTCTTGTTCAATTGATGTTATCGCTCTTAATTGATGTTTTTGTTGATGAATCATTGCTTGGGTATGCATATTCATGAATTGATGATGATAATTTGAATTGTTGTTGGTGTTTTATGTAAATGAGTTGATTTGGTGAATTGGCTAAAAGTGAGATTGATTTTCATGTTCAATGTGTTTTTGAGTATCCTTGTGAGTTATTTGACCTATAAACATCATTTGGGAACACCTTTGGGCAATGAGGGATCAAAATTGGGAGTTTTGGGTGAAAAAGGGGTGGAACCCGTAACATTTTTCTGCAGAAATTTTGAATGGTCGCTTAAGCGACGCTGCAAAGTGCTGTCTGATGACTGCACGCTTAAGCGTTCTGTAAGCGAGCTCGTAAGCGTGTAGTTACAGTAGCTACTGGAATTTGGACGCTTAAGCGAGCAGTTCTTTTTCCAGCACTTTTGAAATTTTGTTTTGAGCTTCCTAGGGCCAATCCGAACTTCTTAAAACACTTCTTTTAACTTGTATAATCATTAGTCTCATACTTAATCCTATTGGAACAACTCCTTGAATGAAATTTGGACTTGGTTTGTGAAATCAAAACTTAACTTTTGAAAATTGCTCAAGAACGTTGACTTTTCCGGAAAATGGGATCTTCAAGGAAATGGAATGGGATTAAGATAGAATAGAGATTATATGATTGCCGAAAATGGTAGTGATTGGTTTCCTTGAGTTTTATTTAGTTTTGGTTTTGAAAATGGAAGATTCTTGTAAAATGTTAAAGAGAGACGAACATTGATGAAAATATCCTTTTAAGCCAATCATCTTATAAATCTTTCATAATTAGTTTTGTATGACTATATGGAAGTATTTGACTGATAGTTGAATATGGAATGTGATGTTTATCTTAAGGTGACGTATTTCCCTCTTTACTTGGAATGTGAGCAAATCATGTATTTGATGTGAAATTATATGAATGTGATGATATTGGTGAATCCATATATATTGTTTATTATGATATGGTGGGTGAATATATATATGTTGTTGTGAATTGTTGGTGAGTGCATATAAGTCGCGAAATGAATTATTGGTGTGATTGCATAAATGCAAATAATATTGGTGAGAATTTGGTGAGTTGTTGTGTGGACATATGCATTATTATTGAGTCATATGTTCATGCATACATGACTGATGGAGACGGATATTTTATATATCCAAATTGTGATGATTTTGGTGATGATTATGATGTTCTATCGGCATCATGGGCGACAACCTAAATATTGGTGAGATCGGTACCGCATGTATATAGAGTTGTGTCTAGGATCATATCATGTTGTGGCATGAGTCCTAGTTGTGAAATTACTTGATGTACTTGTGGTTGTACGTGATTAGTGGTGATGTTTGTATTTGATGAATTGTGGTGTCATGTTATGATTAATTTCGTGAATGATGAATATTGATGATGATGTGTTCATTGAATTTATGTCGGCGAGACTTGGATTATGGTGTTAATGCATGTATGAAATTTATCTATTTTGATTTCATTACATGATATTGGATTATGCTATTCCTGCTTATCTGTATTATTGATTATGTTGATGTAATACTCACCCCCAGTGGTTTTAACTGCCTACTTGCCTGTATGGATGAGTAGACGTTGTGCAGGAGTAGTAGCTTGGTGAGTTCCTGATGTTGGTGGATAGTGGGAGCTTTCTCCACTATCGGGTCTTAGAGTAGAGTTGGCTCTGATCTAGGGTTTTGTTGTTAGCTCTAGATCTTGTTGGATTATTTTTATACTTTGAGATTTTGTCCATGTGTCGGACTTGGAGATTTTATGCTTATGCATTTTTGAGATCACATGACATGTATGTTTGATGTATAAGATTTGTATCCGCTGCGACTGATGAGGTTTTATATACATGCATGTTGACCGTTGATTTGATTTTGTTTTTCTTTGATTTGGTGAAAGTAGCGACTATTTCTTAAATATATGAATTATTCGCATGTTTAATTGCTTTAATAGAAATAGGGTGTTACATATCACATTTATCATTTTAAAGCCAAAAAATAATTTGAAATAAATTAAAATTGTTATAATAAATTTATTAGTTTAAAATGTTTATAAATATAATTCATATCATATTAAATATATGTCCTTAAAAAAACATATTAAAATTAAACTTATGTGTACTTTTCTGTCATTTTATATTTATCAATCATTTTAAACGCTAATTTTACCAAACACTTTAATTTCAATCAACTAGCTTTTCAGCCATAAGCTTCCTGCTATCAGCTAGCTTTTCAGCTATCAGCTAGCTTATAGCTTAATTTTACCAAACACACCCTATGTGAATGAAGCGCTGTTGTGGTTGAAACCTAAAAGGAACGCACCATTTGTCTTAAAGATGGTTTGCGCCTTCGCGATTGGATTTGGTTCGGTTCTGAGAATAAAAATCATCCGTGATAAAAAAAAAGTGGTTTGATTGACTTTTAAAATAAAATCCGAACTAAACCAAACATATATGATTTGAGTTGGACAATACGATTTTTTGTTTTCAACATTAAAATCGAGTTAAAAAATTGTTACACAACATATTTCCAACCATGTTTCCAACAATATTTTAAATTTCATCCAACATTAAAATTTTATTTTCACCAAACAATATAAACGAAATTAAAAATGTGAACAAAAAGCAAGTATATTATGTAAGAAATATTAATGTAAAACATCAAGATTTTATCATTGAATAAAATTTCAAGTAGTACATAAATATATTTTTTTGAAATAAAAAACAAACAAGAAACTTAACAAGAGAAGAAAAAAATACACTTCATCCGGTCCTTATTATAAGAAACAATTGATTTTTTTTATTCATTGCGTAAGTGATGTATCTAGTCTATATTTACAATAAGATACATTAATTATTCTATGAACCTAAAAAGTCAACTTTTACTTATAATAAGGACAGGAGGGAGTATAACATTTATTAAAAGTTTATATGAGTATTGGTTTATGTGACATAGGTTTAATTAGCATTTTCTTATATTGCGGTTTGATTCAGTTGGTAAAATAAAAACCGCAAAAAGAACCAAACCATTTGGTTGAGTAAAAAGTTGATCTGAATACCTCCAAACCAAATGCGTTTTTTTCGTGGTTTCCATTTGGGTTGGTTTTGTTTATGGTTTTTCTATTGAATTTGTTCGGTTTTGAACACCCCTAATAATGAGAAGACCTTAACCAAACATGACTTTTTTTTGTCAGAAGAGTTTATAAGATACCTGCTATAAAGTTAGCTTCTTGATCTTTGCCAAAAGAGCCTTAAAAAGAAATTTTTGAATGTTGACAAGTTGAGATTGTCACATAATCATAGTCAAAATTGTTGATTTCGTATGACATAAGCTTACTTCCTAGAGAAAGAAAATGCAAATTTTAACTTAAACAATAAAGGAAAGTAAAATCCAAACTTCTCTAATAGAAAATCAAATGATTGATGTTAAGTGGTTTCGATTAAGTATAAACCGTTTGGAAGAATCTAAATTTAAATCACGCATACAACAATTTTTTATCAATTTCATTTACATCTTAACAAAACTCGACTTATAGCAACAAAAGAATATCTTATAAATGAGGAGCGTAATCAACTCTAAACTTTTGTTGTTGAAAGAGAGATTTTATTCTTTTTCTGCATTTAGTTTGTTCAACAAATTCAACAATTTGGTAATCAAGTACATGTGGTAATCAATATTTAGGTTTTATCAGAACATGCACTGTTAACAATGTAATCCATATTCAGGTTTTATACTGCAAGTTGAGACCCTTAAACTTTTGGAGGTGTGTTAGCAGATTGCCAGGTCCAGGATGATTGATCCAATCCATCATAGTGTCTACCACCAGCTATATCATCAATGGAAAACACTGTAGAAATTTCTCTCATGTCCTCTTCTGATAGTTTCACGGCTAAGGCACCAAGGTTTTGATCAAGATTCTTAATCTTAGTTGTTCCTGACATTCAAAGAAAACGTGTGAAATAATGAATAGTAAATAGATATGCATTTCCAAAACGAAACATAGGTAAATAGATAAATATAAACACCACAATGTACAGCAGCCACTCAACTATAAAAGACGTAGGCACAATTGACTGAACTCGGTGGTCAAATGTTTAATTACTTATATGTGTTTATTTATCTGTTTTCTCTAGAGTCAGGTTTGTCATTCTAACAAAAGTGTATATAGTTTTTCACTTATTTGAGCAATGCACGAGCACAAAGATATAAATATATTATGCAGATTGACAAATAAGGGGAAAAAAATCATATTTCTGATACTGATAGGATACATAGCTAGTAGTATTAAGTTTCTTGTGATATACTATTTTGATTTGTCACTCACCAGGAATAGGCACAACATCATGGCCTTGTTGGAGTATCCATGCTAATGCTAACTGAGCAGAAGCGCACTCATGTTTCTTGGCAAGACTTTCAATTCGATCATATAAACTTTTGTTCTTGTCCAAGTTCTCGGCTTGGAAGCGAGGATGAGTAGCCTGAATAGTGAAATGATCATATCAGAAAACAGCATAAAAGCCTTAATTTTATACAAGAATTTAAACATCATTCATGTGAGAAAAACAGATAAGGATGTTATCCCCCTCATCGTTTCTCTTGTTCAACAAAACAAGTATATATTTGCAATGGAATGGACATATACATATTTTACAAAATACGCCAACAGAGCAACCAATATTTAATTCATGATTAAGATTTGATCAATGCTATTACATAATTAAGTATATCCTACACATATAATTTAAGTGCTAAAATGCTTTACCAGGGAGCTAACTGCTGAAACATTTTCCGTAACTCCTTTGCCACCAAAGAAACCACGACCAAGAGGACTATATGTTACAATTCCAATACCAAGCTCTCTGTATCAACAAAAGCTTTAAATAAGTGAAGTAGTACAACATTTAACACAAACATCCAAAAGAGCAAACAGTTCTATTTCTTTAACCCTCTTTTCAAGTAACTTAATCAAAGAACTTGGACAGGAACTCAAACTAACCGGCATAGTGGAACTATCTCATCCTCAATGTCACGAGTCCAAAGAGACCACTCCATTTGTACAGCTGTGATGGGATGAATGGTGTGCGCTCTCCTTATTGTATCTGGGCTAGCTTCAGATAGCCCTATATACTTCACTTTTCCTTCTTCCACCAACTTCATAAGTTCACCTACCTGTAATAGAAGAAACTTGTTAACAATGCATCTAGTGTAATAAGTCAGATAATGTATATCAATAAGAAATAACATATGTGATGCACTATATGCTCAAAATAGAAAACCTTACCGTATCCTCTATAGGCACAGATGTATCCACTCTGTGCTGATAATACAGATCAATGTATTCGACATCGAGACGTTTCAAGCTAGCTTCGCAGCATGAACGCACATAATCCGGTGAACCTTGATTACCATACCAGAATCATCGCTTCTGGCTATACCGAATTTTGTAGCCACCTGGACCTTTTCTCTAGGTAGTTGCTTTAAAGCCTAGTCAACAAAACCAAATAATTATAAACTAAAATTAGCATGAAGTTTCATTTGCAATATAAAATTTAGAACATTAAAGAAATTCTTGGTACGTAGTTATTTGTATGCATGTACCTTTCCAACCAATATTTCATTACCACCATCGACTCCATAAACATCAGCAGTATCAAATAAAGTGATGCCTTTACTAAATGCATACTTAATTATGGAAATACCATCTTGCTCAGGAAGAAGATCACTGTAGGCTCCACCGAGTCCCATACACCCAAATCCCATTTTTGAAACCTGAAAGCCTTGGGTTCCAAGTGTAACATGAGGAATTAGCTCGGTTTGCATTGTTGCCATTTTGGTTAATGATGAATGTTTTTATGACTTCACCATAGAATTTTTCATGATTGATTATATTATATTTTTGACCAAGTTGATGATGAATGATTAGAATTTCAGAATTATATTGCATGTCTTAGTTTCCATTTGAAGCCTTAATATATTATATACGGATATGATATGATTCGCACATTCATTTGTTCACAAACAAGACATCAATGACTATTCGTTGGCAAGGCTTATGGGCTATGGTGGCTGCTTTAATTTGTGATATATCGATCGTCACTCAGTATGTCACTATGTCTTTACCTTCCATACTGGTCAATTATGATTGGCTTTCAAAAAGGAAAGTGGGGTATGTCACTATGTTTCTTTTTCCATCATATTTTTTTGGTTTGGGAATTTATTACAAAAATAAAATGTCGGTAATTTGGAAAGCGGGAGAAATTCAAGAAACATAAATGAAAATTTTTAATAGTTAGATCTTCAAGAGGAACATAAATTTAACATCTTTGGCCCTAAAAAAAAAAAAAACTTCAACTTTTTTGAGAGAACTTAAAATTCTTTTTGAAAGGAAAACTTAAAATTCTTCTCTTGTAAATAATTGAATTTTCATCTCTAATAATTTTCTTGATTTTTTAAATTGTACGTTATAGAGAAAATTTTTAATTTGTATTTTTTTTATTAGAATTACATATTTTTTTAGCAAAAATTCAATTCATAAAAGCCATGACTTACAAGAACAGACAAAAATTTTAAACAAAATATTTATAAGAAAACTAAAACCTGTATTATAAGAATCTTAAGTGTATTTTTTTTAACTCGATATACGATGTAATGATCAATTAATCTTAGGAGTTTAATCACATCATCTGCATCAATAACGCAAACTTGCCAATAGGGACAAATGAAATTATATAAGTTTGCTTTGCATAAAAGCAAAAACAAAACCAGAAAGAAGAAAAAATATAGAAATGAGATTTTTTTTTTTGAGGGATATAGAAATGAGAATATTGTTCTACGGCTTAATAGGAGAAATCAAATTATAAAATTACTTATTTTTTCCCAAAAAATAAAAAAGAAGAATGAATGGTAGTAAGCTCCATTATATGTAATGAGAGAAAGGGGTGGTAACACGTCAGACCATGCATAAAAGCTCGGTTAGTCTTTTAGGATGTGGCAGACTTCTCCGTGATAGTAATGAAAATTGTTAGAAATAGTCATGTTCATAAGATAGATTCATGCGACGTGCTACATGCAGAGATGTGGGACATGTATATTGGTATGAATATGGCTCAAAGACAGCGATTCACACACCTACAAGTGGAGAGCAGCTCCTAAGTTTTGGTCAACAGGGAAACAAGGAAATGTAACATCAATGGGAATGTTCCTACCTTGATTTGTCGCATTTGTGATCTAAAAAACATGGTTAGCTAATTTTAGTCTCTCTTTGAACTCCTTTGATTTACATGTTATTGAGACTCCACCAAGAGAACTTGAATGTCTCCTTTTTTATAACATTTATGGCGCTTGCATGCCTCGAAATGTTCATTTAATCGCTTAGTTTTTTTTCCTTCAGCTCTGCCCTCTTCTTGTGCGAAAAAAAATGCCACACGAGTTTACGACACTTAAAAAGAACTGAAAAAGTATAGAAAATACTAACAAGTGTCCTTGAAACATTTTATTTTTACAAGAAACATATACATATTCATATGAGGGGTGCCATCAAATCGAAGGCCACAACTGCATCAATACAAGAAGGTATTTTTTCAATCCAAACATCATAAGAAGAAATAGAAATTGCACATTTTGTTAAACATTTAGCAGTTTGATTAGCTTCTCTTCTAACATGTGAAAAATTAATATTATTGAAATTGTGCCGAATATTTTGGCACTTAGGAACAATTGCACCTAAGGAACTATGATGCATGTTGTTGTCCTTGAGAGCCTCTCTATAAATCTTTCGCAAAATTCAACCCCATAAGAATTTCCATATTTTCAGCTATGTCTGAGTGAGGGAGGGTCCGACGATACCAACAAGTTGCGGCCAATACAATGCCAACAAAATCTCTCACTACTGCTAACATTGTTAGGGTCAGCCGCGTCAACTCTGCAGCATTATTGTAACCTGTAACTTCTTTAATTGCTCTCTTGCAAATATCTAAAGTAAAGCATATTAATCCCTTCAAATCACTTTTTATTCAGTACACTCCAAAGAACATACCACTTGAATTATTTCATTATCAGTCTGCATAATGACATGTTACAGCCACTCAGTGAACCTGCTATCCAATACTGTATTTGTCACCAACCAGCCCTGGATCCGCGAAAAAAAATTAATTCTAGGCCCTGGACCCGTCACACTTCATAGAAAGATGGATGATAAATCGTTTCATTATGTTGATCGCATAAACAATACAACGGTGTATAATTAATCATCCCTCTATTAAACAAAGAAAATCTAACTGAAAATTTATTATATATGAAGAACGCGCCATATGAGATGGATGTCTCGGGACAGATTTCACCTTCACAATACTTTCCTGGGAATATTGGATTGGTTAGAATTCATCACCTCCCTTCTCTCTTTAAGAAACTTGTACACCGATTTTACTGAGAATACACATTTTTCATTCACCACCCATAAGAATTTATGTCCTTGAAACATATTGTTTAAGGGACCAAAAGTAGCAATTTTTGCATAAATTTTTTTGTATTTATTAATTATACATGTGTTTGATATATATTTTCACGAGAAAACTTCTTACGATGAATTTCTTAAACAATAATTCAAAATAAGTATTAATTAATTTACTATTAATATGGTTTCCTCGTTAATTTTCCATTTTGTGGGAACGGTGTGCAACACGATTTGACGGACCTGTTGCATATTAAGCTGCGAATGGAAAGATGTATGGTCCCCTAATAAAGTGCACTCATTGTTCAAATACTTTGTTTGGTTCATTCCAATTGATGCCTACCTTACATGCGACATAGACAATGCAAGAAAGAGAAAGTAAAAGCATGAAAGGGCCATCCAACTAAAGTTCTTCAAAAAATTCAATTTGATCCAATAAAACACGGTGTAATTTGTACCCACATTACAATTAAAAAAAAAACTCTATTAATACAATTGCAAAATTTTAATCCAAAACGATTCAAATTAACATACTAAAAACTAACATTATTATAGAATAATAATCCTTCAAAAAAGATTATTATAAAATAATAAATTGATTATGATTGCGATCAACATTTGATTTACAAATTCTTCACCATATGGAGTAAGAATTTTTTTGAGTACATGGAGTAATCAATATTATTAAAAAAATTAAAATTGGCATAAATTAAAACAATATCTCATGCACGGTAAAAAAAAAATTGTAATCGATATCTTAAGTATTATATGCACGGTGAGAAATTGAAAACCTACTTAAGTGACAATGTTCACAGTTTTCTATAAAGTAATTAGTGATTAGTGATTTTTTAGTCTATCTTGCTTATTTTCAACAAAATGAAAAAGAAAAATACACATTTCTATTGTTTTGTCAGCGCACTGGACCGTTTCTCGTGGTTTTTATTTTTATTTTTTATTTTGTTTATCTCTTTATGGTTTAGTTTGGTATTTGTTACCTGGCTCAGAGTATGGTACATGGATCTTCTATCATAGGTGACTTGATTTTTTTTTTTTTTTTTATAAAATTGATGTCAACCATTAGATGTGCTTAAAAACTTTTGAAGACCATAGTATTATCATACTCTTTAAACATTAGATTATTTTCACACTATGTTCCATCATCTTTCTCTTTCTCTCTCCATATCTCTTACTCGCCCAACAACAACAACAACGCGATGCACCGCCGCCGGAAAATCACAACAACAACGACGAATTTTGGAAATCTTAATCCAATCCATTCAACCCAAAGTTGGAGAAAACAACATTCATTAAACTCAAATTTCATTTAATCTAATTCACCTGAAAACAAAATTGCAGAAAATATTGATTTCTCAATTATTCAATTCATTCAACCCGAAGTTCACATATTCATCACTAAACTCAGATGAAAGTGATTAAATCCGTCGCCAGACCAAATGTTACACAACAAAACAATCAAAATCGGAATGGAAAATCTCACAGAACTCAGATCTGAAGAGGGATGGTGTTTAAGTTCAGATGTGAACACAAGCTGGTCAATGGAAAATTACGAATGAAAATAGAATAAAAAGAACAAAAAAAGACGTGTTGGTGTTGAAAAAAAACAACGATTTGCAGTTGAAGATCGATGAAGGATAATTTATTGTGTTGGAGGTATAACAATCAACAGAAAGTGCACCAACAACAATGGAGTTGCTACAGTACATGTCTCTCTCTTAGATCTACCAAATGAAAAAAAAAAAAAAAAATCTAGTGTAGAGGGATTATAATAAGATCAGTGTTCTTCGTCAATCTAACCGCAACACATGTCATTTTTTTAATGAGCTTGCGTACCCCTTTACTCATTTCCCAATTATATAAAAATTAATGGGATCCTACATTTAACAATGAATGAATTATAGAAACACGAATGTGGGTGCCTAGATGCATGTGGTGCTATAAGCGTGATATTATTAAATTCTTATATAGGACAACATGCATGCATCTTTCTCTTTTTTTTACTTTTCAGTTTTCTAGTGGTTTATTCTCAATTGATTGTGAAATTACAAATAGCCAACGGAGAATAACCAAAACCCGTGATTAATGGTCACTTGTCGAAACATACAATACATGTCCTATCCTATCTCTTGTTTTTTTAACATGAGTCGAGTTGGTTGTTGGAGGACAGAGATCTCAATCTCAATATATAGCATGTTAATTTTTGGTATTCCGTTTGAAACATTTCCAATCACATGTGGACAAAAACTACAAAAACAAAACACTCTATTCTGCCAAAGAATATATATATATATATATATATATATATATATATATATATATATATATATATTAATTGATGTTTCTTATATATATTTCATTGGAGTTTAAACATTAAATTGAAAAACGATGTATATATTGGTAAACATGTGGGGTTTGGTGTCAAATAAAAACATGTAGGGTTTAATTAGGCAGTAAAAAATGTATGTATATATAATAATTAGGCAAAAAACAACAAATTAAAGAGAGAGAGAGAGAGAGAGAGACAGCGATCTAACTATACGTTATTATATGAGACAAAAGAGTTGGCACTAGAAACGGTAACACCCGCTGATGGTCCAAACTTGGCTATAGCGTTATAGTAGTAACAATAATATTTAACAAAGGAAACATATGAACTTTGTATATACTATGCCCTATATAACATTTATATCTTACTTTTACATTGTCCTCAAGTTTGAAAATTAGAAGATAGGAAGGAAGGAATGAGATATGCTAAGAGAAGATAAAGTCCCACCATTGTGCGCCAATGACAGTTGAAGCTGCCAGCATGATCTGTGCTTTCCTTCCTGTGTATATACTTTAATTTCCAGCTGAATTTAAATATAACCAAAAAAATAAATATGTTTGGTCTAAATTTTGATCAAACTTATATATATTTTTGCTTATGTTTAAGTCTGGGGTGAGTTTATTTGTGGTAAGAACAGATCATGTTGGAGCTTCACCTGTTAAATGGAAGCATCTCAAGTTCGAAATTCAATCAAGACGAAGAATGAAACCAAAAAGGTTTGAGTTCATTTTTCATTTAATTTGCTGGTTTTGGTTCTAATTGCGTGTGTGTATATATACAAATATATTCTCTAGAAATTGATTATATTTTAGTAGTTCTGTTTATAAAGATGATTTGAACCGATGGTCCACCACCTTATATAATAAACTCATGAAAAATGAAAGAGGGCGGAGATGCATAACAAACATGCGAGTTTTGAATTGTTTACTTTCCTTGTCGCATACTTGGATTTATTGAATCCATCCAAAATGTGTCTCAAAATAAACCCAATGTTAAACCTACAAATTGTTTGTTTGAATTCTGTGCAAAATCTGATTGGGGAATTTTTGTGTCATTGATAACAATTGTATGATCATTTAAAACTTAAACGTATCTTAAGATTATAAGATTAAACTCTTACCACTAATCTACCATTTTTTTTAAGGATTAATCTACCACCTTAAATATTATTTAAAGTTAAATATATTTTTGGCATTTATAAGTATCAAGAATTTCGTTTTAAATCCCTACAAAATATAATCCCATTTTTTACTCCTGTAACATTTTTCTTTGGCATTTTTAAGGACCAAAAATGCTAGCGAATTTTTTGTAAAGACAAAAAATATTGATGTAAATTTTTACAGGAACTAAAAATATGTTGGCTGAATTTTTTTACAAGAAACTAAAAAATGCAACTTATTTTTTATAGAGATTAAAAACAAAATTATGAATATTTAACCATATTATTTATGCAAACTAATTAAACTCATAGGTAATAAATCCAAAAGGAGTGCCAAAGACATGTCACTCTTTTTAACTCCCTATCACTTCCCTCAAAATAAAATTAAAAAAAACTCTCTTTCGCACTAGAATGCATTCTCTTAACCGAAATTCATATGGATTTCACTATTTCTAGAGTGTGAGATACTGAGAGTCAATAAAAGATATGTGTTGAAAAATATTTAAAAAAATGAGAGCTTCATTTTAGTGATTAAACAGTCAACATCATCCTGACGAACTCTTGATAATCAACGAGGCCGTCACCATCCAGATCAGCCGTTTTGATCATCTGCTCCAGTTCTTCGTCTGTCACCTTTTCTCCGATGGTACTCAATACTGACCTCAACTGGGCTCACACGTAATATCAATTATATAGTTCATTACGGTACAACAAAACAAATTATATATGTTGAATTAATTATACCTCACTGGGTGATATGTAACCATCTTTATCTTTGTCGAACACCCTGAAAGCTTCCTTAAATTCCTCTTCCGCTTCACTTTCCTTTTTCGTACATACAAATTCACAATTAATAAAATGCATCAAATTTCATCTCAATCTCCGAAAAAAGATAGAACTTTGGACAACATTGAACAAGATAATAATTTCTTCGCATTGGAAAAATCTCTTGTAAACTACTCTTTTCGATTATCGAAAATGGAATAAGTCATTGCGATATATAAAAAACAATCACTTTAAAAGAGTCGTACGAGATGAAAATTCACAGTTTTTTTTTTCATTTATGTCTAAGTGATGGAAAAGAATGAATAGCTTTCACGTATCCACCTGATATTTATCTACTTTTCTAAATATCATGGAAAAAGAAATGGTAGGTGCTTCCCGCCATTCACCTCGCTAGTTTGCTTCTTTGCTTTCTTTTTATTTTGGTTCTTTTTTCTCTTATGGAGGATTTTGGTTTTGTCCCTCCTCTTTTTTGTACTTTTTTCTTTCGTTTAATATATGTTTAGGATACTGCAGCTGGAGACCCCTCTGCATCCCATATTTCGCTTAAAACAAAAAAATCTTGTCTCCTCATCCAAAATAAAATGCCGTTTTAGCATATAAAAAGATCAAAATAAGCTGATTAAATTAATCTTTGTGAATTTGTATAAGATGACTCAAGATCAGAGGTTCAACTTTTTTAAAGTAATCTATAATTAAATTACGGTTTCATTTTTTTATCCTATTAAATAACTAAATATTTAAAATTAGCGCATATTTTTTTCTTGTGTCTTCCACTAATTTTATTTTTATAATGTAAATCTTAGAATTTGCCACTTCGAATTTAAGATCATCAATGATAGGAAGTACATAATTATAGTCATAGTGCCATGAGATGAAAGAAAAAGAGAAGAAATGAATAAAAGAAGAGAATAAGAGGAAAAAAAAAGTTATTTAATAATATATACTATTTTTGCGAATAATAATTATGGAGAAATGATATTTAAACATCTATTTGGTGACAATTTTTGTGACAACTTCTCTATCATACTCACATTATTTTTTACTTTATCTCTCTATTGTTTTAATTTCTGTGCAAATACCTATCTTTTATTTGTAAATTATAATTATCATATAAGTTGTGAACTAAATTGATTGTTCAAATAACACTCCTCGTTTAGTCGTAAATTCCCTACATTCAACTCATATATATGTCTTGAGTTCACTCCCCAATTACTTATGTATTTTGGTCTTCAGAATAATAAGAGTTTGTTTAAAAGGAAAATAAGAAAACTAGAAAAGTGTAAGGTCATAAAAGTAAAGCAAGGCATAAATGTTTATAAGATCATCATAAAGAAATATTCGAGGTCTAAATGCAAATTTTTGAGTTTAAGGTGCAAACTAAATAATTCATGGTAGTCGGATCCGCCCCTAGATTTGAACTTCTCAACCTTTTAAAATAAATGCAGTATGGAGGATTTAAATTGACATGAGATAGTCAAATTGAATTTTCACTCACCTTCAGTTTCCTTGCCATGAGATTCAAGAATTCCCGGAATTCTATGGTTCCATTTCTGTCTGTATCAACTTCATTCATCATAATTTGCAACACCTCCAACGTAGGATTTTCATCTAATGATCTGATTGCAGTGCCTAATTCTTCAATGGTTATGCAACCTTTAAAATATAATATAATATAATCAAATTAATTAAGAAAAAAAGTTAAGCTTGCAAATTACACAAAGAAAGAAGGGTTATAATATAAATGTAGGAATTAATTACCATCTCTATCTTTATCAAGAAGAGAAAAGGCTTCCAGAAACTCACCAATCTGCTCTTCCCTCAGGCAGTCGCTCATGGTGACTAATATAATAATAAAATATATTCTTTTTATAAAATATTTTAAGCAAGGTAAAAACTATAAAAATGATAGATATATCTTTAGGGAACTAAGTAGTTATATATATATATATATATAGTAATTCTAGGAGAGAGCTATGTATGATGTCATTTTCTTAAATATATATGCATATTGGACGGGTTGTTGCTTTGACCAAACCAATGTACGAAAAAAAGGTAAGGACGTGCTTCATTACGTACGTTGTAGGTTTGAAATTCATGTAATTTTTATTATGTACCTTTGAATTTATTAAGAAAAATTAAATATAACTAGAATATTATTATATATGTGTGTCAACAACACATTACATATCTCTTGAAAAATGAATCTCTAATATTAAAATGAGAATTAGTTTCAATATCATATTAAAACATATGGTTGAAATTAAAACACTCAAGAAAGACTCACGTGGCCACAATATTCTCTCTTCTAGATTTTTTTTTCCAAAAATATCTTTGTTCTTTCCCTGTTTTAACGAAAATCTCTTGTACCTCACTAACCTTTTTAACATATTAAATATATATTTTTGTAAGCCTGACATATGCCTATATAGTTTCATTATGTAATATTTCTTATATAAGATTGATCACCACCGCTTTTCCTCTATGTACAAAAGTTTAGGGGATGAAAAGTAGTTCCTTTAAAAACTTGGTTTAAACTTTATGCAATATCAATTTTTTCAAGGGTTAATAGTGTTTTTGCCCCTGTAATATAGTGTACTTTTGATTTTATCCTCTGTAAAAAAAAAAATTGTATTTGTATTTCACCCTTGAAAAATGAAAATTCTTCAGAATTGACCCCTCACCCCAATGTGTCAGCAGAATCTTCTACGTGGCAATGACGTGTCAAATTTTTATTTTTTTTATTTTTTTTCATACCACGCGTGTAAATGAACGTCACGTGGCATTTGTGATTTTTTTTAAAAAAAAATTAAAAAACGAAAAAAACTAATAAAAGTACTGAAAAATTTTAAAAAAAATCTGGAAATATTTAAAAAAATTGTGGAAAAGATTAATATATATTGGAATTTTCGATTTTTTTTCCAGAATATCATATTTAAAAAAACTAAATTTTCGAAAAAAATTATGGAAAAGATTTAACTAAAACTTCTTACTTTTGAAAATAAAAATATGAATTTTTTCCAGAATTTTTTCATTATTTTTCTTTTTACCAGATTTTTTTAATCATTTTTTATTTTTATTAATTTTTCTAGATTTTTCAAATTTTTTCAAAAATTTCCAGGTTTTGTTTTAATTTTTTAAGATTTTTTTTCGTTTTTAAATTTCACATTTTTTTAAATTAATTTTTTTTAAAATTATAAATGACGTGACGTTTTTATAATTTTTTTAGATTTTTTTCGTTATTTTTTATTTTACCAGATTTTTTTAATCATTATTAATTTTCCCATTTTTTTAAAAAAATTTCAGTATTTTTATTAATTTTTTAAGTTTTTTTTTGTTTTAAAAAATCACAAATGCCACGTGGCGTTCATTTACCGCGTGGCATGAAGAAAAAAAATTGACACGTCACTGCGATGTAGGAGATTCTGTTGACACATTGGGGTGAGGGGTCAATCCCGAAGAATCTTCATTTTTCAAGGGTGGAATCAAAAAAAAATTTACAGAGGCTAAAACCAAAAGTGCACTATATTATAGAGGCCAAAAACACTATTAACCCTTTTTTCAATAAACAATTTCTTTAAGCAAAGTATGTTAATTTGTTAGATGTCTCAAAAATAATATTGTTAATTTATTAGAATTTTATTGGAGGTGGAAATCGAACTTAAGATCAATATTATCACTTCATTTTTTAACTCTTTCACCCCAACATCATAGCAACAAATATGTGCGTTAGCATTCTTCAAATGAGACCCACCAAATTTGTATGGGACCCACATAATTTGGTGGGACTCATGTGAATTTTAACCAATCAAAGAAAATATATTGAAAAATGTGTGTTAGAATGTGTGTTGTTAGAATTTCTCATCTCATGAAACTTAGTAGGTATTGACAATTCACCGTCTCTCCCTTATGAAAACTGAATCCAAATTTTCTTCATTAAATTCTTCATTTAATGTTCATTTATAAAGGAGATAAACAAACTAACTTCAGAAAAGAGATAAACAAAACGAACTTCACCGATAAGTCCTAGCTTAACTGGTAAATATGTCGAAATTGTTAGGTCAGACGTCATGATCTGATTTCGAACCCTAGTACCTCAATTTTATGTGTGTGAATTTATGATAGTTTTGTCATCTCGTCTATCTAAAAAAAAAAAAAAAAAGTTTCACCGATAACTCTTGCTAATCTTCCTCTTATGTCTAGATCTATCATAAATTGACTCTAAATATAGAGGAGACAAATTCAAACTCGTGAAAATTACACTATTTCTCAACATCCAAAACGACAATACCACTACCCTAGAAATTTAACTATCCTACATTCCTACTCCTTTCATCACGTAGAATATTTAACTATCCTACCCTTTTCGTCACGTAGATTCGTAGAATATATATTGTTGAACATTGAAAATTTTTTTTTTTTTCCGACATTGAAATTCAGTGGAGGAGAATTAGTATTTCTTATCATTTCGTAATGCAGAAATTAAAATTGCTGTTTACTTGACTAATCTATACTGATATTAATTGATTATACAAAAATGTTTGAACGAATACTTTCAAAAATAACTTTTTCTACCTCTGCTCTTTTAAATTATAATTTTTTTGGTCCCACAAAAAAAAAGAAAAACTTAAAAAGATTGTAATCATATCTCTAAACTAATATATTTTTTGTAATTAAGTCCTTTCAACGGTTAAGAAATAGGTAATAGAATGACCTAATTACAAAGAATAATAATAGTTCACGTATCTAAATTATACCTTTTTTTTTAGTTTAGAGACTTGTTTGAAAACCTTAAATAAGGATCCATCCAATATTTCTGTACCAAAAAAAAAAAAGGATCCATGCAATTCATCTATAAAAGTACATTAATTTTATTTTTTTGACAGTTTTTTTTGTACATATTTTGTTGAATGTTTTGTAGGTAATTTTATTTTTTTTGTCAACCACTGAATTCAGCCGAGAGTATGTTTCTGTGGTGGCCAACGATGGTGTACAACGGAGCTCTGGCGGCAGACGCTAGCTTTTCGGTGACTTTACAATGACAATCAGTGAAGCTCCGGAGACTCAAGTACAATTACCTAGTAGAACCGAAAATGCACAAACAATAAGTTAGAACTAAATTTGGTTTGATTAACAGGCTCAAACAATGCAGTTTTTAAACCATTTTTTTAACTGATTATTGTGATTTCTAAAATATATTCACTTAATGCTGCATTTTATTAATAAATAAATCCAATTTGATTTAAACCCTATATAAAATTTTGGCATATATGCCACGACCTCTGTACTGTTAGGCGTTAGCATCAATGCATCATTCGGTAAAAAAAACATCAATGATGCATCATTCACGTAATTTATACTCTCAGTCTCTCACATTACGTTTTCAGGAGAATAGGAGAGAAAAAAAGAAAATACCGTAGGAAGTTGGTCGTATATATTCATGAATCGGAAATGAATCAATGCAACCTATTTCAAACTCTTATATCTAGCGACTAAAGCTAAGGTACAAAATCTTCGTGAGTCTAGTTTAGTTGATATGAACATTGTATAATAGTTATAAGGATTGATGTTCGAATTCAAACATTCATTTAATCATCTTAAGATGCAAATCTTTAGTCATTAGGTCACTTCACCAAGAAAAAAAATAGCGAAAAGTGCTACGAAGTTTTTTTTAATAGAAAAATATGAATTTCTATTTATAGACAAATGTCATTTGTTACTCCCTCTGTCTCTCATGATAGATGTCTAATTTGAGTTTCACACGAATATTACTGAAATGATTATAGTGTTGATTTCACTGATAAAATATATGTCATTTTCTATATAACACTCTTAATAATTATAGTTAGTAGGGTAATTATAGACGATTGAAATGCAATAAATAGAGGTGTGTTAATTAGTGGAAAAAAATAATAAATGTTGTATTTGTATTATAAAATTGATAAATAATATGAGACAAAAAAATAATAAAGAAGACACATATTTTGAGACGAAGGGCAACAACGGACTCAGGATTCTGACGTCAGGGGATCGGGATCTGAAAGAATGTCTTACAAACAAAATTTAAATTAGCTAAAATTATTTAAATGAAACATGTCATTTCTAACTTAATCAATTAAAGTCTCAAATTTAATTTTGAATTTGACATGCAATAATATTAAAATTCTAAGAGCATATTACTCATTTGAACCCCACACGATTTAGGAGATTAGCTTCCACAATTAAAATTTTAAGGGGTTAAGATCCTCTCCATTTACTAAAATAAATTGAGTTTTGTAATTTGGAGAGAGATAGACACAAAAGAATAGATGGTGGGTCCAACCACTAAGTGGGTCCCATCATCATTAATTATTTTTTATTTTTTTCAAAATTTTGTGTGTCTATATCTCTCTAAATGGTAGAAATGGAGAAGGACATAAATGGAGAGGATTTTGACCCAATTTTAAGGGGACCATGACCTCCATTGGCATTTCAAACAGGCCGTTAGTGATTGCTAGTATATTGTTAGACGGAAGGGAGAAATGTTAGAAGCAAGAATCGAACCTTGAACATATTTCTTAAAAATGTGAATTTATTGATCATAGATAGTGGTATAAGTTACAAGAGAAATGATATTTCAACATTCACTTTATAACAATTTTTTTTGACAACTTTATCTCTCGTACTCACATTATTTTTTAAGTTATCTCTCTATTGTTTTAGTTTTCGTGTAAATAAATATTTTTTCTTTGTAAATTATGATTGTCGCATAAGTTATCGACCAAATGGTTGTTGAAATAACACGTATTGAACCTAAAAGTGAGACCAAGTCCAACTGTATAAGAAGTACAAATATTACTGAACCCAAAAACTTGGAAGCAGTACTGAAGTTTTTAGGTAGAAATTAATCCGAAGTTGTGAGCATCATGAATGAAGCAAATTCGTACTTAACCTTTTTTTGATGGAAAACGTACTTAACTGTTGCTGCAGCCAAGTGCCAACGAATTAGCCGGCCTTTAGAACCCATACAATAAATAAATAAATAAATAGAAACGACAAATTGCATGTCCTCTACCAAGTAAAAACATAATCGATCACATATTTATTTATATAGTGCATGAATCTCTCTTAAACTTAATCAATTAAGGTAACATATTTGAGTATGGAGCTACCTTCAAACCTGTTGCCTGATGAAGCAAGCCCAGAGTGGATGAACAAAGGGGACAACGCATGGCAATTAACAGCAGCAACAATGGTTGGGCTTCAAAGCATTCCCGGGCTTGTCATACTTTACGGAAGCCTAGTGAAGAAAACATGGGCTATAAACTCAGCTTTCATGGCCTTCTATGCATTTGCATCCGTTCTCCTTTGTTGGGTTTCATGGGCATACCAAATGTCATTTGGGGAGAAAATGGTATTTTTCTTAGGGAAACCAAATGTAGCATTAGATGAAAAGTTTTTGTTGGGGAAAGCATTTTTGGGGAATTTTCCTAATGCTACAATGGTATTTTATCAAGGTGTTTTCGCTGGTCTTACTTTGATTTTGATAGCTGGTGCTTTACTTGGGAGAATGAACATTCGTGCATGGATGTTGTTTGTGCCACTTTGGGTTACATTCTCGTACACTGTTGTTGCCTTTAGTATTTGGTGTCCTGATGGTTGGTTGGCTAAACGTGGGGTTATTGATTTTGCTGGGGGATATGTTATTCACCTCTCTGCTGGTGTTGCTGGTTTTACTGCTGCTTATTGGGTGCGTGTATTATCTTCATATATATTTGCTTGTTTTTTCAATGTCATCTAATTTGAGACCTTATTGCCCAATAAAAGTACAATATGAAATAAATATCTCAGCGAGAACTAAATTATTTAAATTTGGGTTGTTGGATCAAGATTGAGTGACCCGTATTTCAAACCGAGTAGTGTTATATATAGCAGGACACTTATTTACTAATATTGATCTACATAATTTCAACTAATTTGACCTAAAAGTTTATGAAGTTCGTCCACCCAGATCCAAACCCTAGTAAAAAGAAGAAAATACTGCTAATATTGGCGTTTAAAAAAATGAAAAAGAAAAGATAATATGGGTGCTTATAGACTTGTGTGTGTTATTTTAAAGTTTCAAAATCAACAAGTACTTAAATTGATTAATTTTTAAAGACTGACTTTTTGCATGTGATGATGGTGTATGATCAATAGGTGGGTCCTCGAGCAGACAAGGACAGGGAAACATTTCCAGCAGCAACAAATAACATGATAATGGTGCTTGCAGGCGCAGGACTGCTTTGGATGGGTTGGAGTGGATTCAACGGTGGAGCTCCATTTGTGGCTAGTACCATTGCATCTCTTGCTATCCTTAACACACACGTGTGTACTGCTGCTAGCATCACGGTATGGGTCATGCTTGATACCTTCTACTTTGGCAAGCCTACTGTGTTTGGCGCCGTACAGGGCATGATCACTGGTCTTGTTTGCATTACACCTGCCGCAGGTACACACAATCATAATGTCACATACTTTGTCCCCAATCTTCACTAATCAATACAAATATAGTACACAATTTTTTGCACATTCACGGTCACAACAATTCTTTAAGTTGAACTTCATTAATCTTGAATTTGGAGATGATTAACCATGGTTTTAGCTGTTTAAATTTATGTAGTTGAAAGATTATTATGATCACCTTCAATCTTATAACATCATTGGAAGAAAAAAAAAAGTGTTACATAATTACATTCATTAAATGGCGAGTTGCAATTAACATTTGTCATGGTTGAATAGGAGTTGTGCAGGGGTGGGCAGCAATCTTGATGGGTTTCATATCAGGAAGTATACCATGGTACACGATGATGGTACTCCACAACAAGGTTAATTTCTTAAAGAAAATCGATGATCCCATGGCAGTGTTCCACACCCACGCCATAGCTGGTGCTCTTGGTGGCATTCTCACTGGCTTCTTTGCCGTGCCTAAACTATGTCGTCTCTTCTATATGGTGCCTGATTGGGAAAAATACATTGGTCTTGCCTATGGCCTACAAAATAAAGGCGCAACTCAAGCGGGTTTGAAACAGATGGTGATCCAAATTGAGGCCATAGTTTTTGTGATTTGCTACAACGTTTTAATGACGAGTTTGATTTGCTTGATTGTGAGGGTTATAGTACCACTTAGGCTTAATGGTGATGCGTTACAAATGGGAGACAAGGCAATTCATGGAGAGGATGCTTTTGCCTTGCATAGTGAGGCAACTAAATTTGTGAACATTAAGCGCAATCAGGTTTATGATACACAAGATTTCTCGTCCATTCCCGAGTCTAGATCATTAGGTGAACTTCAAATGGTATGAAATCAACCAGTAACATATGTTTAACTAACTAATATAATGTCTTATGATTGAATAAATGTTGTTACCTCCGTCGATTGTAATATATTTTATGGACGTTAACTTCACACCTACAATACCAAATTTTTCAAAAAATACCAAATTTTTCAAGTTTGCGTGATATCGGAGTTAAGGGTAATATTAAAGTTTATTAGAGTCACACTTTGTCAAGGTTCTTGGACATTTGAAGCGGAAAAACTGACGTTGTGACAACATTTTTTTTATTGGTGAGACCTACGTTAATCTTAATTTTTTTTTTTAAATACAATTAATCTTAATCATAAGTTAACTTTTAATACTTTTAATTTTTATTTAATTATATTAAGGTATTCAATCTTAATTAATTTACACTAAAAGACTTATAACAAATAAAATTTTACATCAAATTTTTTTCATCTGGATGTCCTTAAATTCTTCATCACTTACTTGCATAAAATTTCTTCCATTCTAAAACCCCGAACGTGAGAACAAAAACATCTCCTTCATTCAAATTTTTTCTTCTTAATTCTTCCATATTGATCAATTCTTGTTTCTTTTTCATTCTTCTTCCCATTTTGATTGTTCAATTTTGTCGTTTCAAACTACCGCAGTTTCTAATTATAGTGAGAATTGTCGTTGTTTCTAGAACCGCGTCAGGTATCATGACTTTTTTTATTTAAGTAGCCAACCTAATAAAATCTGCTAACACGTATATACCTGCCTCACTATCAGCCAAAGCCTTTAAGTCCAAACAAAAGAACAAAAACCTCATCACATAACCATTTCAGCAGCAACCGAAAAAATGCTAGCAAACTCCCACAACATCACAGCGGCAACACCTCCTAGCAGTCCTCAAAGTACAATAGATGACTTACTCAATTGTTATAATTAACTACCTCACAACAAAAAAAAAAATCAAATCAAAAATAAAAACAAATCACCATATTTGACGTGGTACTGGAAATAACGACAATTCTCACGATATTTGGAATCAAACAAACGACGACGATTCTCACGAAAATTTAAAAATGCGGCAGTTTGGAACGACAAAATTGAACAATCAAAATGGGAAGAAGAAATTTTATGAATGTAACCGATAAATTTAAGGACATTCAGATGAAAGAAATTTGATGTGAAATTTTAATTGTTCTAAGCCAGTCAGGTAGTGTAAATTAATTAGGATTGAACGCCTAAATATAATTGAGTCAAGATTACATTAGGGGTCCTTTATCTTATTTATTTGTAACACTTTGATCATTTATCTTTATTTTTTTCCGTTTAGGTCCTTTACATATACATCTTTTTTCTCATTTTTTTTACTAAAAAATACATAATTTTATTTTTAAAAATATATTTTTATTAAAAATGAAAAAAATCCAGAAATATGATAAAGATGTTCATCATCTTCATCTTCTTCCTTTGAATCTTCGTCATCTTCTTTAACTAAAAAAAAATCTACTAAAATATATCTCCAAATATCGTGAATTAATGTTATATTCGCCTCAAATTTTCTTTTAAACACAAAATTCAAAACCTTAATTTCATAAATGTTGCAGGGCGGATGGTGGAGGCTTAGTCACCGGCGGAAGGGCTAGACTTTACAAAAGTTAAGATTGCTCTGGAAACAACAAAATTGATGTGCAAAGTTGCTCTCAATTTTGAGATTATTTTTATGCCGGGTTTGAATATTGAGTTTTAGAAAATAATAATAATAATAATAATGATAATAATAATAATAATAATAATAATAATAATAATAATAATAATAATAATAATAATAATAATAATAATAATAATAATAATAATAATAATAATAATAATAATAATAATATACGTTGCGACAATTTATATAACTAAATCTTTTTTTTTTTTTTGTGATGTAACTAAATCTCTTTCTCCATAGAGTTTTGACTTTTGTGATTAAAAGAAGATTGAGGTGAACATAACATTAATTCATGATATTTGGAGATATATTTGTGTGGAAATTTTTTTGTTTCAATGAAGATGATGAACATCTTCATCATAATTCTGGATTTTTTCATTTTTAATAAAAATATATTTACAAAAATAACATTATGTATTTTTTTAATAAAAAAATGAGAAAAAGGATGTATATGTGCTTTTATGAGAGATAAAAGACCTAATCGAAAAAAAAAATAAAGATAACGGACCAAAGTGTTACAAATAAATAAGATAAAGGACCTCTAATGTAATTTTGTCTATAATTTAATAAAAATTAAAAGTATTAAAAGTTACCTTATGATTAAAATTGATTTTTTTTTATTAGAAAAAATTGACTCATTTATGACATTTAATGTTGTCAATGTATATTACATTTTGATTGGTTGATATCATGAAGGGGTAAATATCCTCTAAACAAGAGAGGGTAATCTAGAAAAAAACCTTTTTATTTAATTTTTTAAATTTGTGTTAATTTTATTTGTTAGTAGGCAGAAAAGAAACTTTTAAAATAAATCATTCTGATAAACAATGTATAAAATGCTAGTTGAAGATGATACATTTAAAGAAATAATAAAAATAAAATTTAAATATTTCGTTGGTTTTGAAAATATAAGACAATGGTTCATTTCAAGAATATCTTTTTTCCTTATTAATAAATAAAAATTACATATATTAAAAAAATATAAAATATGTTCATAAAATAAACGGATCCTTTTTTTTTTTTAAGCAAAGGAGATTACCGCGGCTGCTGCAACCCCAAAATATATATATAGAAAAAGGAAAGATACAAAACAAGAAAGAGGGGGGACATAAAACCAAAACCCTCAAGGTTAAGCAATTCTAAAGTTAGGTAAACCTAGCTTATTAGTCACTAAGTCTGCCCTAATATTATCAGGAGGTTGAGAAAAACAAACATGAGAAGCAGTAGATAGACCAATGTTTCCAAGTATGTCAGCACATTTGTTTCCTTCCCTATAAATATGAGTGACAAAGAAATGCATGGAAGAGATGAGATGAATACAATTGGTCCATCTATTATGTAAATGCCAAGGGACCACTTTAGAAGACTTGAAAGCCGAGGAAACTAACATTGAATCAGTTTCTAACCAAAGATACCGCCAATTCATCCTGTGAGCTATCTCAATGGCCAACATAGCACCTATAAGTTCTGAGCACCTATAAACGGATCCTTAATTCAAGCAAGCTTGTTCTTTTTTTCCTATTTGATTCTTAAAAAGAAACAAAAGAAAGCAAATTTGAGTTCAAAGGTTCGTTAAGATTCCGTGAAAGAAAAACATTTCGTTGAAGCAACAAGCATAACACGGCACACTACCTTCATTCACATTTTTATCCCAAGGAGTAGGAAACATATATAACCACAATCTTTTGAATCATTTATCTAATTAACTTATCAAGTTAGGTTATATTTTTCTTTTAACAAAGTTAGGTTATATTTTTTGTCAAAAAAAAAAAAACAAAGTTAGGTTATATTTGTAATGTTTAACATAAATCTACATATATTATATATATAAAAAAAAAAAAAAGCATAACATTATAATATCGTGTCAAAAGAAAACATAACATTATATATTGAATAATTTTCCCCTAAAAAAATATTGAATAATTTCATTATAAAAAACTTACATTTGTCCAAAGCATAGCTCAAAAAACTTACATTTACATAAATTTAAGTTCAATTGATAGAAACATCGCATAATATATGCAGAGATTGAACTCCCACTTATTCATCTTAAATCAGAAAAGGTGAAATTCTTGTTTTAGGCTACATGAAAAATAAAAAAAAATACTTACATTTAAAATATGTGAATGAATGTTTAAAGCCACGTTTTTTTTTTTTTTTGTCAAATAACTTAGTAATTAAAATATCATTTTAAGATGAATAAATGTGAAACCCGAAATTCGAACACCGACCATTGCTATATAATACAATATTCTCACTAACGGAGTTATGTTCATTAAGAACATTTCTATCTCCAACTATTTTGATTTCCATTTCACCTAATATATAAGAATATGTATCCAATTTATTCCAGACAATTTTTTGGTACAATTTGGAATATAATTCTAGAATTTTTAGATATTTTGAAAATGTAAAATCAATAATTTATTTGTTTTTTCATAAATACTTTCTTTCAAATTTGTACAATTGTTACCACATGAATCTACCATTTCTTTGTTTGCAATTACTTTTTAGTTTGTATATGAAGTGATAAATACTAATATAAATTTGTACATAAATAATGTAAAGGGTCTTGTTAACGAGTGTCTCCGGGGCACTCTTTAAGGATTCTAAAAGAAGAAATAATTTTATAAAAAAATCAAAGATTTCAATTTCCGATGTATTGATTACACATTTTTTCATGAGAAGTTACCATTTAAAGTCTTAATGTAAAATATCTTAAATTCAAATTGATACATCATAAAAGATAGGCTTAAACGTACTTTTTACCCCTTAAATTTGTAAAAGTTACAATTTTGGTCCCCTTTTAAAAAAAATGCCAAAAGTGACCCCATGTTTACCCCCTTTTGCAAAACCTCAATTTTGATGTAGTCAAGCCTATGTGTCACGCCACATCAGTTAAAAAATCGCCAGCTATCAATTTTTTTAATTTAAAATAAATGTAAATGCCATAATTGTATTTGTAGAATTAAAATAATAACAAATAAAAAAAAGGAAAGAATTAAAGAGAGAATCGCTCAGTCTTCTTCTCTTCTTCCTCTGTAGCATCAAACCCAAGTAAGAACAACCAAACTCAGAATTTAAAACAAACACAAACCCAATCAAAATTTATAACACTCTTCATTCATAAATTCATCAAAAAAATTCAAAAACAACATATTTACAATTCAATCTCATTTACTTCATCATCTTCAAGAAACCTAATAACAATAGAACAATTGTTTTGAGCTTTGTTGATGGATTTATTTGTATGTTTTGTGTGATGATGATTGATAAGATTAAGATGGAATTTGGGGTTTTTGACTATGGAATATAGAACAATTGAGATGTGAGCAGGAAGAGGAGAAGCTCATGATAAATAACCCTTTTTTGTTTTTCTCGTTCAAACCCAGCAACATCAGATGTGATGCATAAAACATGACAATCTCAAATCCTTCGATGCAAAGGTTTATGAAATGCATTCTTCTTGAAAATTGGTTTTGAAACTCGATTATGCATCCTAAAACGAGAGAAATCACTCGATTATGCATCCTGAAACAGCGACGGAAGAAATGAGTGTTGTTGTTGTTAGTGATAAAGAAAGAAAAGGTTGTTGTTGTTATTGGTTGAGAGATAAAGTAAAGAAAAGGGGAAACTGTTGAAGATGGAGATTAATTTTGATTTTTGGTTTTTAATTGAATGATTTTATGAAAATAAAGAGGTTGAAGATGAAGATGTTTTGCCCCTTTTTCCAGAATTTTAATTCACGTGCTTTTTTTTTTTTTTTAATTTTTTGCTTTTTGATTTATTTAATTTCATCTATATATATGTGGCTTTTTTATTTAATTTTTAATTGAAAAAAACACATGTGGCGTGCTATGTAGGCTTGACCAAGTCAAAATTGACGTTTTGCAAAAGGGGCTAGTCATGGGGTCACTTTTGCCATTTTTTTTAAAAGGGAGTCAAAATTGCAACTTTTGCAAACTTAAAGGATAAAAAATGGATTTAAGCCTAAAAGATATCTAACATAACAATGTTGGTATATCTTACTTATTCATTAAAGAAGTAAATTTCTAACCACTACGTTATTTGACAAAAAAAAAATGTCGATATTTCCAAATATATTAAGTTTATTGATTTTTTTTTTTAAAAGAACATAAAGTTTATAAAATAAAAATTGAAAATATTTTGAGAAAGTAAATAGTGCATTGAATAGAAAACGCGTAATTTAAGTGTATTATACATACGTGTTATTTGGGCATATAGTTTGATTGAAGTTAAGAGAAAGAGACAGAAAAGCGTAGTAAGGGGGAGATCATGAATATTGAATTGAATTGAATTGATTAATACTACTCCTAACTTTCAAGTCTTTGTTCCTCTTTCAAAAAAAAAAAAAGTCTTTGTTCCTTCCCTCCGCAAAGTCGTAACCGTAAACCAAAATGTCAGACGGAGGAGCGTTTCAATTGCAGATACTTGACGGAACTAACCTCAGAGACCTCGATCTATCTTCCACCGTCTTTGATCGTGCGTTCACCGGAGCTCAATTACTCGACATTGCTCATTCACGTGCTTCTCTTTCTCTCTTCGATCTTCCTTTACCTGATCCTCTCAAAACCTCTGCTCTCAACCGCCTCCGTAGCAGTAACTCCGATGCCGATGTTGTCTTTTCCCTTGAGACCGAGTACCAACCTGCTAAAGCCTCTGAAATCCTTAAACTCTACATCGCCGCCATCGCCGATGAACTCAAAGGTTTCTTATCTATTATCTTCTTCTCCTCATCATACATTATTATATTTATACAAAATTTCTTCTATGTAAATATCTAATATCGATCCGTGATTTTGATTTTAATATTTATTTAGTTTCATTGCAATGATTTTTTTATAATTTTCTTCGCTAATTGGCTAATAATCATCCTAGAACGTGTTGATCAAATTTGGACTCAAACATTGTGTAGATAATTTGAATTGGTGGACTTGGATTTGACTTTCGTACGAATAAATATTACTCCACTTGTTAATTTGTAGCTTATTGCCTAAGTGCTTATCATGATAAGGGCTTATATATAAGCAATTTTTATAACATAAGATAAAATAAGTTGAATTGTTTTATAAGTTATAAGCTGTTTTCATATAAGCTGTAAGCTGTTTTCATAAACTCTCTTGGACAACTTGTGAAAATAAGCTAAAAGGAGCTTATGAACTAGTTATAAGCTGTTTTCATAAGTTCCTAAAGAGTCTCATAAATTATGTAAGCTCTAAAGCAATTCAAACAGGCCCATAGTAACTTAAGATGTTTAGGGCTGAATTGACAGAATGTCATTTACTTTAGGGAATAAATTGACGGATTTCATATACTTTATGGACTTTATTATATTTATATAGTTTGGGGACTAAATTAGTGAGAGAGTGATAATTTAGAGACTAAATGGATGGTTTATTCAATAATTATTTCTTCATGTTTTGGAAAGAAGAGGAATCTAATACTGCTTATATTGGATTTGTATTGATCTACAGATAATCCAATTGTAATATCAATCTTGGATGGAAGTACTCTTCGTTTGTTATTTGAGGATGAGGATGATTTTGCAATGTTAGCAGAAAATCTATTCACTGACTTGGATGTTGAAGATAAGGGGAAAATCAGCAAGAGCCAAATTCGAAGTGCTCTTGTTCAGATGGGTGTCGACATGGGAGTTCCTCCTTTCTCAGGTTCACTTTATTTTTGAGTTTGAAGTTTTTTTTTTTTTTTGTCGTTCTGGTTCGTTCTTGTTTCCAACTGAATCGGCAAGCAATAGATACCTTATGTTTGTTTTGTGTGATGCCGTGCAGTGTTGCCTATTCATATCATTATTATTGATAATTTGATATTCTGTTTCTATGATCCTCAAGACTGTGATGTAAAGCATCAAAGTTCACTGATTCCTGTTTCATCTTGATTAATATGTACTTTTTGCCTTTTTGTTTTCTTCAGAGTTGAAAATTTAATCTTTAATCTGATGGATGTAGTTTAGACAAATAAATATCAAAGACTGTTTGGATTGGCTTATTTTTGAGCTTATGCAAATAAATAAGCTTTTATGTATTATTCATAAGCTTGTTAAGGAAGTCTATGAAAAAACAGCTTATGAAGATACAATTTTCATTGGGGTGAGAACTTATGAATTAACATAAAAAATTATTTAACTGCATAAGCTATTTTTCATAACCTCAAAAATAAACCAATCCAAACGGAGTTTGTTTTGTTCATGGAATTTTTTTCTTGTCTTGAACAACTGGTTTCTGCTCTGTTTTCACTCTTTCTTCCTTTAGGAAACTAAAATATTAAATCCTGAAAGCAAAATAAATTATGTTTGATTGTATGATGCCTACCAGTAGTGATTGTTTTGATCTCTCTTTTCATTCCCAACACATCATGGATAAGCCAACTTCCAAATTTTAAATAGAACACCAAAAAGTTGGTCGTTCCTTTGAATTGCCTTGAAATTTCTATAATTGAGATCTGGCTTCTGCTTGTTTTGCTCCCAAAATGAACGAGGCTTTCATATCCTCATAACTCATAAGTGCTATGTTATTAGAAATATGGGTGTAACTTTATGTGTTTTGTGCTGATTGTCCATCATATGTGCTATTGTCTTATTTGCCGTTGTCTATGTTGCAATTGGTTTAATTAACAGTGTTGAGATGCACAAATTTATATCTGTACAAAGGAAACTTTGACTTATATTTTCCATTGTTTGAAACTGGCTGCTATTAGTGCTGTATTGTGAATAGTAGGATTTGTTTAATTTAAAATTACTATGCATGCAATTATCTTGGTCTGATGAAACTGACCTTTTTAACATAAATAAGCAGAATATCCTCAGTTAAATGACTTGTTGAGAAAACATGGAGCGGATGGAGAAGAAGAGCTGGGCCAAGCACAATTTGCACAGCTTCTGCAGTCTGTAATACAAGATCTTGAGGTGGAACTTTCCAAAAAGAATTTTGTTTTCGTCCAGAATATCCAAATCATAAATGGCTTTAAGATAAGACAGGTATTTTTGTAGATTATTTAAAAGATATTATGTTTCAATCCTGTATTGTTTTTTATGTCTATACAACAGCATCTACATTTTGCAAATCATGAATGCTGGACATCTTTTTTGTTTTTAGCTAAAAAACATATCATCATAATTGAAAAACCTAAAACACCTATCAAAGATTGTACCACTTCCTACTTCCAAATAGTTGTTTGAGACGATTTTAGAAGTTAACAAAATAACTTAAATTTATTTGATTGTGATTTCTGTGACATCTTGAGCTCTTCAATCCAACCAACTCTTAATTACTGACTTATGTTGTGGACAATGCTGCAGCTATTGGCCAATGAAAAGGAGTTAAGCAGCTTTGTAGAGAAGGCATTACAGGAAAAAGCCAATGCAAAGGATGGTCTAGAAAGCACTGAAATAATAAGGAGCTTCCTTGAGAGAGATGCTAAGGAGTTGGGTTTACCACTATCTGAAGCTGGCGATGCAGCTGCTCTTTTCTATGATTCTGTTTTTGCTGATGTAGCCAAAGAGAAAGATGGAGTAGAATTAGATAAAGAAGAGCTGGCAAAACTTCTGAAGGATATCTTGGAGAAAATGGCAGAGCAACTTGAGTTGAGTCCAGTATATCAGGAGTTTGCTTGAGGGCTTGGGGATGATAAAATAATGGGCTGCTATTCATGTCTGTAACTTCGTATCGTTACAGGGCATTTGGGATTCGCATCCCACCCAGTGGTGTATATTGTATAATGAATTTTACTTATACATAGTACCTTAATTAAATAGTATGCTTATGGTATTATAATATGAATTACAGCTTGATTTTCTGGATTCAGTTAAAGGACGCAACCAGCCATGTCATCTAGCATGATGAGCGAGTGTACTGTTGATGAGTACTGTCAAACATTCGTACCATCATGTGCTATTGAATGACTACATAATATGAATTAGTTCCTCTTTATTTCTTCTATCCATTACTTAATTTTGGGGTTGGAGGAGTATTGATAATATTTAGACCTCACCTAATGTCACACTATCCATTTTATATTTCTAAAACCATAGTAACGAAGGAAATAGAGAATGAGAAATGGAGAGGATTCTTTCTTACATAATACCATAATTTTTTTAATTAAATAACTTGATTCTTTTTTATCATTTCTCAATTTGTAGCAATGATTTTCCTATTACTATGAATGATAGAGGAATTAAAGCAATAACTCAGATTTGAACAAAGCTCCTCAACTGACAAAAACAAAAACAAAGGCCGGGCTACCTGTGTAATAGCAAACGCAGGTACACAGTTTATAAACTTCAAATGCTTTTAAGAGATTTACTAAAATGAAATAATCAAGTAATAGAAAAATTGAACAAGTAAATTCTAAGATAATAAAAGTATTTGATTTTTTGTACACTTTTTTATTCAATTAAATTTTATCATGTCACTTTTTTATAACACTTCTTAAAATATCTTAGTAGATTTATCATAAAAAATAAATTTCTTAGCAGAAACTGTATACAAAATTTCGGCGAGTTTTAGCATGGGGCAATTGTCAAATTGCCCCATCTTAGATCAATTTTGTTTTATTTGCTATTAGTTGTCCACCCTACATTTTTACATTTCAATTTATAGCCATATTTATTTATAATATATCAATTTTAATTTTAATTTAATGGGGACTAAAATATTTTGAAAGGACAAAAACATGTCACTTTTTATATGAAGTAAAAACAAAATTTGATATATTTATAGGGACAAAAAATTTTAGTCCCCACTAAATTAAAATTAAAGCTACATGCTAAAAAAAAATTAGAGGGACAAAAACATGTCACTTTTTTATAAGAACTAAAAACAAAATTCGTTATATTTATAAGGATCAAAAATATATTTAACCTTAATTAATATTAAAAAGTTTTATGGAAGGAATTAATATTACAAAGTTAGATACAAACTAAATTGATTTCTTTATAAATAATGTTGTAAATATATATTTACGTCATATTTTTTTTAGCCCAGATTTAAACATGTCTATGTTTTCTAAATAATGTAGTAAATATATATTTACGTCATTTTTTTTTAGCCCAGATTTAAACATGTCTACGTTTTCAAATTAAAAAAATTATTGAAAATGAGCTGGACCTATTAGATTTTTAAACGAGAGATTAAAAAATAATGTATCTACAGTTCCCGTGAGCATAGCTCAGTTGGTAGGAACATGCACTATTATGTAGGAGCCGGGGTTCAAACTTCAGACACCTCACTTATTCACCTTGAAAAATCTGAATTCTAGTCAGTAGGCAATCTGACAGAAAAAATCAAAAATAATGTATTTACAAGTAAATTAATTTGAGTCAAATTACAATTGAGTATGACTATAAATTAGAATATAAAATGCAGGGTGTACATGTAACAGCAAATAAAACAAAATTGATCTAAGATGGGGCAATTGCCCCATGCTAAAACTCGCCCAAAATTTCAACTGCCAACTGTTAGTGTATTGTTTTCTCTATAAATAGATTGATTTTGGACTTTAAATTTAGCTTTTAGCTCGATGCCTTGATAAGAAGGCAAACTTCAATGTTTTCTTTCCAACCAGCCATGCCTAAATTTTGGTCTTCGCATTTGCTTCAAAAACTAGCAATGACAACCTCGACAAAATTAAAACGTGACAAGTAGCTGTAAATTGACGTGCTCATTCACTTTTGATGTTAACGACACTTCACAACTTTGGCTGTAGGGTACAAAAACTGTTTGTTTATTTTAATGTGTATTTTCAAAAATGGTGGGACTCATTCCCGAACCCTGCGTATCGGAAGCTTTAGTGCACCATGTTATCCTTTATCTTTGGAGTGGGTAAAGTTCCTCCGGTTATTAGCACACGTTAGTCTATGCTTTATGCTTGCAAATTACAACATGTAATGGCCCAACGTTTGCTTCAGCTAACGTTCACCCTCATAAATAAGCCACGTCCCACTAAAATATCTACAAATATGGACCACTTGTATTCATACCATTCTCAAGTTTGGAGTTTTCTTAAAAAGAAAGACAACGACAAAGCGAAAAACAAAAGGCCATTGTCCTTTAGTTATGAACTTTCCTGCATCAATCATAAAAATAAAATGGCCCTTTTCTGTCCTTATTTGTTTGTCTGTCGTTGATCCCAAGAAATAGTCCATAAAAGGAAGAAAACGACTTTGTACTAAAAGTTTCAATCATTCAGACTTTAAAAAACACAGAATTATAATTTCTACTGCAGTGACACGAACATAAGCACCAAGTACTGCCTCAGACAGGCTACATAAAACAAAATAAGCGCATTACATCTTCCAAAATTAACCTTAAGATAACTTATTAACTATAACCAAAGTTCTCTTCAAAATAGCAATATAAAACCTAACCATTCACTTGAAACATTTAAGAGAACACTAACAGCTATGCTTTAGTTCCTCATTCATTGCCATCTGCAGCCCGAAGTGAACCTAGTTGAACAGGGGCTTGAGTCGATACCACTTTAGACGATCCATAGGATGTTACATCAACACCTCCAGCCTTCTCTTTCTCAAGCTGCTCTTTAATCCAGAAGTATGTAATTCTCAGCCCATCCTATAATATCAGAATTGAGATGCTATGAGAAAAACATGCAATAACATTAATACAAACAAATACAACACAGAATACAGACCCATTAACAGAGGATTTTAAATAAAGGACGCCAATATATATTACACGCACGAATATGCATGTGCACACATTGTGTCTATAGTGTTTGAACGACCCAATTGTTCTGCAATACATGATTGATTCAGTAGAAAGTGTTATCAAATAAGCATAGTGGTATTTGGAAAAATCGTTATTTTCCCTAATCGACAATACTGGTCTATCTACGATGAGGTTAAGAGCATAGGAGGAGTTAGTTTTGACAGATCATGTGGTTGTACGGCCAAGATTAACTCACTAACCTCCTAGCATTCTCACTAAATACATAGTGGGCTATATATTTTTGAGTGTCGTGTACTCCATCTACCAGACCTAACTCGAGTGTCAGCTATGTGTCCAAGCCGAAGTTATGTCTAAGGCGCGTCAAAGGTAAAAATAATAATTTTTAATAAGACATCTGATAAGAAATGTTTGACACATGAATCAGTGTTGGAAATGTGTCTTGACACATTGACACCTTAAGAAGGAAAAGTGTTGGTGCTTCGTAGACTGAGACAAGATCAATATGCACACATTGCATAAGAAGATAAACAAAATTGAAATTTAAACAAGTAAATAAGAAAAAAAAAAAAAAAAAAAAAGGACTTCGATAACGCATCTCAAGAAAATATAACGTCAGGAAGTATATCACATTCCGTTACTCTTTTCTTGAGAGCAATTGATCAAATATGGTATGGTTAATAAGACAAAACAAAAGGGAAATTCATTTTATACATCAACAATAAACTGAACTAACGGAAGTTAGAATCCAAAATCAATTCTATAAAGCAAAAACAGGGAAATTATTATGCAATTAATAACATTAATACCTTCAACTTCATTGTTGGAGCCCAGCCAAGTTTCTCTTTGATAAGTGTATTGTCTGAATTGCGGCCACGAACACCCTCTGGACCAGGAATGTGTTGGATGGGTATGCTTTTGTTCTCAAAGCTAAGAACAATCTCAGCCATCTCATTCATGCTAACCATTTCGTCACTTCCAATATTCACTGGCTCCCGAAAGTCTGATTTAGTCAATCTAAAAGGAAAAGTAGACAACGAACACAATGCTGAGTTTTACCAAGAAATAAGAACTAACCTAAAAACAGATATACAGAAAGCTCACACCAAATTTAGTTTTCTTTGTATACAACCACATAGGGAGGTCTTAAGTTTTGTGAGAGGCATTAAAATCTCTCTTGTTAACATTCAATGTTCATTGAGCTAATAACGTTTATTTTTAAAACCCAAATCTTAAATGATTGGAATTCACAAAGAAGTCTACTTAAGCATCTATAGAATTAACAATTTCAGAATAAATAGAGATTTACAATTATAATTGTGAATAGAAATTATTAATGGCAAATGCTCTACACTGCTCCATTTTCATCATTCATAAAAAGCACAAATGTGATTTAAATTTCAAAAAGAAAAACTACGGAAAAAAAATCATTTAGCTGCAATAGACACGAGATCAGCATGGTCATACCTAAGCACGCCTTCAACACACTCGTCAATGAAGGTGAAGGATCGTGTCTGTAATCCATCTCCCCACATCTCAAATTTATCTGTGGAAGTAAGTGTCTTTCGGCAAAAAGCAGCAGGAGCCTTTTCCCTTCCACCTGTACGACGAACAACAAAGCGACAAACTTCTTAAATGTACGATGAACAACAAAGCAACGAACTTCTTAAATGTAAAAGCATACAAAACATAAATGACGATTACTTTATTGATTTAGATAAGACACCTGCAAAATTTAAAATTCAGCTACGAGCATACCTTTCCATGTACCAAAAGGGCCGTATATGTTATGGAACCGCCCAATGCGGCACTCAATTCCAAAATCTTTGTTATAATGCTTGCATAACTCTTCTGTTGCAAGCTTCTCCAGCCCATATGCATCTTGTGGCTAGAAAAAGTTATAAAATTAAATACATTCATCCTAACCCGAGTGTGCAAATAAATAACCAGCATAACTGAAAATAACAATTCAAAGATCAACAACAAACCTCAGCAGGCCAGGCATCAGCCTCCTTCAAGCTCACATTTGTTTCCAACTGTTTGAATTCAGGGTAGATACAAGCACTAGAGGCATAAAAAAACCTACAAAAAATAAAATAATTTTTGTAACACAGATAAGTAACAAGCCATTGAAATAGACAACTTAATTAAGTGTTCATAGCATAAGTGTTTTCAATATAAGTGCTTATCTATAAGTTTTATTTATAAGTTATCATGTAGAACTTATGAAAATAAGCTAAAATCAACTTAGAGAAATTTGTTGAGCCATATCCGTAAGCTCTCTCAAACAGCATTACAAATGTTAATGTTAGTAAATAAAGTCAAATCAAACAAGCCTTAAATATGAGATAACTAACCTCTTAACACCATTAATCCTAGCAGCTTCAATCATATTGAAGCTAATCATTGTGTTGTTATACATAATGACAGAGTGATTGGATTGGATAAAACCCATCCCACCCATATCAGCAGCAAGATTGAAAACATGATCCACATCCTTAGTAACTTTGAGGCAATTATCCATAACCCTAAGATCAACAAGATGGAACTCATGACAGAACATGTCCTCAGTCATGTGCTCATTCTTCTTCCAATCAGAGGCAATAATGTAATGGCCCTCGGTCTTAAGACGGCGAGCAATGTGGGAGGCAATAAACCCACCAGCACCGGTAATGGAAATTCTTAGCTTTTCTGTTGGCCAATATGGTTCTCTCTCAAGGTTTTGGTATGTGAATGCACCATAGTCGTTGTTTATTCCAGAACTTCCCATTCTGCGCAAATATGAATCAAAACACAAAATTGATGAGAATTAAGCACAGAACAGTGGACATGGGATTGGTCAGTAGTACTATGTCATCATTAGACCAGGATACTGAGTTAAAAAAAAAAAAAAAAACATTGAATTGAATTGAATTTGCAGTTTTTAAGGAAGAACCGGGGAGAGAGAAAAAAATCTGAACCGACACAAATTAGAAGAAAGAAGCACATACATAGATACGACATACCCCACGACAGGAGGAGGGCACATGGGAATTGAACAAGGTAGTTACAAAATAAAAATGCAATAATAAAATAGGGTTGAATAAATAAAATAAGAATGAGAATTGAGAGAGGAACCTGATGAAGAGAGGAGTGAAAGAAGAATTGAGATTTGATTGGGTTTTAGAATAAAATATGACTAGAGGTGTCACGGAGGTATATATATATATATAGAACGGTTTGTTACTCTAATAAAGTGTGAAGAAGGTGTGACCACGGTTGGATCCTTTTCAGCCACACCGCGTTATTTTTTTGTTTCCTTTTTTATTCATTCAATCAAGTATCTAATGAATAATATTATATTCCTTCAAAAAAAAATTATTGATGAATAATAATATATATTGCTAATTAAAATATTTTACAATATGCTATTTTTTGAATTCAAACAAATTAATAATGACATAGATATTAAATTTGCCCACTTAAGGACTACCATGCCATCAAAATTGATCACAATCAGGTGGAGACCAAAACTCATGAAAATTGAAATAGAGAAACCAAAAAGCTTATTTTTAAAATGGGGGATCAATTTTTTTTTAAATTAATTAATGGTATATATATGTAAAAAAATCAGTATATATACAAAATTTAAAGTCGTATTCCACATATAAATACTTGAAGTGTATACAGGGAAGGATCCAAGAATATATTTTCAGCGTGGCTAAACAAGTATCGACCAAAATAGTGACTGTTTTTTAATATTTTATACACTAACGACTGCAATGTCGTCATTATTTCAGAAACTAAATATATTAACGACCAATTTTTTTGTATTTTATAATTTAGCAACTGAATAATCAGTCATTATTTCAATCGTTAAACTTATTAGCTATCGATTTTTATACTTTAAAGACTGAAAAAAAACTATAGTTTGGTCTGAAGAACGTATTGAACAAATAGATTTTGTGATGTCACGTTAAAATAGTTTGTTTAATGACGGAAGAAAACAAAGCACGAAAGTGGGAAGAAAGTAGTGTTGTGATCGTACTTCTGTACCCTTTTTCAATTTCATTTCATTCACCACCTTCTCATTTTCGGATGCATGTCCTTCCATTGTGTGCACTTTACATTATTTACTTTGTTCGTTTTCGTATCAAGGATGTATATTGGTAGGCTTACTTGCACCGAGGAAAGATGCGCTCTGTCATGGCATATTCCTCTTCTTCATTTTGGACTGTAATAGGTCAATTATTTTCAATGATTGTTCGTTCCCCCTTAATATACTCAAATCTTTCAAAATCTATTATCAAACTGTGATTCCCCTAAAATGTTGCATTTTACAGTCATAAAATTTTATCTTTGACTGGCCCCAACAAAGATTAAAACTTAAGAGTATGTGGCTTAAATTTTGATACACGTTTTTTTAAGACTCTGTAGCCCGTTCGGACTATGGGCCACCGGGTTAGCCCGCTTAAACTAAAAAAAATAAACAGTGTGCCAGCCATGGTGTCACCCAATTAGTGACACAAAATTCATGAAGAATATAGGAAGAGTATGAGAGGCACGAAGAAGCATAAGGACCTAGTGGTATAAATTGTTTGAGAGCCACAAGAGGATGATGTGGGTTTGAATCCCATCAAAAATATTTTTTAAATTTAATTTGTAAAAGTAGACGATAAATATGTAAAAAGAAGATGTGGAAGTGCTGAATCCGGAACCTTTAGAAATTTATGGTACCCTTTTTCACCACAGCAATGGAATTCTTATTTGATATAATACATCTAATATAGTATATAACGAAAACTTGGGGGATGTCATGGCCCCAGCCTGTCCCTGAAGAGATCCGCCACTGAGCACAAGGTTGTGCATACACCATGATGATGAGTATTCTTTTTTCAGACATAAATCTAAGAGTAGGAGAATATGGAAAGTTTCATTGGTCCAAAACTTAATATATAAGTAGAAAATTTTAAATTGCAAGTCATGAATCAAATTGAATGGTGATAATGAGGTTTGCAATTGAGATCTGAGTGAGAAATTGGAGTTAGGAAAACAAGGAATTCAAAAATGAACAAACGTGGTGATTGTATGAGATTAAATGGCGATGAAATCGAATGCAGGCCTGCTGCATACTTCTTCCTTGGAAGGGTCAAATGGTTTAATAGATTTGAGTATGAAAATGAAGGTGGTGTTTTGTAATTGAAGTTGCCCGGAAACCATCATTGAGTTTTGTTGATTTTAATTGTTAGAGAAAGCGGGGTTTGTTGATGTGGTGAATATTTGGACTTATACATCTTCCAAAAACGGCAATTGAAGGATGCTAATTGATTGAAATTGGTATAAAAGTGTTGTTTGTTAAGGTAGATAGCACTGCTGCAAAGATGAATTCAAGAGAGGAATAAGATGCAAATGGAAATCTTGAATGGTAAAGTTAATAGAACATGAAACAAAAGAGATGAAGAAAAGTATAGACAAGAAATTTTTTTGAAGTTTTCTGAAAACAAATATCAAATCCAAAATGTTTTTATAAGTTTTCCAGAATAAAAAGTTGAAAAATGTGAAAAAACTAAAAATGATTTTAGTACATATACGAGGGTAAAATTGACATCATATAAATAATACATGGGTGAAGAAATATTGAGAATTGTTGTTGACACATTTGGTTTAGCTGAGAAACACGAGTAATTTACCTAAATGCCTCTCGGCAGTTAACTGCCGAAGTTTTAGAAAACCGGCTAACTATCGAGGATTTCCTCGACAGTAAACTGCTGAAGCGTCCTGAAGCCAAAACAGAGACAGTAGCTTCATTTCCTGAACCTGTAATGTGTTTCAAACACAAAACACAACATATGTACCTGTTTTTTTTTATGCATAACGGTTCAAATGGCAAAACAAATATTGACGCAAATGCACAACTTAATTAAACCAACATTTTTATATACCGTTAAACAAAGTAAAATATCCCATGAAATTAAAAGTAATGTCATCAAAATATAAATATACAAATCAATGTCATCAAAATACCAAAACTAAAAAACAAACTACTACTATTGGTCCTGGTCCTGCTGATGCTGCTGGTGCCTCCTCCTCGGCCTCTGGCCTCGCCTCCTGGTCAAGACAGGCGCGATCTGCTCCCTAAGATGGCTCATGGCCTAAAACCACTGTTGAGGGGTCATGCTCGTGACCTCCTCCTGGCCTAACTGCTCATCAGCGTAGGCAACAGCGCCACTAACCATGTCATAGGTGTCAGGCGAGCTTCTCGCCTCATACCGCTCCCACTGCTGTGCAATGATCTGCTCTTCATTTGCTGGCCTCGGAAGATCTCCTGGAATAGGTGGCAAAATCTGAGGGTGAGACACCCTAGTGTACCATAACACATAGTCATCCGCCATCCGCCATGTCTGCTTTCCTGCCTGCTCACCCCAATCGGCCGCCTTAAACGTGTAAGTGCGGAAGTCGAAGAATGCCTGCACAATCTGAGGCGGTGACAGCTCTACAACATCGGTCAGATGATAAAAAGGCCCCTTACATATACATCATAACTTTGTTTAGCTCTGATTTTATTAGGTCTTCTTTTCGTTTTCCCCCCGCTTTTTACTACCAAAAAAGAACAAAAAAAAATGAGCATGCCACATGATCCTAAATTCGTCTCACATGATTTCTTATAAAATTCCTAATTTCTTGAATAATAAAAAAATTCCTAATTTCTTGGATAATAAATATGGCCAACATATTTAATATTAGTGAGACACATTATTAAAAACAAATGGCCCAAAAAATATCACAAATTTATTCGATGATAATTGTTTTGGCACATTATTACGAAAAAGTAAAAAAATTATAGGGAGGGTGTATACAGAAATTTGTATATAAGGGGATATATATAGCAAATTGAATTTTCGTTAATCCATGAGTAGGATCTATGTACACACATAGACCTATGTATGGATCCATACATAATTATAATTGGAAAAGAATCGATAGAAAAAGAATCGGAATTAATCGATATATTTATCGAAACGAAAGACGAAATAGAAATGATGGCTCAACTAAACACTTTTGGGGACTTGCTTAAGAATAAATATAAATAACCAGGAATGTTTGGTATTTTTTTGGAGATGATTAGTTTTTCGGGAAATTTCCAAACGAACAATTTCAACGAAATCTTTCAATTTCTTATTTTACTATCTTCAACTCTATGTATTCCTCTATCCGTAGAGTACATTGAATGTACATAAATGGCTATAACAGAGTTTCTGTTATTCATATTAGGAGGAATGTTTTTATGCACCGCTAATGATTTAATAACTATCTTTGTATAAAAGGGCCATAAACATTAATAGGCTTCAGAGCAGCCTTTCAACATGGGTTCTATTTTTATGGTTAATGTTTTTCTTCTTTAATTAATTTATTTTATCAGCATGATAGAGTCTGTCTTCAATAAAAACGTAATATAACTTTTTTCAAGAAGTTATACCCCACACTCTTACGTTATAACTTGACTCCAACATTAGACACAAACTATCAAATTTACCCTTTATATAAAATAAACATAGTTGCCCTTTCTCACTTGTTCACCTCACTTCTCTATAAAATATATATATATATATATATATATATATATATATATATATATATATGTTCGCCTCGAAGCCAACAAACAGTAAGTCATTTATCAGAATCATTGATTGAGATTTGATATTTTCTGGGTTTACCAAGGTGTTAAGGGTAAGTGGTTTACCGGAATCGTTCACCGAATCTTGGTTTGCATTACCAAAATTGATCTCCGAATCATTGATTTCTATAAAACGAATTCAAAGTGTTCCGGTTGATTTTCCAGAAAATGCATGCAAAATGTTCCGGTTGATTCTTTCCGGAATCGTTTTGTGAAGAGTTCTGGTTCAGTCACTTTTTTTTTTTTTTTTTAAGTTATTACTCCACTACTAGAAAAAATAAAATTAGCGAGGGAAATTAGTGACGGAAAAAATGAAATTCCTCACAAATTCTTTGGTCGCAAAATTTAGTGACGGAATTAGAGAGGGATTTCATGTTTTCCCTCACTAAATATCCCTCACTAATTTTTGTTTTTTTAGCAGTGCTCTTATTTTTTTTTACTCAAACTTTTTAATAAAAGAAATTTGCCCTTTTTATGACATTGTTAATGTAAGCGACATTTGCTAGTTAAACCAAATTTGTGATTTTTTTTTAATATAGAAGTCACATAAAGATGAAAGAAGTGGACTTTTTACATGAATTTTCTACCGGTTGCCGTGATTATAGGCTATGAATGATGTGACATGGTCTTATTAAGATGAACAACCTGTATTTGTTGCCTATGGTTATGCAGTTAGTACTTCTGTACTTCTTCATGTCAACTCTTGTTTGAGTGAGGATTTATTAAAACAAGTTGCAGCGAATGAAGTGTTGAAAAAAGACAAGTTGTTATGGAATGAAATAGCCTCTCAATAAGTTTTGAGTGTGAGTGAGCCTGAGTTAGGAATGAAATATTACGGAAGTTGGATTTTTTGAAAAAAGAAAAGAAAAGAAATACAGTGAAACACCAACATATCATGTTTTTGGTTTACTACTTTCAAAATTGAAATCATTTAGTTTCTCATAACTCATGCACCAGAAATGATTTTTTACATTCCGGAAATATAATCATGAGTATTCAAAATAATTTTGAAAGCGTAAATATGCGTGTTCTGAAAAAATTTCAAAAACTTTTTATAGTGAAACAAAAAATACATAGAAGAACATTAAGTGGGGGTGAACTCATAATGAATTGGGAAATGTTAAAAGTGAGGTTGAAAAATAAAGGTGCACTTTTCCCCCTCTAACTTTCAAAAACTTGCAATTTTGGCCCCCTAAGTACCAAAACCACAATTCAGCCCCTTTGCAACTTTGGTCCTTTTGACCAAGTCAACGCTGATTTGGCATGCCACATGTGTATTTTTTAATTTTCTTTTTTTTTAAAAGTCACATAATCATTTATTAAATTAAAAAAATAAAAAAAATCAAAAATTGAAGAATTTTTTTTAATTTTATTTTCTATTGATTTTTTTATTTTCTTTTTTTTAAAAGCCACATAATCATTTATTAAATTAGAAAAATGAAAAAAGAAATTGAAAAATAAAAAAAAATCAGAAATTGAAGAACTTTTTTAATTTTCTTTTCTATTTTTTTTAATTTATGATTTTTAATTTTTCAATTTCTTTTTTCATTTATCTAATTATCAGAAATTAAAAAAATAGATAAAAAATATAAAAAAAAATCTGATTTAAAAAAAATTCTTCAATTTCTGATTTTTTTTTAATTTTTAAATTTCTTTTTTAATTTTTTTAATTTAATAAATGATTATGTGGCTTTTAAAAAATCAGAAATTAAAAAAAAAGTAGAAAAGAAAATTATAAAAAATTCTTCAATTTCTGATTTTTTTAAAAATTTTTAATTTAATAAATGATTATGTGGCTTTTAAAAAATCAGAAATTAAAAAAAAAAGTAGAAAAGAAAATTAAAAAAAATTCTTCAATTTCTGATTTTTTTTTTTCATTTTTTTAATTTAATAAATGATTATGTGGCTTTTAAAAAATACACATGTGGCATGCCATATCAGCGTTGACTAGGTCAAAATTGGTCAAAAGGACCAAAGTTGCAATGGGGCTAAATCTTAGGGGGGCTAAATTGTGGTTTTGATACTTAGGGGGCTAAAATTGCAAGTTTTTGAAAGTTAGAGGGGGAAAAGTGCACTTTAGCCAAAGATTTAATAGCAAAAGAGGTAAAGTTGGATATTTTGTAAAGATTTGTAGGGGTGAAAGTACATCCGTTAGAGTATAGGATAAAATTTCTTTTTATTCAATTCAGACTAACTCTTCAACTTGTTGGACTATACATTTACAAATAAAAACATAATATAACTTTTTTTTTTCTTATTTTTTTAAAGTACTAATTGCATTTTTTGACTCATACTTGTGCTATAAAATAGCATATTTCTAACAACAAACATTATAAACAGGTTTTCCACTTTTCAAATAATTGCGCTTTTTTTCTTCTACGAGACTATATTTAAGAGTCGGACGTCCAATTTCACAAGGACGGTCTTATCGACCATAAAAATCCGCTAAAATAAATATATTAAATAATACCTCATCCGTTTCAAAATACATGTCGCAGTCAACTACTACACACATGTTAATACATAATTTTGATTATTAATATTTTTTATTATATATAATAAAAATTTAAAAATATTCATCAAGACAAATCGAACAAGATCTTAAATGCTAACATTTGTATTTATATATTAGTTAAAAAAATATGATCAAAGTAAGCTAGGTAAATAATGCATAATGTAAAATTGCGACATATATTTTAAAACGGATGGAGTACGGTATAATTTGGAAAAACTTTTATGTTTTTTAAGGGCTAATTTGGAAAAACTTTATAGATTTGATTCCAAGAATAGGAAGAAAAAAAAAACTACAAATTGGTTTTATGAAAGCGATGGATCCTACCCGACAACAAGTTGGTTTGAAAAAGTAGGGAAAATTATGGATAAGGATGAGTATGATAAAGAGAAGAAAAGACCAACCAAAAGAGGATGAGGCTGCCATGTCATTCCATGTCACAATTACAATTTATTTAACAATAAAATAAAACCAATAAGCATCTATGTGGTAATGATAAAGTTAAGAAGAAATAAATATCATAAATATTATCTTTTTTTAACACTTTTGTCATTATTTGAAATAAATGTCATAAATATTATCTTTTTTAACACCGTTTAGCTAAATTTTAATCGATAAAAAAGATAAGTATTACATATTATATACAGGGATCAAATTCAAACATGGATTTAAAATAGATATGACAATATAAAATCTCCATATTTAATGATTACTTTAAATACCGAAGAATAAAGCTAACAATATATTAGCAGTGTCTTGGCCAGAAAAGAATAGCAGCATATATATAACATAGGTGAGAAAGAAAGAGAAGAAAATGGAAAGAGTGTTATCAATTGCTGAAATAACGGAGCAATATTGGTTGACCTCGAAAGCGTGCAAGGGAGGAGACACAAAGATGAATCGGAGTGATTCAGAATGGGCTTTCCAAAAGTTTTTACGTGAACAAGAAGCTGCTGAAGAAGCAGAAGCTGCTACTGCAAAGCCTTCTTCATCATCAACTTCAACTTCAACTTCTTCTTCCACCGTTGATGTCAATCTCAAAATCAATAATAGTATTGATTCAGAGGATTATCAGGCTCTTCTCAAGACCAAGCTTGATCTTGCTTGCGCCGCCGTCGCTAAGTCGAGGGTATATATCTTTCTCTTTTTTAATATATATATATATATACTTTTGACAAAACCATGCATATTTTTTTTGTTGGTATGATTTTGCCTGATACAATTTAATTTCCTATATATTTTCTGTTTGTGGCAATTTGCTTTCATGGGTGGAAAAGACTAACGTGTATGTTTGGATATTCGGTCAAAATCATTGTATTGTTGAATTAGACATCATCCAATGGCATGATTCATTCATTCCACTAGGTTTTCATGTAAGCTTAATAGCAAAAAATTACTCGTCCAAACAATTGTCAAGTCAATCAATTTAAGGAGTGCTTGTTAGTTGTTACTCTGATCAGTTGTGATTTACTATGAAATGAAATACTAATGTTTTCTTTTACTACTCATGGCAACAGGGATCTTTGGTCAAATCTCAGGATCCTGATAATGGATCACAGCCATCTTATCCTTATGAACTTGGACCTCTGGCTACATTGAAAGGTTTGTTTTTTGGTATACACATTTGTATGTGTTTATTAAGTTCATGTCTGCATATGTAAAAACATATGTCTTTTGTATTTGATTCCTATGTAGAATGTGGCCCTTCTGGAAATGATCCATCTAAATTACAAAATAAAGATATCAAAGTTGCTGTTGGGGTTCCTTGCATGCCAAAGAAACCAGCTGTTACAATCAAGTCAACAACAAGTGGATCATCAGACGATGAGGAAGGTGATGGAGAGATTAATATGAATGGAGACAACCCTACTGATGCAAAACGAGTAAGAAGGTAATTGATGTGTTTTGCACAGGAAATCTTCTGGTCTAATTAGTCGATTGTATAATTAAGGTCTGTTTAGATTGACATTGACTTATTTGAGTTTATGTACTAACAAAAACACTTGTGAAATTATTTGAGGGAGATCGTGGAAACAACACATGCCTGTAAGCTGTTTTCAGCTTATTCCCATGAAATCTCTATGATAGTTACAAAAACAACTTATAGCTTATGTAAAAACAGTTGAATTTTATTTTATCCTTAATTATAGAAATAGCTTATACATAAACACTTGTATAATAAGTGTTTATGCTATAAGCCCTTGATTAAGTATTTTACACAAACAGTACCTAATGCCTAATGACATTGCCTTTCAGGATGCTCTCTAATAGGGAATCAGCTAGACGCTCAAGACGAAGAAAGCAAGCTCATTTAACTGAGCTTGAAACACAGGTCAGCATGCATGTTTTTTTAGATCCATTTCTTCTGCATTTTCTTCTCTGATCTCTATGTCCATCTTAATTAGTCGTTCAAATCTGATATCTGATATATTATTCTATCTTATTAGGTTTCTGAATTAAGAGGTGAAAATTCTTCATTGTTAAAGCGTTTAACAGATGTGACCCAAAAATTCAACAATTCTGCTGTTGACAACAGAATATTAAAAGCTGATGTTGAAACATTAAGAGCGAAGGTAAGTCCTTGATTTAACTACTTTACTAGTAAAACTGGTTATAGAAGCCTACTACTTGGATCAAAATTCTCTGCAATTTGAATGCCTTGAGTTTACGCAGTCAGCACATTGGTGACTACTTAGATTAAGATCGGATGCTTGAGATTCAACCTCGGTGCTTTGGATTTTCAAGAAGAATCAGAATCTTCTTATTTTGTGAAATGTCCGATCTGAATCCAGTAGTAGCCATTGCACTGATTGCGTGAATCCAGCGATATTCCAACTAGAAGGAATCCATTTCCAATTGATTTATGTGTATTTGCAATGATCTGACATGCTCATTTATTCCCTTTATATTGTTCTCATTTTAAGGTGAAGATGGCTGAAGAGACAGTTAAAAGATTTACTGGATCGAACCCGGTGTTTAATGCAATGTCTGAGGTATCATCAATGGGAATGTCATTATTTGATGGAAGTCCTTCTGAATCATCAGCTGATGCATCTGTGCCTGTGCAAGAAGATCCAAATAATCACTTTTTTCAACCCTTACCTAATCATCTTATGTCCAGTCATGATATGAGAGGAGCCAATAATAGATCGGGAAGCATTATTTCTTCAGCTGAAAGTGGGCAGAACACCCCAGCAGGTGGGAACAAGATAGGACGAACAAATTCCCTGCCACGGGTGGCTAGCTTGGAACATCTTCAGAGTCGAATTCGTGGTGGTGCCGAAGAAGACAAGTGATAGAATAATTTGATTACATAATGTTTTCATGAACACATTGTTTTGAGACAATACTTTTCTTTCCTATTTGAAAGTTAAGGCCTATTCTTGTTGACTTTTGAGCTAGTCTAATTTTTTTAACTGGGGAAATTCCTAGAGTTAGGAATTAGGATAGCCAATAGGCCTTGAGAGAAACAAATTCTCCCAGAAGCATGTTTGGAGCATATATTGTTGACTTTGTAAATTGTTTTTATGTTTCTTGATTAATCTTGATTGAGAATGTTTAATTAATCCATGACTGATGTGTAACTTAGATTAATTAGATATGATGGTGACAAATGAAATGAGTATTTATGTACTCACTAAATCCAAATTGGATATTGTGTGCTTCATTTATATTTACTTCTTGTCACGCTTAGTCGCATTGCAGTGCATTGTGCATACAGCCATATGGGATGCATTCAAGTCTCAAATACTTTAACTAGTCACTTATCTGTTTGGAGTAAGGATCATCTGGGATTGTCATCAGGATAGAGACCATAACAATGAATCTTTATGATTCAAAATTTGATATAAAATGCAATTTTGTGTGGAAAAATTGGTTCTTACACTCTTCGTCTCTAAGTATAAGTCTCCATTGTATATGGAGAGTGGAATTTCGTGTGTAGGGGTGAAATCCGCAGATCTACTAAGGAACGCCAAAAGCGAAGGCAGCTCTCCACCTTCATTAGGAAAAAGTTAATAATAGTGTAGTTAATTAGTGTGTACTTGTGCCAGAGACAGGTGACAATCAACTATTTATGTCGTTTTTTTTATATAATTATGTCAAAAAAATTTGAAAGAAAATAATTGTGTCAGATATTAAGTTTTAGCTAATTTACATTAAAAAAAAAAATATAGGAGGTTAAGGTTCTTATATATTGATAGATTAGTGCCATATAATTATGATTTAAAAACTGCATTGATGATGTATGTGAATTAAATATTTTAGTAATTATTGAATGAGAATTATTGATATTTGTACATCTATTTCATGACAACTTTGGTGATAACCTTGTTTTTCTTTCTTCTTATTGGCTAAAAACAATGGAGAGAAAAAAAAGAAAAGAAAGGATAACAATATCACATGAGAATGAGAGAGAAAATTGTTCAAAAGTTGTCATAAAATGGTTGTATAAATATCATTTCTCTTATTGAATTGACATGCATTTTTTACATAACTTTTTTTAAACCGTCAATATAATAATTCTTAAATAATGAATAAAACTAAAAATCATATACTCAAACTAAAACCGCACAATTTAAATAAAATGGGGAAAAACTTTTTTTTTTTGAAGAAATCAAAATGATATATATAACACCATAAGGCTATCCTCCAGGCACAAGGTGCACTAGAGAAGAAAGCCAAAATAACAAGTGTATTCAAACAACAAAAATCAAGAATCAGCCACAACCCGCACAGACAAATGGGTTATGACACCAATTATGAAAGCTAAAATGAAAAACTAAAGCAATAGCTTTGAACCACCAAAATGATAGTAATTTGATTTTTTCAAAAAGCTGCAAAGGGTGATTCACTTGACCACCAAAGATCCTGTCATTTCTTTTCTTCCAAATTACCCAGACTATAGCAAACCAAAACATATTCATAAGGGAGCACCTTGACTTAGTGCCACCAGAGAGGGTACCAAACTGATAAAAATGATCAACAATATTACAATGATCTGCAGAGTAAACACAAAGCCAATTTCGAACCAGTTGCCATATCTGACCAAACAAGGGACACGACAAAAATGGATGATGATTTTCTATTTCATGGTAACCACAACTTGCGACACACATCTGAGCGTCGGGAGAGATAACGCCTCTACGATAAAATGGGAAAAACCTGTGAAAAAATTGAGAGACTAACGACGAGGGACTAAGATAGAAGGATTCAACATCGATTGAGAGAGATGATTTAAGGACTAACAATGGCTTTAATGATTTTAACACTTTTGTCTTCACTAAAAGATGAACACTGGACACCCCACTTATTCACTTTTAAGAGGTGAATTAATGTCTAGCCACTAGACTACTTGACAAAAAAAAACTTTGTCGACATTCAATGAATCAATACTAGAAAATCGGCATGTTCGGAAAGATTTTGGAACCGATTTCAGACGAATTTCAAACACCTTTCAGCCAAACATTGGATGGAAAATTGATTTCAGACGAAATAGCTTTTGTCCGAAAACCGGCTCACAATTTTCTAGTTTGTCCCAATTTTCGTCCCAAATAATTTTTTTTACAAATTTCAAACAGATTCAATATTGTTTAAATGAATTTCAAACAAAATTTATAATATTATATAATTGAATTCTTTCAAAATTAAACAATTTTCCATTATTTTAGGTATTTTTTATTTCAAATTTGGACAATCTTTTAAAAAAAAAGTACAGAATTTGGACCAACTTATTATTATATTTGCACAATATTTTTACTGTATTTTTTGGACTAATTTAAATTATTATTTTTACAAATTAATAAACAGAAATGATAAGTGGACAAAAATTTTCAAACACAACAAAGACACCATGGATAATTTGGATATTTCACCCTTTAAACAGGGGCAATTTTGTAAATACACCACAATCCTCTTCTTCTTCTCTCTTCTTCCTCTCTCTTCTCTGCGTGTTTTCTTTCCCAATTCTTCCAACATCCTCCTCACTACCACCATTATCCACCACTGTCCTCATTACAACCACCATCGTTATCAACATCGACCACCACCCTCTCGACGAAAGGAAAGAAAGAAAGACGGCGGTAGGAGGTGTGGTGATGATGTCGCGGCGGTGGAGGTCCAAATCTGAACGGAGGTTGAAAGGGTGGACGCTATTGATGACGACAATGTTATGAGTTGGATGGGGGAGGGGGTATTCTGGAAAAGTTATACGAATTTTATACAGTATTTTATACGGTGGTGTCTGTATTGTGTCTGAAATGTTGTGTTCGATTATCATTGCTGATTAATAAATTGTGGTTTTATTCCATTGTTCTATACTGGATTTAGATTCATCCACTCAAATGTTGTTAAATTCGTTACGTCATTCCATTGTCATTACAAAAGAAAAATCAGTTAAAACAAATTGTACTTTCATCATACCCTCAAATTTTTTTAACTAATTTAAACAATCAAAATAATTTATAAAAAATATAACGAGAGAATTAACCCACTGATTGAAGGAGTTAAGGGAAAAGATTCATCGACCAATGAAATAATACTTGAATGGTAACTTGACTGCATATCATGAGTTATGGCGAAGGCAAGAGCATAGAGAGCGTAAGACAAAGAGAAAAATACAATGATAATCGGAGAATGAACAACCCACGACATTCCCATTTTTCCAAACATCTTTGTCTGCGATTACAATCGGGTAGAAAGGAAGATGATGATGGTGAGAGGAGACTATCTATGCTTCTTTTCTTCATATATGGTCTACAATGGCCGAAAAGAAAATAGAGAGAGAATGGACATGGAGGTAGAGAAACCGAAAGGTTAGAGAGAGAGAGAGAGAGAGAGAATGAAGGAAGCGCACAAGATAAATTAGGGTTTGTGGTAATATTTTTTTGGGTTAATAGTGCTTTTCACCCCTGTAATATATGTCATTTTCGGTTTTCACCCCTATAAAATTTTCGGTTTGATTTTCACCCTCGTAATTTTTTTTTTTTCCAGAATACCCCCATCCAACTCAGCAAATACGTTGATATGACGCTGATTTGGCAATTTTTTTTCATTTTTTATTTTTTAATTGGCCATGTTTAAAAGAAAATTCCACATCATATTTTTTTCCAAAAATTAAAAAAATCGATTTTTTTTTAAAAATAGTCAGAATTTTTACAAAAAATTTAAAAATCGAAGAAAAAAATTAGAATTTTTTTTCAAAAACTTAAAAAATTATAACGATTTTTTTAAAATTTAAAAAATTATAAAATATATTCAGATTTTAAAAATTCTAGAATTTAATTTTCAAAATAAAAAAAAAAGGTCAGATTTTTTAAAATATTCTGGAAAAAAAAAATGAATTTTAAAAATCTGCATTCAAATTTTGAAAAAATTCAGATTTTTTATAAAATATTGGGAAAAAAGTCGTTTTTCCACGACGATGGCAAAACCCTCTAAATTTGTATCCAGATTTTTAAAAATTAAATTTTTTTCGCGAATATTTTTAAAGAAATCTAACCTTTTTTTTAATTTTTAAAAATAAAATTCCAGAATTTTTAAAAATCTTTTTAATTTAAAAAAATATTATAGTTTGTATTTCTGATTTTTATAAATTTTTTGGAAAAAATCTTAACTTTTTTTTCGATTTTTCAAATTTTTGGAAAAAAATCTTAATATTTTTATGATTTTGTGGATTTTTAAAATTAATTTTTAAATATTTGAAAAATAAAATCTGATTTGGATTTTTTTTTACACATGGGCAATTAAAAAAAATGAAAAAAAATATTTGGATGGGGGAGGGGGTATTCTAGAAAAATAAATAAATTACGAGGGTGCAAATCAAACCGAAAATTTTTTAGGGATGAAAAACACTATTAACCCTATTTTTTTTTATTGTATTTGTGAGATTAACTCGGTTTGTAGAGACAATGTATAATATATGCATGGTCCGAGCTTCAAACCCTAAAAAAATAATTTAACTGGTGTCGTGCAGTCCCGCACCAATTTTTTTTTTATATTTATAAAAAATCACTTTGGGACAGATTTAGGATGGAATCCACTAAAACAAAATTAATAAACGATATTTCGTATTATGTCTAAAAGTCGTCTCAATATTTTAGAAAAATTTGGGATGGTATCTCAAAGTTGCACAAATTAGAGACTAATTTAGGACGAAATCTAAATCCGTCCCTAATTCGTCTAAAGATAGGATATAGTTTCAGACAAATTTTATTCCGTCCGAATACGTAAAAAAAATTTAGGAAATAAAGATATTGATTTGTAATATAATAAAACTATAAACTAAATATATACTTTATATTGATGAAAATAAATATCTTAATCTAACTATATAATCTATTTTGTGACAAATAAATTATATTTAAAAAAAATACGATCAACCCCTCTTCATAAAAAAAAAAATAAAAAAAAAAACTATATTTCAAAAGCTATATTTATTACTAAATATATTTTGTTACAAAAACTCCATGTCATTCCAGAAAAAAAAAAAAAAAAAAAAAAAAGATGAATGACGCTTCCATGTCACAATTACGATTACAATTTATGTGGTAATGATTCTTTAAAAAAAAAAATTGGTAATGATAAATTTAAGTGATACTCCTCTAAAAATAAAGATACAGTTTAAGAAATATACGATCCCACGGTTTTACAATTACAATACAAATAGATAAAAGTAAAACATTATCAAATCTTTTTTTCCGATCCAAAATTAATTATTATTAAATACCCGAAATTACTAATTATTACTACCTCGGTCCATAATTACATGACCATTTTGCTAAAATCACGAGAATTAAGAAAGTGGATATTTGTATTAAAGTTGTTTGTAATCATTGTTGTTTTTACAATTTTATCCTTAAGAGAGAGTTATTTTATGTTTTCCATATGTTATTTATTGCTAATTGAAGAAAAAATGTATAATAAATAGGGGCATGTATGTAAAGAAATAATTAATTAATGTAGTTGAAAATAGCAAAGGGTTTTATAAAAAGGGACAAAAAAAATTTCAAAAGGATCTTATAATTAATGACGGAGGTAGCATTAATTACCCAAAAATCAAGTTAACTACTCTCTCCGGTCACTATTATAAGCAAAAAACTACTTTTTAAGTTCATTAAATGAGTGATGTATCTTGTCATTAATATGGACCACATACATCATTTATTGAATGAATCTAAAAGGTTATTTTTTTGCTTATAATAGTGATCGGAGGGAGTATATATTAGTAGTCTTTGCTCCAAAAGAATTGCCTGTAATACAAGCAAGGGCGGATGCCATGGCATCCCCCAGATTTACTATATGTATAGTATTATGCCTAAACATACAACAAATTCTTAGTGGTAGTAGTGGAAAGGGGTGCCTCAATATGCCTAAGGTCGTGCGATCGACTCTTTATAATTGTCATTTTTATATATTTCTTATGTATTTTTAATCTTTTATCCAAAAAAAACGTCCCATGGGGACTCGAACCCATACCAACAACGCAAGTTCTCAACAAATCAAACCACCAAAGCACTTAACTTATTTTGCTATTATTTGAATCATTTTAATATATATTCCATAATAGTTCGGTACCCCCAAGAAAATAAGTCAAGATCCGCCACTGATAAGCATAGGGAGAAAGAAAGGTGAAAAGAATGTCATCAATGGAACAATAGATGAACGATAAACAAAGGGGAAACAAAGATGAATCGGAATAATTCAGAATTAGATTTTCTGCAGTGTCTAGAGGAAATTGATAAAGAGACAAATACCGTAAAATTTTAGTATATATTCCCTTAATTTAATTCTTTTTTTCAAATTAGTCCCCTAACTATTAAACGTTTCAATTTGGTCCTTTATCTTTGTTTTTATCATCAATTTGGTCCTATTTTATTAATTTTAAACCTCTCAAAAAGATGACTGTTGGATAAAGGAGATCCATCAGATCTAACGGTGTATCACTGACACCTAATATTATGCCCCTTTCATCTTCCATCTTTTATTTCTTTTCCATCCTATGAACTTCATATCACCACCACATCCCCGAAAATAATATCTAACACCACAACCTTTAACCCATTAACTCATATAAACTCATAGAATAAACTCTTTACCACATCTTCTGCAACATTTGAGTTTATGGGTTTTTCTTACAATCAAACATTATGCCTCTTTCATCTTCATCTTCAACATTCACAAAAGCTTAAAAACTTCCAATTTTAACATAGAAACTCTCACTCTTTGCATTAGGAATTGAATCAGTTACCATAACACCCACCAACCCAAACTTAAACGATAAACTCACAGATGTCAAACTTTGATATGAAAACCGTTAAACGCGAAAACCTCTTCCTCGATTCTTCTTTCATTTCATGTGGTATGTAAAGTTGTGTAATTTATAAAAGGTGATTTTTTTTTTCTGGAGAAATCTTTTCATAATTATTTTTTTTGAATGCTAATTGTTTTTCATAGTTTATTTTGTTTGACTATGCACACACTGTAAGTTGGGATCAATACAAATAGAAAGAGGCGTGAATTATTTGTGGTGGATTATGGGTTTGTTTGTGGTGATTCATGTTGTTGTTGTTGAAGAATCAATTGTTTTTGTTGTTGATTAACGGATTTAATTGATTTTTATGAATTTAAATGATGATTCATGATTGTTGCTGATTTATGTTGTTGCTAATGGAAGAATTGTTCTAACCATGAAATCACTTCATCATCCCCAAGCAGCATAGAAGAAGAAATCACATCCAACAACAATTCTTAAGGGGAAGAAAAAAATGGCATATGCTGCAATGAAATTCATTATGCCTGGTTTGAAAGAATCTCAGGAACAGATCCATAAGATTAGGATCATACGTTGGGAAGAAGATGAAGAAAGTAATATAATTAGGTGTTGGTGATACACCATTAGATCTGATAGACCTCTTTTATCCAACGGTCTTCTTTTTGAGAAGTTTAAAATCAATAAAATAGGACCAAATTGATGATAAAAACAAAGATAAAGGACCAATTTAAAGTGTTTAATAGTTAGGGGACCAATTCGAAAAAAAGAATTAAGTTAAGGGACCAAACGATGTATTAAGTGTTGGTGATACACGGTAAAATATAATGAACTTCCTTTATCCATTGTCTACTTTTTTAGGGATTTAAAATTAATAAAATAGGACCGAATTGATGACGAAAATAAAGATAAGGACCAAATTGAAACATTTAATAGTTAAGGGACCAAACTGAGAAGTTAAAATAAGTTAAGGGACCGGGGGATATATTAAGCCTTTCCTTTATGATACTAATAGACTGATGAAATTAAAATCTATTTCTTATGATACTCATATATCGATGAATTTTTAGAGAACTTGATTATATATTATATCATGTTTTAATTATAATTTATAATAACACATTTAAGTATGCAAAAAGCTAATGTGTACGAATTAACTTAAATTACTAAAAAGTTTAACAAATTTAAAATTTAATTCAAAGTATAAAGTATAATATAATAATAAATAAGAGAATGTTAAACGGTGCCCTTAGGACATTAGTTAAGCAACTAAAACAGGTAACTTTTTATAAAAAGTTGTGTAATTATTACTTAATCAAAAATCAAAACTTATATTTTCAAGACAAATTTTTCATTTATAGTTTCCTTATTATTATAATAAATTTTTCATTTATAAATCATCTTGGGTAAAAAATTTAAAATCATAAACGCTTCATGGCGGGAAAAAATAATTAGTTGATGTGTCGGTAAGTAATAAGTTTTGATGAATTTCTTTAAAAAGAAAAACGTTATGAATCATATGTTTTAAATTTCACTATCCAACTTATTATTATGTTTTAAATTTAACTAGACAACTTATTCTTGTCAAAAAAAAAAAAAACTTATATTATTTATTATCAACATAGATTTGTTCCTTGAACTTGAACTTGTATTGTTTCATATCAAGATAGTTTTTGGTTATTTATGCCTTCTATTCTCTGATCTCTGTATCCATCTTAATTAGTCTTTTAAATCTGACATGATATTCTATCTTATTACTTCTTTCGTCCCTCAATAAATGATCTAATTGATTCTGATATACGTACCAATGCATATGTTTTATCTTTGATATCTTCAATTCTCTACTAAAAAAAATTATAAAAATTTAATATTTTAAAAATATTCATCGAGACGAATCCAACAACATCTTACATGATATTATTTATCTTTGTGAATTAGTAGAAAAGTATGGTCAAGGTATGTCAAGTCCATAATGTATATTGTCAACTAGGTCATCTATTAAGGGGCGGAGGGAGTAGGTCTCTACATTAAAAGGTGAACATTCTTCGTTGTTGACGCGTTTATCAGATGTGAATACATTTGATTGCAATGGTGATGCAATGCTAAAGAAGACAAGTGATAGAACAATTTGATTACATGATGTTTTCATGAACACATTGTTCTGAAACAATACTTTTCTTTCCTATTTGAAAGTTAAGGCCCTTTCTTGTTAATTCGTTTAACTGGGAAAATTTATGAGATAAGAATTAGGGTAGCATAGATCAAATAGGCCTTAGTGGTAACTCATTCTTCCAGAAGCATGTCTGGAACATATATTGTTGACTTGGTAAATTGTTTTTATGTTTCTCAATATTGATTCAGACTGTGTTTTGATTAATCAATGGCTGATGTGTAACTTAGATATATAGAGATAGATAGATAGATAGATATAGAGAGACTTTATTTATTCGGTGATAACTTCGTTGACGATCAATCAAAAGTTGCTTCAAATATTTGGTAATATAAAAATAGAAGTAATTTTTTTATTTCAAAATGTGAATATAATATATTCTTAATCCAAATATTATTATGTTGTAGAGGTTGAAAAAATTTACTCCCTTCAATCACTATTGTAAAAAGTTAATTTTTAGATTTATTGAATAATTGATGTATTTGGTCAATAATATAGACTATATACATCATTTTTAAATGAATCTAAGAAGTAATTTTTGCTTACAATAATGGTCGAAGGAAATATATAAAGATACTGATTTTTTTTTTACAAATAAAGATACTGATTTTAAATATAATAGAATTGTAAACACATATATAATTCAGATTTGTAAAACTAATATCTCTTAATCTAACTATATAATATTGTGTAAACTACATATATAGTTCAGATTTGTAAAACAAAATATCTTAATCTAACTGTATAATATTTTTTCTTTACAAAAACTATACAATTTTTTTTTTAAAAACTTTATAAATTATTATAAAATTACTTTTACATAAAGAAAAAAAGTTATTATAAAATTACTTTAAACTAATGCTAACTTATATATTAAAAGACCTAAGCAAATACTAATTTTGTGTGGGATGTATATATTTTTTAATTTAATTATGTTAATTTCGGATATCACACTAGTTGTAAAGAAAAGAAAAACAAACCAAAAAGAGATGAAGGAGACTGCCATGTCACGATTACAATTAATTTAAGAATAGAAAAAAAAAACTAATTGACATTTATGTAGTAATAATAAAGTTAGGAAATATATGATCACTACACGGTTTTACAAATACAAGTAAATAGAAATAAAATAATATCAAATCTTTTCACCGATCCAAATTTAATTATCATTCATTACCCAAGAATCAAGAAAACAGTATAAGTATATTAGCGTTTTTGCTACAATAGAATAGCATTTATCATAAGCATAGAGAGAAACAAAGAAAGATGGAAAGAGTGTCATATCGTTGGCTGAAATATCAGAAGAATATTGGCTGACGTCCAATATGAACAAAGAAGGGAATACAAATATGAATCGAAGTGATTCTGAATGGAATCTCCAGCAGTATCTAATGGAAGCTAATGAAGAAGTGATTCTTCAACTTCTATATCTTCTACCGTTGATATCAATAATAATATTATTGATTCAGATATGCGCCGCCTTTGCTATTATAACTTGGGTATGTACTTTTTTTTTTTTTAAACTTTACAGCAACCATAAATATATTTTTTTTGTCATGATTTAGCCCTAAATTAATAAAATTTAATTTATATATTTTGTGTGTATGAAAATATAGTTTTATGAGAATAAAGGTGGGTAGGGTTGGACAGGGTAGATAAGACAAGGCAAGTTTCTCTCTTTTTTTTTTTTTTTTGTAACTAACAATTTACTAAAACAAGCTCGACAAGTCAAATTGCTTTTTGGACGGTTCCCATGATAAAAGTATAAAGGTAACATACCATAGACCACACAACAGTTTAACATGACTCTATTACGTTTGACTCGTGTGAGTGAGATAGTACTACTATCATATTACGGTCTTTTGCATTGTTGTTGCTCACAGCCGCACCGTATATAACCTAACTATTTTAGTTTAATATATGATCTATTATTTGACCGTCAATTAATTATTGAGTTTTTCTAATTACACCCTGTTTAATTCTGATTACACTTAAAAATGATAAAATTATCATTCCATAAAATTTAATTTTCAAAAAGCATCTTCCTTTTTTTCTTGGTTACACCCTAAAATCCCTCTTCAGTTTAAGTAGGTTATGTAAACTTAGTTTCAGTAGGTCATGTAAACTGAGTTTAAGTGTACATACTTATACTCAGTTTAAGTAGGTCATGTAAATCGAGTTTAAGTGTACATTTAAAAGTTCAACCTTGTTCAATGATTCTATCTCAGTTTAAGTATGTACATGTAAACTTATTTTAAGTAGGTCATGTAAACTAAATTTAAGTGTACATACTTAAACTCAGTTTAAGTAGATCATGTAAACTTAGTTTAAGTAGCTCATGTAAACTGAGTTTAAGTATATACTTAAACTCAGTTTAAGTAGGTCATGTAAACTGAGTTTAAGTGTACATCTAAAAGTTCAACCTTGTTCAATGATTATATGTAATATCAGTTTAAGTATGTACATATAAACTTAGTTTAAGTAGGTTATGTAAACTGAGTTACACTTAAACTCAGTTTAAGTAGGTTATGTAAACAAAGTTTAAGTAGATTATGTAAACTAAGTTTACATGAACCTACTTAAACTGTATTTAAGTTAACCTCAACAATGTAAAACTGAAACTGTCGTACAGTGCAGTTGAACAAGAAGAAGAAAATTGAAACCAGCGTTATTGAAAAAGAAGAAAAAATTCACTTATTTATATGCAATCGAGTATGAATGAAAGATGTTTTGATTTACTCTTTAATCTTCCATAGAGATTAATTGAACATCAGGATTGTTTGATCGTTGGTGGGTGAAAGAGAGTGAAATTTTAGAGTGACAATGAATGAAATCAAGATTTTAAGAAAATTTATATAAAAGGACAATTTTGGTATTATCAAAAACTTTTCAGAAATATATAGGGTGTGAATAGAAAAACTCTTAATCATAAATCATCTTAGGTAAAATTTTAAAAATATTAATAATTTGACAATGGTAATTAACTATTTTTCAAGTGACAATGGTAATTGATTATGTATACACAACCTATTTGGGATTGGCCTAATGGTTGGTTTCAGATCTTGGAGTGTGCTCCTCTCAAGGTTTTAAGTTTGATTCTCTTTGGTGTCAATTTCGGTGGACAAGTTCATCCAGGCTTTGCTTTGGCTTAGAACGGGCCCCCCGCAAGTGGACAGTGGAATTGGTCCCCTTAGATTAGTCGATCCTTAGATCGGATCGAGTTTTCGAAAGAAAAAAAAAACTTTTTATACACGTAAAATCATAAGCACTTTACAGCGGAGGAAAAGAAGTTATTGCTAGATGTTCGATAACTAATTAATACCCCCTCCATTTTCTTTTTAAGTGTCTTTTTATGGTAAATTTTTCATTCCTATTTAACTGCCTTTTGATATTTTAAATGTACAATTTGTCAATTATACCCTTTTCAATTACTCTTATCTTTTAAGATGTGCAAAATATTTAAAAAAATTGACAATTATTTGCTACGAGAGAGATAGTGCGCAAAAAAATAGGAATTGTTGGATTAAAAAATAATAACTGACAATTGTTTGTTATTGTTACGAGAGAAATATAACATATTAAATTTATTGGAAAGATAAAGTGTGCGCAAAAAAAACAGAGAAATTTATTGGTGGATTAAAATGAGGTATAATAGGAAGAAAACGTGCAAAAATACATCTCGTTATTTTAACGTTAACTTTTTAAAAAGGCAATTAAAAAGGAACGAATGGAGTAATTTTTTGTTAAATTTCTTCAAAAATAAAATGTTCTGATGAATCATATGTTTTAATTATCCAACTTATATTTATTATTAGGATAGATTTGTTGTTCTTCTCGGTGCCGGTTTCTGGAATTGCTATATAATTTGTCTCTCTTGAACTTGAACTTCTTTTGTTTCATATCATGCTAGTTTTTTGTCATTTAGACCTTAAATTTGATAGTTCCCATCACTCCTTTAACTAATTAACCTTCCAGTAATGCTTCTTAATCATGGAAAAAATTTCTCATTCTTTTTCCATGTATAGGTGTTTTGTATAATGACAAAAAAAAAAAAATTCAAATGCTTTGAAATATTGAAGTATATGTTATTCTTTTCCCTATATGCTTTTGAATTATGGAAGCACATATATGAGATTAATTTTTATGTTGTCCCTGACTCTGCGTAAAAGTTCTACCTTATTAGTACATCACAACCATTCTCTATATATTGATGTGACGGTTATTATTGATTCACAAGATAAAAACTTCAGTGTATATTTATATATAAAGATCATAATGTTATTTTGTAGGTGTTATAAAAAAATAAGAATTTATATTATAATTTTTTAAGGGAAATTTGTATTATATTTGTTATATCATTGATATCATTAAAAAAAAAAGTATAGTTTGTTATATTATTAAAGTGCAAAATATCTAGTATTATCTATACATATAATTTTTTTTTAATTTTTTTTGTCTAGTAGCCTAGTGGCTAGAGCTCACAAAATTAAATATGGAGAAGTGGGTGTCCGGGATTCGAACCCTGGCCCCTGCATAAATTATGCAATGCCCCTACCAACTGAGCTAAGCTCATTGCGACCACAAAATAATTATATATTAGATTAAGATAACATTTAGACTCCGTTGAACACTCGTGAATATAAATTAAATCCTTCATTTTCCGCTTTCCAATTATATGTTGTGTCTGGTTGTGGATCGTTGGAATCGTCTCAACACTTATTTTTACATTGTAATTTTTTTGGTTCTGTTTGGCACTTCATTTATAGGTGGTTAGGCTTGTCCGTGGCTGTCCCTTTACAGGTGCCGGCCGGATCATTTTGCTCAGTTTTCTCGTATTGCTGGTACCACTAAGGTGCACCATTCTATTCTTCAGGTTATTTGGTTTGCTGTAGTTTGGGAAATATGGAAGGAAAGAAACAATAGGTTGTTTAATGTCAAAGATTGTTCGGTTATCCAGGTGGTCGACAAGATTAAGTCGCTTGCTTTTACGTGGTTGAAGACGAAGTTTAGTTCTCTTCCCTTCAATTATCATGGGTGATGGCTTAGTCCGTTTACCATTTTAGGCATTGGCTAAGAGTTTCTTTTCTGCTTTTTGTTTATGATCTGTTAGGCAACTTTTGTATATATTGTTCTTGACTCTGATGTCCTTTCCTGAGTACGTCTTGTGCTCGGAAAGACTCTTTTGAGGTGGTATTATAATTCATTTTAGCTTCTTCAAAAAAATTATATGTAGTACATGCCTCATATTTAATTTCTGGCTTACTGTATTTCAATTATCATCAAAGTTGGATTTACTATGCAGTATTAATGTTATCTTCTTCTAATATTCCTGGAAATAGGGATCTTCTGGCAAATTTCAGGAGCCTGAAATTGGACCACAGACATCTGATCCTTATGAACTTGGACTTCATCCTACTGCAAAAGGTTTGAATTGTTAAACACATTTGTATGCAATTATGAAGTTTAACATAGAAAACATTTGCATGGGAAATTTATAAAAGTTATCCGTCTTTTGTATTTTATTTATCTGTAGAGTGTGGCCCTGCTGGAGCTCCTTCCATGCCACAGAAACCTGTTGTTACAGCAATCAGGTCAACGACAAGTGGATCCTCAGACGAAGAGAAAGCTGATCAGGGAGAGGTTAATATGAATAGAGACAATAACCCTTCCGATGCAAAACGACTTAAGAGGTAACAATATTCTAGGAGTTCAATATGTTTCACATACGACATGATAAACACTTGTGTTATAAGTGTGTGTTTGCTTAAATCGCTTATCCAAACATGGTCTTAATGCCTTATGACATTGCCTTTTCAGGATGCTCCAAAATAGGGAATCAGCTAAACGATCGAGAGATAGAAAGATAGCTAAGAATACTGAGCTTGAAACACAGGTCTGCATGCATGCTTTTTAAATCCAAGTCTTATGCCTTCTCTTATCTGATCTCTGTATCCATCCTAATTAGTCTTTCAAATCTTATTAGGTCTCTACATTAAGAGGTGAAAATTCTTCATTGTTGAAGCATTTTTCAGATGTGGACCAAAAATATAACAATTCTGCTGTTGAGAACAGAATATTAAACGCTGATTTTGAAACAATAAAAGCGAAGGTAAGTCCTTGATTTAACTACTTTACTAGTAAAACTTGTTATAGAAACCTACTACTTGGATCAATACTCTCTCCAAACCGGAATGCCTTAAGCTTACGCAGTCAGAACATCGGAGACTACTTAGATTAAGTTTGGATGATCGAGATTCAACCTCGGTGCATTGATTGTTGGAACACTAGTGTATAATGAAAAAAACTTGGAGTATACTAGAGAGTTTGTGGAGCCTTTGGAATGTAAACACAAGGATGGAGAAACTAGTGTAAAGTGTGAATTGAAAATTTTATGTCCCACATCGGGTAGATCACACACTCTAGTAGAAATCCTCCTTATAAATTGAGAGCTCGGGAATAGTATTCTTCACTCCAAAATTGAGAATCGAATACTCTTCTCTGGTTTTCTCTCCTCTCTTCTCCCTCCCGTGGTTTGTGTTGACGAACCGTTCTTTCTTTCCTCCTTCTTTGGTTTATTGAGTGGTCTACGTACCATATTAGAGTGGTTTTTCGAAACTTTTCGAAAACCATATTGAGGTGTTATTATTGAGCGATTTCTAGCAGTGCAGCCTTTAATCGTACAGTTAGAATCTGAACTGTTTTATCCTGGAGACGGCGCGGTTGCTAGTCTACCTTGCACAACTTAGGTAGTGCCGCGAAACGTCTTAAAGAAAGCGACCTGATCGTGACTCACCCCGGTAATAGTTTCAAAGCTCTGTCGTAATTTTCAAATTACAAAAACAACATTTTTAAGACGTTTCGAATACGATACGATGAGTTCTGAAAAAATTACCGCGGTTTCAGCTGATGACTTTAACAAACCGTTTCTGTTTACGGGTAGCCACTTCAAACGTTGGCAGCAAAAGATGATGTTCTTCTTGACCACTAAAAAGGTTGCCTACGTTTTGAAGGAAGCTATGCCTGTAGCACCTACGAGTTCGACTCCTGCTGGAGCGAATAATAACGGTAAGGCAGCAGACCCTACTGCTGCTGAGAAAGCTGAACCTGAGAAAGCTGACCCAGATAAACAGCTAGCCATAGATATTGCTCTATGGAAGGAAAATGACTACCTCTGTAAGAATTATATTCTTAATAGACTCACAGACCCTCTGTATGATTATTATAGACTCTGCGATACTGCTAAACAATTATGGGAAGCACTTCAGAAGAAGTATGATACTGAAGAGGCTGGTGTTAAGAAATACGCCGTAAGCCGCTATCTGAATTTCAAAATGAGTGATGATAAGTCCGTTGAGGCACAATCACATGAGCTGCAACAAATTGCTCACGAGATCATAGCTGAAGGGATGACACTTCCCGAACAGTTCCAAATAGCTGTGATTCCAGGCAGGAGGCAGCTTATCAATAATCACAGCTATTTGGAACTGTTCGGGAAGTGTCATCCCTTCAGCTATGATCTCGTGAGCAATTTGTTGCAGCTCATGTGATTGTGCCTCAACGGACTTATCATCACTCATTTTGAAATTCAGATAGTGGCTTACGGCGTATTTCTTAACACCAGCCTCTTCAGTATCATACTTCTTCTGAAGTGCTTCCCATAATTGTTTAGCAGTATCACAGAGTCTATAATAATCATACAGAGGGTCTCTGTGAGTCTATTAAGAATATAATTCTTACAGAGGTAGTCATTTTCCTTCCATAGAGCAATATCTATGGCTAGCTGTTTATCTGGGTCAGCTTTCTCAGGTTCAGCTTTCTCAGCAGCAGTAGGGTCTGCTGCCTTACCGTTATTATTCGCTCCAGCAGGAGTCGAACTCGTAGGTGCTACAGGCATAGCTTCCTTCAAAACGTAGGCAACCTTTTTAGTGGTCAAGAAGAACATCATCTTTTGCTGCCAACGTTTGAAGTGGCTACCCGTAAACAGAAACGGTTTGTTAAAGTCATCAGCTGAAACCGCGGTAATTTTTTCAGAACTCATCGTATCGTATTCGAAACGTCTTAAAAATGTTGTTTTTGTAATTTGAAAATTACGACAGAGCTTTGAAACTATTACCGGGGTGAGTCACGATCAGGTCGCTTTCTTTAAGACGTTTCGCGGCACTACCTAAGTTGTGCAAGGTAGACTAGCAACCGCGCCGTCTCCAGGATAAAACAGCCCAGATTCTAACTGTACGATTAAAGGCTGCCAGAAATCGCTCGAGAATAACACCTCAATATGGTTTTCGAAAAGTTTCGAAAAACCACTCTAATATGGTACGTAGACCACTCGATAAACCAAAGAAGGAGGAAAGAAAGAACGGTTCGTCAACACAAACCGCGGGAGGGAGAAGAGAGGAGAGAAAACCAGAGAAGAGTATTCGATTCTCAGTTTTGGAGTGAAGAATACTATTCCCGAGCTCTCAATTTATAAGGAGGATTTCTACTAGAGTGTGTGATCTACCCGATGTGGGACATAAAATTTTCAATTCACACTTTACACTAGTTTCTTTACATTCCAAAGGCTCCACAAACTCACTAGTATACTCCAAGTTTTTTTCATTATACACTAGTGTTCCAACAATCCCCCACTTGAATTCAAAATTGGTTTCGAAAGTTACGTTTTAAACGTTTCTTAAAGATTGCTAGTAAAAAAAGGTGTCGCCAACAACTTGAACCTTTGCATAGTGAGTAGTATTCCGATTAACAAGAGTTGCTTACAGCATTGAACTCTATCTCAGACATAGGACCCACACACAAACTTTTCTTAGGTGTTTTCTAAAAAGCCCGTGAGTTAATGGCCTTGTACGTCTTTCCCAGTTTTAACGAATGCTCTAGGAATTCTGCCTCGAAATTCCATAAGAACCGGCCTCAGTTCTACATATGTATAGGTGAGTCTATCAGAAGTACTCCTGTAGCTATGTACTTCACTCCATAAGGAGTATAGATCTCATTAAGAGTTTCTATTATCTCAACCTTCGGTCACTGCAGGATCATGCGTTCTCATAGCATGTTCAATCACTTGTGATTTGTTATTACCCATTGAACCTAGTTCTTGGGATCTCCAATCATTTAGGTCGGGTTTCCATCACTTATGATCAATAGGCATTAGTCCCATCCTACTGGATGTATTTGCGACTTTCTCTCTGTTTAGTCCTTTCGTCAAGGATTAGCTAAGTTTTCATTTGTTCGTACGAAATCTACTCTTACCGTTCCGTTCGAAAGATATTCGCTTATCGTGCTGTGTTTTCGTAACGATTCTCAATCTTTGTGATAGCCGCGGTACTATCACAATGAATTAACACAGCTGGTAACGGTCTCTCCCATAAAGGGATTTCAGATAGCAAGCATCTTAGCCAACTTGCTTCTTCACTAGCAGCAGCTAGTGCTATCATCTCAGATTCCATTGTGGACTGAGCCAGAATGGTCTATTTCTTGGATTTCCAGGAAACAGCTCCTCCAGCAATGCTAAATATATAGCCACTAGTCGCTTTGGAATCATCTGATAAGGTGTTTCAATCTGCGTCACTGTATCCTTCAAGCACTGCAGGATATCTCTGATAATGCAGTCCTAGAGTCATGGTCTTCTTCAAGTATCTCATGACTCTTTCGATAGCTTGGCCTGCTCGTAAACTTGCATAATAGTCCCACGGCGTAGCCGATGTCGGGTCTAGTACAATCAGTGGCATATCTGAGACTGCCAATGATGCTCGCATATTCAGTTTGTCTAACACTATCTCCAATGTTCTTAAATAGTTTCACACTTGGGTCACAAGGTGTGCTCGCAGGTTTACAATTGAAGTAATTATATTTCCTTAAGATCTTCTCAACGTAGTGAGATTGATTCAAGGAAATTCCATTATCAGTTCTAGTAATCTTGATTCCAAGAATTACATCTGCTTCTCCTAGGTCTTTCATATCAAAGTTGTGGCACAACAATGATTTCACATCTTTAATGGCATTAAGGTTTGAACCAAATATGAGTAAGTCGTCTACGTATAGACATATGATCGTGCAAGTGTTATTTTCGTACTTGGAATAAATACACTTGTCGCTTTCATTCACCTTAAACTCATTCTCAATCATAAGATTGTCGAATTTCTCATGCCATTGTTTCGGTGCTTGTTTTAGACCATACAAAGATTTGTCTAACTTACAAACTTTGTTCTCTTGTCCATGGATTACGAAACCTTCAGGTTGGTCCATGTAGATTTCTTCTTCTAATTCACCGTTTAAAAAAGCAGTTTTTACATCCATTTGGTGTACTATCAAATTGTGGATGGCCGCCAAAGAGATTAGTACCCTAATGGACGTGATTCTAGTTACAGGTGAATATGTGTCAAAGAAATCTACATTTTCTCTTTGTCTAAAACCTTTGGCTACAAGGCGTGCCTTGTATTTGTCGATTGACCCATCAGGTTTTAGTTTCTTTTTCAAGATCCATTTACAACCTATAGTCTTGCATCCAGGAGGCAAGTCAGTTAGGTGCCAGGTTTCGTTGGACATTAGAGAATCCATTTCATGATTTATAACTTCTTGCCATAAATCAGCGTCAATTGAAGACAGAGTTTCCTTGATGCTTGATGGATCCTCCTCTATAGTATACGCCACATATTCGGGGCCATATTCTTTAGCAATTCTTGCTCTCTTACCTCTACGAGGTTCTATAACATCTCTTTCGATGTTTTCATTGCTTGTTATGATTTCAGAAGGTTGATCAAGAACTGAGTTATCGGTGCCCCCACTATTACCCCCACTGTCTCCTGACTTAAAGGGAAATTTATTTTCATAGAAGTCAACATCATTTGATTCTATGATCGTTTTAGATTTCAGGTCGTAAAACCTATAGGCTTTACTATTTAAGGCATACCCAATGAATACACATTCATAGGCTCTACTTGCTAGTTTGACTCTTTTGGGGTCTGGTTTTCTTACATAGGCTAGGCAGCCCCATGTTCTAAAATAAGACAAGTTTGGTTGTCTTTTCTTCAAAGTTTCATATGGAGAAATTTTGTTCTTTGTTTTGGGTACTCTGTTTAGCACATAGCAAACAGTCAATAAAATTTATCCCCACCAATGAGGCGCTGCTCCGGAGTTAAGCATTGTTGCAACTACTAATTCGGTAAACGTTCTATTTTTTCTTTCCGCTTTACCGTTCATTTCAGGAGAATAAGGAGCAGTTGTTTCATGAATAATTCCGAGTTCTTTATAATACTCATTGAATGTATGTGATCCATATTCAGTACCTCTGTCACTTCTAAAACGCTTGATTCTAATATTGAATTGATTTTCAATTTCTTTTACATACTGTTTAAATATTTCAAGCGCTTCATTTTTATTTCTCATTAAATACACATGTGTGTAATTCGAGCAGTCATCTATAAAAGTGATGAAATATCTTTTTCCGTTTCTAGTCAAGTTTCCATCTAATTCGCATAAATCAGAATGAATTAATTCAAAAGGTTCAGTTATTCTGGTTACTGATTTATGTGATTCTTTATTTATTTTTGCTTGACTACAAAATTGACATTTTTCAAAATTGTTTAAAGATATTTTAGGAATTAATCCTAAACCGCTCATATTTGAAATAATTCTTTTGTTAACGTGACAGAGTCTAGAATGCTAAATATTAAAATCACACAACATATAAGCAGAAGAAGAAATTTTATTCATATAAATGTTCAACTTAAACATGTCATCAGTGGCGTACCCTTTCCCAACAAAAATACCATTCTTAGTGATGGTGTACAAATCAGCCCCTATGCTTTGAGTAAACCCAGCCTTATTCAAAAGAAAACCTGAAACTAAATTCTTCCTAATTTTAGGAGTGTGCAGCACATCCTTCAGTATCAGAGTCTTTCCAGAGGTGAACTTCAGCTCTATATCTCCGATTCCAGCAACATCAGTGGAGTGGGAGTCTCCCAACAACACCTTCTGATCGTCACAGTCTTTATTCATCATCCAGGCATATGTTCCTGTCTCCTTCGAAATCAGGCTTATTGTGAACTGTCCGATCTGAATCCAATATCAACCAATGCACGGACTGCGTGAATGCAGCAATATTCCAACTGGAAGGAATCCATTTTCAATTGATACATGTGTATTGACAATCATCTGATATGCTCATTTATTCCCTTTATGTTGTTCTCATTTTTAAGGTGAATGCGGCTAAAGAGAGATGTAAAAGATTAACTGGATCAATTCCGGCGTTTAATGCAATGCCAATGTCTGAGGCATCGTCAATGGGAATGCCATTACTTGATGGAAGCCCTTGAGTTATCAGCTGATGCATATGTGCCTGTGCAGGAAAATCGAAATAATTTCTTTTTTCAACCAACTTTTAATAATCCAATGTCCAGTCATGATATGAGAGGAGACAATAATGGGTTGGGAGGCATTATTTCTTCAGTTGAAAGTGTGCAGAAGAACACCGCAGCAGGATCGAACAAGATAGAAACAACAAATTCCCTGCCGCGGGTGGATAGCTTTGATCATCAACTGGATTCTTTTTGTGGTGATGCAATGCTGAAGAAGACAAGTGATAGAACAATTTGATTACATGATGTTTTCATGAACACATTGTTCTGAAACAATACTTTTCTTTCCTATTTGAAAGTTAAGGCCCTTGTTAATTTGTTTAACTGGGAAACTTCATGAGTTAGGAATTAGGGTAGCAGATCAAATAGGCGTTAGTGGTAACTCATTCTTTCAGATGCATGTTTGGAACATATATTGTTGACTTGGTTGGTAAATTGTTTTTATGTTTCTTAATATTGATTGAGAATGCTTTGATTAATCAATGGCTGATGTGTAACTTAGATATTATGTTCTTATTATTGAATCAGTTTTATCCAAATTGGATACGGAAATGCTTAATATCACGACCACGAGGGAGTCTTCTATGATCACAAGACTTTGTATAGTGTTTAGGCACATATAAAGAGACATTTTTTCTAATAATATAAGATAAAATAAAATAAACATTTTGAAGACAAATACATCATTGTGTGTGCGCCTAAACACTATGTATTTGATCCCGTCCGCAACTACCTTCTAATTCCTATTGGCTACTTAAACCATGACCACCCATGTTTTCCATGAAATCCGGAACTCTATGCTTCTCTCTTTCTTTTAGAAATTAAACACGTAAGCTGTCGGGGAATTTCAATAAAGGAGTCTCGCGATATATACCAGGGTTCAATTGGATATTGTTTGCTTGGTTTATTTAATCTTATCGGAACATGCGTGGAAATTGAGTTAAAAATGAAACATAAATTTTCACATTATGTAGAATTTGTGTTGTGTCAATTGAAAAAAGTGGAAGTTCCGCATCGGATAAATCATTCGCAATCGCATTGGTAGTGTTTGTATAGTATGGGTGTACCTATTAGGGGGGAGTATAATTAAGTGAAGGAAGTTAAGCACTAAAGAAAAAAATATTTTAAGCTTTTAAGAAGAGATTTTTTTTATATATTTTACTATTTGGAAATGTTAAATTAAGTATTTAATTTAATCATTATTAGAAAGTGTTTTCTTAGTCTAAAATATTTTGGAAAGTAATCTAAAATATTTTGGAACACAATTTAAAATATTTTGATATGCAATCTAATATATTTTGGTGTACAATCTGAAATATATTTTGGTATATAACATAATATATTTTTGTACTTAATATAATATATCTTGGTACGTCTCGTGAGCATAGCTCAGTTGGTAGGACAATGCATTATTATATGCAAGGGCCGGGGTTCGAACCCCGGACACCCTACTTATTCACCTTATAAGGTGAATTCTAGCCACCAGGCTACCTGACAAAAAAATAATAATAAATATATCGCGATTTGTGAAGAAAACAAAAAGAGAGAAGAGAGAGTGGGACCCAAAAGCATGAATTAAGAAATAAAAATAAATGTTTAAACATCAATTTACAATTTTATCCTTTAATTTTGTCTTTCTCAAAAAACAACATAATAGTAATTTTTGTCTAAAGTAAAAGGTGCATCATGCTAAAATAGATCTTCATGAAAAAGGGTGGGTCTATTGTAGCAAACCTCATATATATATATATATATATATATATATATATATATATATATATAGGTATTCAATTGAGATATTTTTGTACTAAATCTAATATGTGAATTACTTACTCCCAAAGTAACATATAATTGTTCCCAAAGTAAGTATCTTTTAGTATGCAACTGGTATATTTTAATTTGGCGCACAATCTAAAAAAATATTTTGGTACATAACATAATATAATTTTGTATTCGATATAATATATTTTGGTACTCAATTGAGATATTTTTTCTATTAGATTTTTTGAATAAACTAAACAAAATATATTAAAGAAACAACCAGCCCCTCAAACACAAGGTATGCCTAAGAAAGCTGAACAATGTTAATTACAAAAAAGACAGGCGATAGACAGCCAAATAAACAGAAACAGACATTACAGCATAGCCTGAATACAAAGTAAAGGATTGTTCCTTCAAAAAGGGTAGTCAAAATCGAACAAAATGTAATTCGCTTTCAGCCACCAAAACGTTTGAAGTTTAATCCTTTCAAGCAGAGCGTCAAGATGATCAAAATGATTCTGAAAAATTCTCCTGTTTCTATCTTTCCAAATGACGAATAAAACTGAAATCCAGATAACTGTAAAACCTGTCCTAGACTTTTTAGAGAAACCTCCAAGAGCACTAAATTGAGTAGCATGAGAGTATAAATTACCATTCAGAGTTGTAACAATACCAAGCCACTGAGAAATTAGAAGCCAAAGTCGCCCATAATGATCACAAGTAAAAAACAGATGGTCCCTATCCTCTTCCTTACCACACAAAGTCGCGCAAGCAGTAAGAGTGGGATCAATTACATTTCTTCTACGCAAATTATCTTTTGTAGCAAGTCTATTCAGAAAGAGACGCCAAACAAAAATGTTAACCTTCAACGGAACTGCTTTCAACCATAAAAATTGATTGAAATCTTCAGCAATGTTAGAGTCCACCTCCGTCAAGTACGAATAAGCCGATTGCACCGAATAGCAATTTGTCGAGTGCAGTTTCCACACCCATCTATCAGAAACATCAACCTGCAAAACAAAGTTAGCCAACCGCCCCACACACTCCCCCACCAAACCTTCCTCCCACGCAAATAATCTACGCCTCCACCGCCACGCGCCCCCTTCAGCCCCCCAACCTAACATAAACATCTCCCTCACCGTAGATAATTTAAAATTAGACAACTCGAAGAGCCTAGGAAAAGACACAACTAACGGAACATCATCCAACCACGTATCCTCCCAAAAAAGAGTATGACACCCATCGCCCATCTTCCGCACAATATTGTCCACCAACCACCTAGAATCCAACATTCCCACACCTGAACGAATTTGGTTTAAATGACGCCACCAAATCGATCCCTCCCTCCAACCTCTCCATACTTCGCACTTAACACCGCCTTCCACAGACTCTCCTCATCCTCCAACACTCTCCACACCCATTTTCCCAATAAAGAAATGTTAGATTCCTTCAACCGTTTCACCCCCAAACCTCCATTCTCCCTTTTCAAGCAAACAGTATCCCATTTAATCCAAGACAATTTCCTCACATCCTCACTACCACCCCAAAAGAAATTAATATATAAAGAGTCAAGAGTAGAAATGATACCTAAGGGAGCTTTGAAAAAGGAAAGAAAATAAACCGGAATGGACGACATAACGGACTTAAGCAAAATCAACCGACCACCCATAGATAAATTCTTACATTTCCACCCAGATAAAGGATTACGAATCCTCTCAACAAGGGGCTGCCAAAATTGAAGTTTCCGTGGATCACCACCAATAGGCAATCCTAAATAAAGAAACGGAATTCGTCCGTGTTTACATTGCATAACCACGGCTGCCTCATGAAGCCAAGAATCATTTACATTCACGCCAAAAAGCATACTCTTATGGAAATTAACCTTCAACCCGGATATAGATTCAAATAAAAGCAGAACAACCTTCAAAGCCCGGACATTTGCCCAAGACTTAACTCCTACTAGTAAAGTATCATCTGCGAACTGCAAGTGAGAAACCAGCACATTAGCTTGCGCCCCTATAGCATATGGAGTGAACAACCCAGACGTTACCAATGCAGACATCATCACATTTAAATCTTCAGCTGCTAAAAGGAACAAAAACGGAGAAAGCGGATCCCCTTGACGGAGACCCCTTTCGAGATTAAACTCATCAGTCGGACACCCATTAACTAACACAGATGTCGTCGCCGTTGTAATACATTCCATAATCCAAGACCGCGAAACACACGGAAAATTCATCTTAATCATAACCTCATCAATGTAACCCCAATCAACAGAATCATAAGCTTTTTCAAAATCCACTTTAAACATGAGTAACTCTTTCTTTTTGACCTTTGCATCATCGACTAATTCATTTGCAATCAAAATACCATCAAGAATTTGTCTACCCTTAATAAACGCAGACTGAGAATCAGATACCACATTACCTATCACCCTTCTCAAACGATTAGCCAATACCTTTGATAAAATTTTGTACACACTACTCACCAAAGATATTGGCCTAAAATCAGCCACATGCTGAGGAGAGTCCACCTTAGGAATTAAAGCAATAAAAGTGGAATTAAGACCTTTAGTTAACTTACCATTGCGATGAAACTCCGCAAAAAAATTCAGCACATCAATCTTCAAAACCTCCCAAAAGTCTTTAAAGAAACCCAAATTAACACCATCTGGTCCGGGGCATTTAAAACTATCGCAATCCCACACGGCTGCTTTAATTTCTTCTAACAAAAAGGGCTTAATAAGATCAGCCCCCTCCACTGGTGATAAAGACTTGAACAACAAACCTCCTATGTCCGGTCGCTCATGTTGAGACCTCTTAAAATGATTTTGAAAGTGTTGAAAAATTGTTTGGCGCACAGGTTCCACGCCTTCAATAGTGACACCATCAGCAGACAAAGAAATTAAAGAATTAGATCGCTTCCGTGAGGACATAATGCCATGGAAAAACTTGGTATTAGCATCACCTTCCTTCAACCAATTAACTCTTGATTTTTGCCAATGCATACTAGCCTGAAGTTTTGAAAAAGCCATAATGTCGACCGCTAACAAGTGAAGCTCTTCCACCTCATGAGCACCCAACGTGCGAGTTTCCCCCAAAGCATCCAAAACCGCCAACCGATCCTTAGCTCCCTTAATCTTACTATCAATGTTAACAGTATGATTCAAATGCCAACTCCGTAAACTAGTTTTCAAAAATTTAAGTTTCTCTTTCAGAATGAAGCCACTCCACCCTTGCACTTGATAAGACTGCCATTTTTCTTTAACAAAGTCAACATAGCCTGGAACATCCGCCCAACACTTTAACATGCGAAGGGGTTTAGGCCCCCAATTTTTCTCATCCATGGTTAGAATAATAGGACAATGATCCGATAAACTTCTAGGAAGAGCAACTTGGATACAATTAGGAAACAAAGAAACCCAAGCTTCTGATAAAAGAAAACGGTCAAGACGACTCATAGCCACACCATCTCCTCGGTACCAAGTAAAATTACGACCAACCAACGGTAAATCAATAAGACAATTACCATCAATAAACTGATTAAAAGGAGTGTAATCGACGTAATTATAATTCTCCACACGACCTCTTCTTTCAGCACTAGAACGAACATCATTAAAGTCACCAAGAACACACCACACCGCTTCCCCATGTAAAGGAAACAAATTAGACAAAGAATCCCACAACACCTGTCGCCCCCTACTATCACAAGGAGCATAAATATTCGCCAAACAGAACACCTCATTATTTGCTACAAAGGAGCCTTTAACAATCAAACAATTAGCAATATTTACTGACAACCAGACATCCAACACAGAAGGATCCCACATCGTGATAATACCTCCAGAAGCACCGACTGAAGCTTTAAAGGAATAAGCCATCAAATCAGCCCCCCATAAGGAACGACACAAAAACTCATCCACCACCTCCAACTTCGACTCTTGAATACATAACACCGCCGGTTTTCTCTCTGACACCAACCTCCGAATCTCCCTCCTCTTCTCAACCGCCCCTAAGCCCCTAATATTTAAAGAAATAATCTTCATAACTTCCTCCCACACCAAAACACCCCACACCAGCCCCACACACCCTAAACCTCTGTCACCTTCCTCACCTCTAACCCCCTCGCCTCCCCACCATCTACGATACCTCCACGCACACTTCCTCTAGATAGTGCCTGAAAACTATTTTTACACCGTACACCGATAGACTTACCCACTTCTACCACGTCATCCTCCAACCCCTTTGCTTCCCCATGAAGGATACGTAAATTACTTACTTACCAAGTAATATGTAAGTTCCTTAAAAAAAAAAAAAAAGTAATATGTAAGTGTCACACTGACACATGGTAGCTAGGCACATACTCCATCCAGTCGCATTTATAAACAAAAAAACAAAATTTTGGATTCATTAAATAGCTAATGTATTTGATCACATTTATAGATAAGATACAATAGTTAGTTATTCAATGTACTTAAAAATTTAATTTTTGCTTATAAATGTAACTAACGGGAGTATCTTATTTGGTTGTAATTGGACTCATGTGGGATATCCAAATATGTTCGGTAAAAAAAATCTATATAAAAAAAATTGTTTCAATTTATCAACAAAAAAAATAAATTATTGTTACAATTTTAGTGCGCAGTGATTAAATAAATAAAAAAAATCTACTAAAAAAATTAACTATACTAATAAATTATTTTCCTATATCTATAATATAAGAGAGGAAAAAAGCGATTTTCTTATATTTGTTGCATAATAGAGAAGAATAAATTGTTTTCATGACATAAAAAATTGGTTTATTTGCAAAAATGTTCATAATATTAGAAAGATTAAATTAAAGTTTATAAGTATCAAATAAATTAAATTTTTTCAAATGTCTCTAAATTCATAGAGGGGAGTGGAGAAAGATTGGGTAAACTATACAGAGGCCGTAATCGGGTAATGGACCAACCAAATTAAATTAAATACTCGCTCCATCTCAAATTATAAAGGAAAAAAATCATTTGGAGTATAGTTTTTTGTGTTTTTTTTTTTAAAAAAAATTTATAGGAAGATGTAAAAACAATTTTCATTGGCTATTAATTATGGAAAAAATGAAAGAGAAAGAAAATTAAATGTAATTTGCATTTAATTCTATGAGAATAAACAAAAAAAATCTTGGTCTAGAAGTCCTAACTCAACTGGTAAATGCCGAAATTACAAGGTCGCACGTCATGACCCGGGTTCGAACCCGGAACCTCACAGTTGTATGTGAGTTTAATTTCAGTGGTTTACCACTTCATCTAAGACAAAAAAAAAAAATCTTGAAAAACATAAAAGTTTGTCTTTTTTGCTTATATTTTGGGACAAAGAAAATGTGTTTTTTTTCTTATATTATGGGACGGAGGGAGTAAATAATAAAAACAAAAAGGCTTAAATATGCATTTCATCTCTTTAATTATAGGCTATTTGATTTTTCATCCCTGAGTTTACTAATCCTCCCATTTTGCCCCTGTAAAAATTAACCATTTAAAATTTCGTCCCTCTTCCCGATTAATCACTGTCACGTCATCAAATTAGCAAAATGTCATGGGAATGGATAAAAATACCCTCATCATCCTTCTTCTTCAAGCTTCACATTTTTTCTGCAAAATTTTATTTTCCCTTCTTTGAAGGGAACCAACCTCAAACCAGAAAAACTTCGAACTGAACGACCCAACCTCAAACCAAACACCCTGAAAAGCTTCGATCTTCCAGAAATCAAAGGAAAAACAAAACCACAAGCAGAGTGGATCTAGAAAAAGGGTCGACGACGAAGTTTCACCGAAACAAGGCAGAACCGAAGCCAACAGCTTCGAAAAACCACAAAATATTTGAATCAAGAGGGAGAACCAAACCCACTAGCAGAGAACAAACAGAATCGAAAAGAAAAACGAAAAAAAAACGTTACCGGAGCTTCGTCGGAGCAAAGCTAAGTCACCGGAACATGGATTCCACGTGTAAGGGTCCTTGTGTGCGTTGTTTTTGTTGTTCTTGTTTGCGTTGTTTTTGCTATCACCGATGGACTTTCACCGCAAGAACAACACCTCTTTGTTCTTTTCACACCCCCTTCAACTTTCTTCTTCTCCCTTCACCATAACTCCAACTTTTTTGCTTTAGAAGAAAGAAAATCCAAAAGGGTTATCGAATCTGCAATTCAATTCGAAATCAGCGTTGAAATGAAACGTTCACTTTCATTATGAACTAGTGAAGACAGAAAAATGAAGGAAGAAGAAAGCGATGAAAACAGTGAAAAATTGATGGGGTGTGTGAGAAGAATCATGGGCTAGCGAGTTAAATGGGACGGTGATGGTGCGCTGTAACAACAATACTATAACAATATTATGAGGGTATTTTTGTCCATTTCCATGTCATTTTGCTAATTTAATGTGGAAGTGATTAACCGAGGAGAGGAACAAAATTTTAAATGGTTAATTTTTACAGGGAGAAAATGGGAGGATTAGTAAGTGGATAATGGCCTATAATTAGAGAGATAAATGCATATTTAAGCAAAAAAAAAAGGAAACTCTAAACCCAGAGGCACAAGATAGAAGAGATAGCGATGATGAACTGCGTTTCGTTTTGTTCTTCAATTTCAATTTCAATTCCAACCCCAATTGCAGCAACACAACAACACCTCGCTTTCTCTTCTTCTTCATCTCTTTGTTCCATTTCAAGGGTTTCTATTAATCCTCCACGAAGAAGAAGAATAAACAATAATGGTTTCACTTGCAACGCACTTTTCGGATTAGGTGTACCTGAACTCGTTGTTATTGCTGGTGTTGCTGCCATCGTTTTTGGTCCTAAGAAATTGCCTGAAGTTGGTCGCAGTATCGGTAAAACTGTCAAAAGCTTTCAACAGGTTCATTCCCTTTCTTTCTTTCTTCTTATTCCTTCAAATTAAATTTACGAGCTTATTATCTACGGGCATAAACACATCTGAAACTGATTCGTAGAGCTTTTGACATGTTCATAAGTTGTTTTCGGCTCATTTTCATAAGTTCTCCAAAATAACTTATGAAAACAGCTTATAGTTTGTATAAAAAACATAGTTTTACTTTATTTTATTTTATTTTTGTTGTAGAAATAACTTATTCATAAGCACTTATATGATTAGTGTTTATATTATAAGCATATAATTAAGTTGTTTATCTAAATAGGGCGAAAGGCAAAACGATTTCATTAATAAGCAAAACTAGACTGCTTCTTTTCTGTTGTCTGTAGACAAAGTGGCGAATACCATTTGAAACTCGCACACAATTGGAAAGTCATGGGTTTGAACCCGAGTGAAAGTGTCCAGCCAAGCAATATCTACATTGCCATTTGAATTAGGCCTTACGGCCAAAGAAGACTACATATAAGATGTTTTAAGAGTAGGACCAAACAAACTTATTGCATTAGAGCTTAGATATGAAAAATGTGTTTTCTTTGCGGATATTTGTGTATTTGTATTTCCTAATGAGAAACATTTATCATTTTGCTTGGTGTTGTTTCTCTTCCTGATAAGAAATTCAAGCATGAAAAACATATAATTCAAAAACTTTAATGTCTGTAACGAATGTGTGTACCGTATAATCTCCCTCGAAAACACCTTTTCTGCTTACTTCTTTAGCTAGCTTCCTCCTGCCTCTGTTTCTCATGAACTTTATTGAGAAATACAAGGGGAAAACAAAGGCCTAATGTAGATTAGCTTCTAGTTCATTAGAGCTTCCTAATTAAAATAAAGTTTATGGTTCTGCACATACAAAATAGTCATTGTGAGCTTATACTGTGAATAAGTTAAATAGTTTCTGCAATTATTGAGATGTTGAATCTAATGATAATTTATATTAGAAGCTGCTCTTTAAAATTAGTTGTTATTATAAGATTAGTTTGATATTTCATTTCCCTTAAGTAGCATCTCAGGATTCTACCGATCCAGTCGTTCAAATTTAACTTGAAAAGCTTATATTAGGTTTGGGAATTTAATTTCTTGATTTTGACTATCAAAATGTCAATCTTATTTTCGCCGTATATCATGTTTTCAAAGATTTACGTACAAACTTATTTGGTTTCAATACCAAAAAAAAAGTGACGTTTTAGTATAAATAGAGAATAAAAGCAGAAAATAGTTTTCAATCAAATGGCCCCATAAACTATATTGGAGGCAGAGGCACTTGTTTGGCTCATATAACTCTCATTGGATTGTTCCAGGCATGCTGTTTTACTATTCCCCCTTGTTGTAAAAGTAAAATAAACAAGCAAAGAAGGGAGGAAGAAATTAAGCAATTCTTTCAAAAAACTAATAGCTTCTAAAACGTGGAAAGGATCTTTATATAAAAAGAAGAGAATTTGGTGTTTCAACGCTCTTGACTCATGGAGAATTTGGAATTCGCCATGCACTCAAGCAGCCAAATAATTTGGATTCTGGCGTTGACTTTTATGTGACTCTGTTAATGCTATGTTGTCAACTTGTCATCTACAAACTTTCAAATACTTTCCTCATTGCTTATATGGTTATTTAATATATTTTGTAAATCATGTAGGCAGCAAAGGAGTTTGAGTCTGAGCTTAAAAAGGAACCAGGTTCCTCAGGAGGGGAGCCATCTGAAAAATCAATTGCTGTTAGCGAAGAGAAGAAGCAAGATACTGAGGTGTCTAGTTCTAAGGAGAGTGTATGACATTTGTAATAGATGTGATATGATGAGTAGGTATCAAATTTTCACCATGACAATATATATTCAAAAAAACATTCTTCTTTAACAAATATCTGTTAATTTATATCAATATTCTTTTCACCAATTCAGTCACGACGAAGCTTTAAATGTATTTTTAGGAGAACAAAAACGATTGACAGCAGTAGTGTTATTAAACTTATCTTAGCCTCATGGATGTGGTTTGGAAAGGAAGGATGAATTGGAAGAAGTGATAAAATAAAAAAATCTAAGTTTAAACTTGTGCTTTTAGAAGGAAAGTTTAAATCTGAATAGTGTGCAGTTATATAAAATGCTTTTAAATTAATTTTTACATCAACAACCATGGTTCTTGTCTTTGAAGCACATGCTTGCAATGTGAATTTGATGAGGCACTCGTTAAGCGACTTCTACTACAGGCAATTTCGTAGCGATACAGAATACTATTATTATTAATGGGGAAGACGCCAAAAAACTTGATAGTGTAGAACTGTATGTAGCTAATGAAAAGAAGAAAATGGTCTTTGTTGCAATTTCTACTATGTGGAGGTTTAATTTAGAAAAAAGGTCTTTGTTGCAATTTAACCTAACGGTGGTTGGTTGTGATATACAAGGAAACACTATTTTACTATGCATGATTTTTAATTTGAATACTTTTCCAATTATGGTTTGTTTATATCAAGTTTCTAAAGAATAATCGCCAAATTATTTATATCAGAATTACTTTTATTTTAATCCATAATAAACAGGTCATATTGCTATTGAATTTTAACATGAAAATGCATCTTACAAGCATTTATTTAAGGAAAAAATCGAACTATTTTTTTTTTTTGTTGGGTGGAGGGAGTGACAAATAGACAGGCGATAATGGAAATAAACAGGCGATAATGGTTTGATGTTCCTTCAATGAGAGTAAAGGTTCTTTCTTCTTACTAAACAAGTAAGTATAACAATTTTTTTTTAGAAAAAAAATAGAAAAACATTTCCACTGGTGACACACAGCTGGTTGATGGCTAGAACCACGATACACAATTGAAGACATGGCCAGTAGTATATGTGTGGGTATACTACAATTTTTCTGTTCCATGTGTTAAACAATGGCACGGTCACAGGCCAGATGGATTTAAAATTAAATAAATGTGCACCAAATCTTTCAACAGCTTGCAAGAGCAAGTTTGAGTATAGAAGTCGAGCATAACAAATTGCTTTAACTAATCTATTCATTTGAGATGTCATATGTACATGAAAATCCACCAACATTATAACAACAATAAAATCCACCAACCAGAAGTTAAAACTTACATGCTACACTACAGCAAAATATTGTACAACCTATGTCGAATCTTATGATCTGAGAACCGTCAAATGCTCATTTTAAATGTCAGTAATCTAAAATTGGTGCTCTCAAATCTAAGCTCGAATTTCAAATGCCAATCTTACGAGTTCTATCAAAATCATTTGTAATCACCAGTGCTTCTACTCCATTATTACAGCAAAGGCCATGCTTTGCTTAACAGAGCATGGCATGGTTTCCATACCATACTAAACTATGTATATTGACCGCACTAACCCAACATAAATATAAAGAGATATAACCTCTGCCAAAAATAACAAAATCATGTTGCTCCAGAGCTGGCTGTGGCTCCACTCCCATCTCTAAGCCCTTGAATGCACATATGCAAATTTCTTTGCACACTATCTGCAACTAGTTTCAACCTACCTTGACTTACATCGGCTGCTGAGCTCGCACTAACCTCTACTGTCCGTGCCACCCTCTGTTTGCACTTCTCCCAATCATCAACACGCGACCAACATGCCCTACCACCATGGCTACCACTCATGCCAAGAAAGGATACATTAAGACTTTCACCAAATGAATATCTCAACCTTACTGAAACACAGTAAGGCAGCCAGGCAGCACCACCAGCAGCATTGACGTGCGGGATGTGAGCAGAATCAAGAACAACAGTAAGTGCAAAATCAACAGAATTATGCAGACGATCATAATGGATGTTGCTTCTAAATGCAGATGAGCTCTCTGAATTCTCGTCCGCGTTCAACCCAGCATGATTTTCAAGACATAATTCAATTCGCGGTTTTTGAGCTGAAACAACATCTCCAACTTGTGCCTGAGATAATCCCTTCTTCCAAGCAATTAGTTTCAAGAATTCTCTCAAAACTGGTATGGGTAAGGTGAGCATGGTTATGAACGAAGCAACACGTGAAGCATCATAGGGCTCAGATGCCACCCGACGGCTGAAGTAGTCGCATATTTCACTTATTTCAGATGGACTGAGTTCCTCTGGTGCAGGATTGGAATTTTGTTGCTGCTGCTGCTGTTGGTGGTGAAAGCGTTTTACACTTAACACCTGCAGAAGAAGCTGAACTCTGTGGACACTAACAGCAAATACATATCCCCTGCAGAAAGATGAAAAGACAGACACTCTTAATAAATAATTGGTAGGCAAGAGGGATGCTGAATCAACTGAAAACTGGACATGTTGTAATCAAAACTAAGGGGACAAGATCGAACTTGTACAAATAATAAAGGATCAAAATTATTATTTTTGGCCAACTAAAACTTTATAAGTCATAAAGTATCAATATGAACAACCATTGACATGGAAAAGTTAATTTGATGTATCATGTTCAAACTAAAGTTAACAAAAAAAAGGACTTACCCAACAAAAAAACGCAATGCAGGCTGCTCAGGGTCCAAGTTCAAAAGGGCACCTTCATTGTCCTTCAAGATGGATCCTAGGATCTCTTTCAAAAGATCTGGTAACTGGGCAAATAGCCATAGCACTCCAAGATACTTGAGAATGCCTCTCAAAACCTTTTTGAGGGCAACAAGAGGAACCCAACCACCTCCATATCCTCCGTCGTCACCGAGGCCGATAATGGCTGTGTTCAACTCACCTCTGACATGTGCCGGGACAACTGTTCCAGGTGGCCTTCGAAGAGGTACAGCTGATGTCATCAAAGCTAAGTTTGAAGAGCCTGCTAAAGCGTTTCCCATACGGTTTAAACTAGCTACTTGGTTTCCTGTCCTAGACATTGCAGCAGAGTTTATTCTGTTCCCGTTTGCAGCCATTGACTGGGTCCCTGAATTTGGGTTTGGACTGTTTGAACTGGTTAGCCCACCTGCCTGTTGTCCTGTAAAACTAGGATCCAATCCATTCAATTCCTGGGCCACATGTTCCATGATAAAAGGCCGAAACTGGGGGCATGGTAATGATCCTCCAGAAGGACGGCCCTCTTTAGGAGGTGTGGCAGGTTGCAACCACACCTGATCTCCTGCAAAGCAACGCATATCAACTGCAAACTGTTTCCGGTACATAATTCGTATCCAGTAAGGACCACGGAGCACGACAGAGACATCAAAGGGCAAAAGTGAACTTGGAACAATGCCTGGGCCAGTACGGCCAGCAGCAGCTAACATTGAAAGATTTTGGTTAGAGATACCACTAGCATTAGAAACGGAAGTATTTGCTCCAAGACCAGAAGCAGGCTGACCAACATTAGTGGCTGAAGTTGAACTACCAAGAAGAAGTCCTTGTGATGATGTATAACCGGTCTGTTTGGGGAAAGAAGATATAATGGCTGCGACGCCCGGAACAGGACCAGCTCGTGCTGGCCTGGTTGCCGCTGCGAGAGCATGCAATGGCCCTGCAGTCAGACGAATGCAATCCAGAAGCGATGAAACTTCAGCTCCATTTATGAAGTCTTCTAAAAACTGTACAGAATACAAGCAATGTAGTAAATATATAGGCCTGGGATTTTTTTGGGATTGGTCGGGAATCACATTGGACAATAATTCATAAACCTATTATATACAAAAGACAGCTTTCCATAAAGTGACTGGTTTCTTATTACTATATAACTTATTACCATTTACCACTGAAATATCACAAATAAAATTGCATCAAGCTGATATCAGCCAACATAACCATAAAAAACTGATGTACTGCACATTCTAGTTTATGATGCATAAACAGGTCAACAGGTGAACATTTTCCATGGTAGTTAGGGTAGTATAAATAAGCAGAGTAAGCATGAAATGGGTACAGTCAAAGGAGAACAATACCTTGAAGGATCGTGGAAATTGAATCTGGTGAAAGGGGGGTTAACACAAGAAAAATGGGGTAGAGTGGGTTGGGAGGGAAGAAACAATCATGACGGATTATTGTGGCATTCATAAACTCTTATAATTTAACATAATCTGAAGCATGATAGAAGAATATGAGTATCTATTACTGGCACAAGGAATACAATTTTTTTGGGGGAAACTAGGGACAGCAGCAATCAAATAGCAATCAGTTGAAGCAAAATTAACAAACCTTGGTATGAGGCCAAAGTTGATCAGGAGATACATGCATTGTGCAACCCTCTTTACCGGATTCCCACTCAACAACAAAACGAGCAAGAACACCTGAACCAAAGCTAAACCACAAGCTCATCAGTCCAACTGCCTCAATTCTAAATGCCCTTCTCATCTGTAGTTTGTCAGCAGTATCTGAAGCAGTCTTGACACCGGATATTTTGACATCAGAATTTGTAAGGAACTCTTCTGACTTCTCATCTGCTCGTATGCCAAGCAATTTCCGCATGCCAATGGAAAATGTTCTAGCATTGGCAAGCCTTTGGATATCAGCCACTAATTTCTTTATGCTATCTTTCTCAACAGATTGATAACTCAAAACAACACCATCTGGATCATAATGTATATGTGAATCTATATCAGATGTATTAGCAATTCGAACACCAGAACCCCATGATGTGTTACTACTACCTTTCTGAAGCTCCCATAAATCCCTGAAATGCTGATCATCGATTTTAACATCCCAATACATACAACCAGGTCTGCCAAGCCGCAAAAATATATGTTGCCATGAATCACCTCTGGCAAATGGAAGTCGAAACCAAATGTTAGAGGATACCCTTCGTAAACCCACTTCTTCAACATACGATATCTCTAATGCATCCATCTGGCTGGTTAACCTAGCATGTTTAATGCATAGTGAACTATGCCTGACCACATGAAGAAGAGCCGCTACATAAATGCTAGAAGGAGCATTTCCCTTATTTGCTTCTGCAATTAAACTTCCATAACTGCACCCTTCAGCTTTGGGAATTATTTCTGGGGTTATACTGCTTTGTGGCAAAGCCAATTGAGAGCTACATGCATCTAAAATCTTTCTTCTCTTGCAGATTCCTTGATTTTTGACAAACTCTTGAAGAGATGGAATCAAATTTAACATATCTGATGCCGTTCGCTTACGAGATTTTTTATCTTGTTCGGAGATAACATCTTCGCTAGTGCTAAAGTTAACTGTGTCCAGTCCCTGGGCTGTAAACATTCAATTTGCTAGAGTCATATATGGTTTAAAGAAAGGTAGAAAAATTTAACAGCATGAGTATACTAGATGAATACACAAAGAAAGTATCTTACATACGAGAGTTGTGGCACATGAACTAGATCCGTTAGGTCTGGAACTAGGTGCGGACATTCGAGAGTTAATCGGCCAGGAAGGAGATAATAGAGATGAACGACTTCCAGATAAAGCATCATTAGCAGTGTCTTCATCCATTGGAGTAGAGGAACTAATGTCAACTGAATGCGGAGATTTAACAGAAGCCAAATCCTGTTCAGACTTTGAGGCAGATAGCTTTTTCCCAACAGCGCTCCTTCCATGTCCAGTAGGAACTGAGCCAACAGAACTGGATTGAACTGGACCCTTCACATTGCCTGATGAGAACAGGGAACTATTATAGTGGATATTTCCAGCCTTTAAACTCTGACTGTTTATTGGGAGAGAACCATAATGAGAAGGAAGTGATGAATTCAACGGTGAAGAAATATTTTGAACAGGGAATGGTGGCGCAGAAGACCCTTTCTCAAGTCCAAAAACATCGTCAACCAGTGATGAAAAACCTGACGGATGATGGCCTCTAGCAGTGTGCATGGAATTCTGAAGGCGGGTATCAGAATAGAGCCCATGCCCAGACATTTGATTTGGACAGGCAGCATTGGGCAAAATGGAATGCAACTTTGCCCAGTCCACCAGGCTTAAATTCATTTCATCTTCAAGCACCTGCATCTGTGCTATATCAATTTTCTTGAACCGCAGCACCTGATTAAGGTCACCAAATATTTTGTCTTTTCCAGATGGATCTGGTTCAGTCTCTAACAACTTAAACAAGGGTTTAAAATTTTTATCAAGTTGCATAAGCAGGAAGTAAGAGCTTCCACAGTCTGGAAATCCCATCATCAGCACAGTTGAACCATTCGACAAGGTTTTGGGTGTTTTGACTGTGTTCAATCCATGCTCATAAACCTGCAAGGGTGGCCCATAATCCATAAATCTTAGGGAAGCTGGTGATCTGAATAAAAGTAAGCTAAAAGACAGTCCAAACTGATTTAGAGATTTTTCTTTGAAACACAAATGGAGAGAGTAACAAGAAAATGTACCTCAAGGCCCAAAACCCTTCCAATAGATGCAAATAAGTGCAACATACTTTTGCTTCTCAAGCTTAGGAAGACTTCAGCTGCAGTAATAGATCCCTGATTTAAAGCTTCTTCACATTCTAACAAGGCAGAAGAAACAACTATATTTTGTGATGATTGAAGAAGGAATCGGCCATTCCTGAATAAAAAACAGGGAAATTGGTTTGAAAATGCCTAGATTAAAATGCAAGAGATTAGGGAAAAAAAAACAAGTGAGTGAAATAAGGTACCTGATACTAATTCCAAGAGTAAAAAAAGAAGAGCCATAAGCACGCACGTGCAGTACCTCGTTCCCCTCAGAATCCTTATCGCATCTCTTATTATCCTTCTACAGACAGAACATATCTTAATTTTAAAACCCATCAAGATTAAATAAAGGTATGCATAAGATTACCCACAGAAAATCCATAAGGTGCCATAAATGAAAACATAAAATTGCAACAGCAGTTAGCATGGCATAGATTATTGGTCAAGTGGTTAACAGTATTGCACTGAAAAACACGTGCATATCAACAAAGTAAACCCCAAACCATTGGCTGGTAATGCAGATACAAGATACCAGATTCACAGTTTACAAAACTACAAACATTTCCTGCATGAGCAATTATGAAGCAAAGTAATTGCAACGCTAGTATGCTATAATGCTAAACAAGAAAGAAAATAACAATGATCAGAACTTTCAGAATTAGAACTCTAGTAGAGTTCTATGAAACGAAAAGAATGTGAAGTAAAACCTCTAAAACTGTGACAACAAACAAGGACATTAAAAACCCCTCAAAAGAGTCGTTTAACAGAAAGCCCAATGCAAATTACCACTTTAAAATTTCTTCAATAAATCTAACCTGCTTATATTCAATATCAGGTTCACCCATATGAGACTGGAGCACAACGTCATCTGCTGTTCTAAAGACCTGAACATTTTTTATCAGTTCTGTTTTAATTTCTAATAGCCGAGTATATCTATTGCAACAAATAGCTCTTAATAGCAGCCTCTCTACATCAATACAATTCTGGTCTAAGAAAAACTCTGCCTCCTTGCCAGCTAACGGATCTATGACAAAGATACTGTGGGTGCACTTTATCTGAAGGTCTGGTCCAGGTTCAATTTTTATAAATGGACAAGCACCTGAATCAGACACACCAGCATTTTTGTCAAAATCTAACCAGTAAATAATTTTTAACCCCGGAGTTCGTAGACCAGACGAATCAGATTCCCCGTCAGGATTCTGCACAGAACTTGAACTTGCCCCATGACCAGAGCCACCATCAGATATGAGCTCAAACCGAATTGCATCTTTCCATCTTCCCTGTCGAAGGAATTGCACTTGCCTTATTACTGTGTCCATGACAAGTGCAACACACAGCTCGTGAAGAACTGTGTACAATATTGAAAATGGGTTTTCGGCCGCTGCCATTCGTCTCTCTAGATCATCTCCAAGCACATGTCGCCGTAGTTCTTCCAGTTTCACAGTTTTATTTTTTTCACCGACAAGCAGCTCCAAATGCAATATTCTCCACAAGGACATGTGTCCTCGGTACCCAAGTGTCAATAAAACCTGAAACTCTCCATTCACCCTAACCATTGCAGTGCCATCGGAAACTTTTATATCAGAAATTTCTTTGGGAAGAGAAACTTCAAGCAATTTGGACCGAACAAGCATGTCCAGCTTCTTCAAAGCAGGCTTTTGCTTATCTTCGGTCAAAGCATACTGAGAACCAACATCTTCAATACACTTTGGCAAACGCTCGTAACTCCCCGTGAGAAGAATTTCAATGGCGGATGGAACATCATAAACCGGAGCCCGAGCTTGCTGAAGCCCCTCGTGCATGAAAAACAACGAATCCGCAGCCTGAGTAAAACACATGTCGTGATTCGAAACAGTTGAAGACAGTTGCTGACAGTGCTGTATCAAAGGAACCTGAAAAGCCACAAATTATTAGCAAATCATCGCATATACAAACTCTCTTTCTCTTACTCTAACACTAAATGTTATCATTATCATAATCATATCATACATGACCAACACAATTTTATTTTTAATTTTTAATAACAAATATTATTAAAAGAAGATCAGGACTCGTAAGAGCCCACCAACACAATCATCATATCATACATAAATTCATAACATAACACACACACATTACATAACAATTAGTAACACAATAAACAATAACAAAGATGAAATTCAATAACATTGGGATTAAAAATAGAAATGAGATGAAAAAATTGACCTGTTGGCACCATTTGGAGAGGACATTGAGACGGATCATACGTTGCTGAGTCTTGGTAAGAAATTTGAGCATGCTAATCTTCTTATCGGAATCGGATAATTCGGTGGACCTGCATTTATCAACAAGCTCTTTAAGCGAATTGTATGAATCTTGAGCGGCACGAGTAACGAGGGTGGATAACTCCACCGTCTGTTGCCCTAACTCCGCCGTAGCCATTGATTTCGATTGTTCAATTCTAGGGTTCTTCTTGATCTGTTAATGCATCGAAATCAAATTAGGGTTTTAGGTCAAAAAGACAACGGTTAATTTTTGAACCGTTGTCAATTAGGAGCAAAGGAAAGACGAAGAAGAAGAAGAAGAACGCGCTCTTTCGTGATTCCGCACTCTCTCTCTTCTCTCTCTCTCTCTCTCGCTTTCTCACTCTATCTCTGGGCTTGTGTCTCACGGTGCTCTCTCATGTTTCTCTCTCCTTTTATATATTACTTTATTTGAACAAATACTTGGATTTTCTTACACCTTTTTTTTTTTCTTCTCAATGTGTTTTAGATTTTAGATTTTGATGTTGATAGCTAATGTTATTTGGTGCAACTTTTTTATGGAACATGTGTTAAAGAATTTTATTTTATTTTTTTAAAATGCGTTAAAGAATAATTTTATTTTTTTTTTGGTCTTAGATGAAGTGGTAATCCACTGAAAATAAACTCACACACAACTGTGAGATCCCGGGTTCGAACCCGGGTCATGACGTCCGGCCTTGCAATTTCGGCCTTGCAATGGCGTTAAAGAATAATTAATTATTGGTTATATGGTGATCACATTTTATACAAATGTTGTAAGTAAGATAAATAAGGTAAATATTAACGTTTTTATAAGTTTTTAATTTCATTTTTCTATACGAGTTTACTTATCTTTTTAGTTCTTTGATTACAACGGTGGCTTCCACGTGATCACGTGTTAGAGGGATATTACTAGAAGAGATAAGGTTAATTTTATAGTTTATTGCAGTTTTTGTATTATTTTTTTATTGGTGAAGATTTTTACTATATGAGTTTAATAATATTTGTTTCTCTAAGATTTGTCATTTTTAATTTGTTAAGTTTGGCTTTAAGGTTGTCATCAAACCCTTGACAGCCTTTGTCAAACATTGTTGTTGTCCAACTCATCGATTCGATAATAAGGTTTCCTTTTCGATGGTAAGTATGTGATAATTAGCATCCAGAACAATGAATTTAATTACCTGAGTCAGTGTTTTTTCAATGCTAAACGTGAATCGTGGAATCTAAGTAATATTGTTTCTTTCAATTCAACATATTAACTCCTTATGATCTTCGTCTTTATTAAGAACCAAATCCAACTTTTTGACTTGTTTTTCTAATGACATTATCAAGCAAACAACCAACTAGAAGAAGAAGTCACCTAGTTTTGCAAGTATTTTGACTATTATAATCAAAATTAATGATTTTCATGAGTTATTATTAAAAGCAATATTATAATTTTTTTAGACTATTCAAAATATTTTTTGAAAAGAAAAATCAAACTACATCAAGAGGAATAAAACATTCGGGGGATTCATAGTTCAAGATAGTGGGGACAAATTGGTACTAACGCGACATTTGTATGATTGAAAGAAGTCATCTAATTTTGCAAGAAGTCATCTAATTTTGCAAGAAAGTCTTCATTTGCATGTATTTTGACCGTTATAGTCAAAAATTAATGATTTTCATGAGTTATTAAAAGCAATATTTTAATTTTCTTAGATTATTCAAAATATTTTTTGAAAAGAAAGATCAAACTACAAAGGTTGGTCGAGAGGAATAAAACATTTGGGGGATTCATAGTTCAATATAGTGGGGACAAATTGGTACTGACGCGACATTTGTATGATTGAAAGAAGACAACAATGCGTTATATATATATTGCTCGATTATGTCTTTTTGTCCTTTCGTTTGAGTTAAGATCTCTCTATTTTGGATCTCATCCATTTATTCCATTTGAAGATATAAAGACACAATAAAATTTGTAAATAATTAATGATAATGGAACCCACTTGTTGGTAGAACCTACAATTTATGTTTTGTTTATATCTCTTACCAAATTGCAATCTTCATTTATAAGATAGGATCCAAACTCCTCTTATTTATATGTTTATTTTCAAATTTAGACATTCCTTTTTAATATCATTCCTTAAATAAGGTTACTTTTACGATTTTGGAAACCTTCTTTTTATATATATTTTTCTAAAATTACTATGAAACTTTTTCCTTGAGTTTACTCCTCTTCAATGTATTAGATTCACCACTTTTTACTTGTTACACAACAAATTTGAGGTCAACACCAAGCGTGCTAGACAATTATTAAACAATGTCAAATCTTTCCTTATTGTCGTTAAACTCGTCAATTCAAATCTTATGGTTTCCTTCTCGATGATGAGAATATTTGAATCGGCATCTTGAACAATACATTTAAATTTGTTGACTTGGATGATCCCCAAAATGACGTTTATTCCTTGTTGAACAATAATCTTGTAATCCAGACATCATTATTTGTTTCAATTAAACATATTTGTGATTTTCAACTTTATTTAGAACCTATCTCGATTATGTGATAACTTGTTTTCTCAATAATTGTGTCAAGATGACCGATCAATGAGTTTTTGTAGTTGGCAAACATGTGGATTAACACCGACTATTTGATGTTGGTTAATGCTTTCAACTCCAATTTTGTTGTACTTTGGCCTTTGAGGATCCGTTGGAGTAATTGCATGGTTATGACTAGAATGATTAATTCATCTTGTACTCATATTCAAGGGAGAGAAACTTGACAGCGGATGCGTTGACCAAAAATGGTCAAAGCTTGCCCTTGTTTTTTTCTTCTCAATATTGGAGTAATTATTCTCCTTTTCTTGCTGCTTTTCTCCGGAGAGATAGCATTCATTTGCCTTTCCCGAGAAAAACATTTATGTAATCTTGTTTTATAAAGGGTACAAGCTCCCTCTCGGTGTATTGATCTTTTGTGCTTTGATAAAAATAAAAAAATAAAAAGATTAATAGGCTTTTACCCCCCTGTTATATGGGGGTCTTTTGGTATACTCCCCTATAAAAAAAAACTTGGAGATTCTTCCTTGTAAAATGAAGATTTTTTGGTTTGCACCCCTGAACCAATCTGACTGTGCACATAAGCTGACATGGGACGCTGACTGTATAAAATTGAATATTTGGCATGTTGACTTGGCTTTTTTATTTTTTTTCCAATTTTTTAATTCCATTAGAATTTTTTTATTAAACTAGTTACAAACCCGTGCTTCGCACGGGTTCAATAACGTTTTTGATAAAAAAAAAAAAAAAAATCGAAAGAAGATATGTTAAAACGACGGAACATTATAATTCATCATAAAATATGTATGGGTTGGTTCCAAAGCATTATAAAGATCTGCTGTAGAAAAAGGGCATGTTCTATTTTGTTCAAAAGATTAGGAAAACAACATTATAATTAACATGATACTAATTTGAACCAATGAAGGAACCAATAATGTGCAGATTAACGTTACATAATAGTTAGGTTTATAAAAGAGACTCCAAGTGTCAAAGACTAACTAAAAAGAGATTTTTGCCAATATTTACATCAGACAAAATGAAAAGAACAAATGACATCCCAAAGTCAAAATAGTTTACGATTACAGTCCAAAGCGATACGTCAAAATAGTAGAAGTTCAAATAGTTCAGCAGCAAATATCTACTTTAGAACAACTCGAACGTGCAAGTTCTTCGGTGACTTTTCGAGACCAAATATGAGCTTACCACCTTCTATCATCACACGTTCTCTGCAGAAATTGATCCATAGCCCACCCAAGTATTTTTCATAGCTTGCTCTTTCGGCGGTAATGAGACGACACTTATACTTTCTCTGCATGCGAATATAGTTACATATAATTTATAAAATAAAGGTAGCTTAACTGATTTAAGCTAAAGAAAATGTATCATGACTTCTAATTTATCTTCCTATTATCTTCCTATAAAGTCTAGATAAATACATGTATGTGCATTATATGAACCCCGTTGACCAATTAACATTGTTGAAACAAATGGAAATTAAGCATCACTCCCGCATGTGCATCTATAGCTAGCACCATTTGACATTGATGTCTTCGAACATTTGGTGCAACTCTTATAATACCATCCAAACTGGTTAGGATTGAATTTAGTTGTTTTCCAAATAGTGATGAAGTATGTATCCTAATCCAAATTATGCACATGAAATAAAGAATAATGCAATATATATTTTTAACTTGTGCATCAAAAAACTCAAAGCATGTTCGTGCATAAAAAAAGCAGACCATGACTAAGTTTATAAATTCAGTAATTGGCCTAACCTGAGGCAGATTGAAAAAATCGTTGTACAAAGTACGTTGAGAAGAAGCCGAACTCTAACTTAAGTTATGACTGATACTTTGACTCTGAGCTTGAGAAGTGTTAAGGTCACGACAACAATTCAAGAAACATGGTCAAAAAACAATCAAATCAGATTGTGAAATAATAAGTTACTCTAATACTATATTTTGAAATCATAATGCAAACTTACTAAGTCTTAAACTTCTCAACAACCGGATAATGTAGGTTGATGAGCAGCCTCGAACCTGACCAATTGTTACATATATTTGGGTTGCCAATGACTACAAAATGGAAGAACTCAAGGTAAATAGATGGTAAATGATCAAGCTACGGAGTATTTTTCCCATAGTGTTACATCAACTATATTCTCACTGCATAAGGAAAGACATCTTTCAGGTCATTATCAAACTTATACAAAATTCTATCATCTGATGTTGACAAATTAGAAAATAATACCTTTTATCTTTCAACACAATGTTCGTACACGGTTTCTTTCTAGTCCCAATTGGTGTTGTCTTGACAATCTCATGAAGAAGCCCGATGATTTCTTAAAAAAAATATTACATCTATAATAATATTATAATCGGAGAAAACAAAGAAATAAATTAAAGCACATAACTATATCATATAAAATGTCAGATTTGAATTTTCCATCTTGAATTTCCTTAAATGACTTAAAACGAAATTCATGAGTAAGAACGTTAGTTAACTTGTCATACTTCTGCACCTTTGTATCAGAACCAAAAACAACCCTAAAGAGATTAAATACAATGTCATTATCAAACACATGACAATTATACAAAGTATAAGTCTTGTTTTCCTCGATCAAAGTCATTCAATGCTCCAATTCTCTATACCGAGTTATTACATGAACTCGATCACCCTAAATTCGAGAAAGAAACCAAAAAATGTAAATAAATCAAAATGTACACTAATAAGTAACATTGATAAATCATAAATGAAATTACAACAAATCTTAACCAACTCATCTAATCTTTGCATCACAAATAATGAGCTTCATATGTTGATTCTCATTACTACCATTTACAATCCAAGAATCCAGCACTCCAAATCCTATTTTCCAAATGTCCAAATCATTTTTTAGATCCTTAATGTAGTCATAATCCCTTGACATCGAAAGTCCTATATAAAGATACAATAATACATCATTTAATTTTATTCCCTTTGTTCATTCTGTTATCGAAAGAAGCTAACATATTCCTATGTGATCAATTTTTGTATCATCAAATCAACCTGATCTTAAATGCACAAATTTCTGAATCATCAACTTTTTGGACGTCAATGATATGACCAAAACAAATTTCACCAATCAACTTTTGTACGGCTCAATCATATAGGAAAGAATAAACCAAATATGAAAATTGTTATGGCTTTATGATTACTCACAAAAACTAAAATAACCCACATACATCAATTTTTTTTCAACCACAGTACCAGAAGTTAAAATAACAATTGTGTCAAAACCTTATCATGAGCTAAAATTCAATCATCATGATTTATCAATGTTACTTATTAGTGTACATTTTGGTGTCTTTCAAAAAGATAAGAATTTATATTATATGATATTATATTTGTTACATTATTGGTGCCATGGAAACATATATGTTTAGTTTTTTCGAATAAGAAAAAGATATGCATAGTTTGTTACAATATAAGGGTGCAAAATATATATATAAGTATAATTTTCTAGGCATCTAGACCTTTTTTGAAGATAAGAATAAAAATAATCATACGCATTATGCAACGTCAAAAAAAATTATACGCAGTAGCGTAACAAAAAAACAGACACATATAAAGTATTACTCTAAGCGCTAATATGTGTGTTCGTATATATTTGCGAGGTTGAAGAAAGAAAATAAAAATATTTGGTATCATTAAATGACAGCGTGAATAAAAATATTTGTGAGGTTGTGATGATTAAACGATATTGAATTTAAATTTATAAGTGATAAAAAGATAATAAAATTCCTTTGAAAAAAAGGTAATAAAATTAAATGGGACCTCCTTAAAAATAATTAAATGGAACGATTCCAAAAAAAATTAAATGGAAGAAAAAATCATATTGAAATATAATATTAAAAAATAAAAGAAAAGGTTCCCAGTGTGAGTTGAAAAGATGTGCTTTTGAAATAAATTGTCGAGAAGTAGTTTTTTAAAGTAACATTCAACAACTTTTGGCCAAAGCTCATTCCATTCAATTTTATGCATTAAAAAAAAATTACTTTTTGTAGTAAGTACTTAATTGATATTGTGTTTGTGTTTGACCTAACTTCTCCTTAAAAATGTAGAAAAGTTGGAAAAATGCCGGGTCAAACGATACCTTATTCTCCTACAACGGCAATGTAGAAACAACTGAATTTGGGACAAAAAATTGAAAAATAGTTAAAAACATAAAAATTGGAAATAAAATATTTGGTATCATTTAATGACAGCGTGAATAAAAATATTTGTGGAGTTGTGATGATTAAACAATATTGAAATTAAATATATAAGCGATAAAAAGATAATAAAATTAAATGGAACATCCTTAAAAAATTAAATGGAACGGTTCAAAAAAAAAGTGAAATGGAAGGAAAAAAACATATTGAAATATAATATTAAACAATAAAAGAAAAGGTTCCCAGCGTGAGTTAAAAAGAGGTGCTTGTGAAATAAATTGTCGAGAGGTAGTTTTTTTAAAGTAACATTCAACAACTTTTGGCCAAAGCTCATTCCATTCAATTTTATGCATTCAAAAAAATTACTTTTTTTTAGTAAGTAAACAGCGTGAGTTAAAAAGAGGTGCTTGTGAAATAAATTATCGAGAAGTAATTTTTAAAGTAACATTCAACAATTTTTGGCCAAAGCTCATTCCATTCAATTTTATGCATTCAAAAAAATTACTTTTTTTTAGTAAGTAATTAATTGATACTATGTTTGACCTAACTTCTCCTTAAAAATGTAGAAAAGTTGAAAAAAAAACCGGGTCAAGCGATACCTTAATCTTCTACAACGACAATGTAGAAGCAACTGAATTTGGGATAAAAAATTGAAAAATAGTTAAAGTTATCAAAAATATAAAAATTATAAAATAATTAAAAAATTGTGAGGGGCAAAATGGGAAATGCACCCATATAATGGTGAGGTGGCAACAACACAATTACAAAAATACCCCTCCTAGGGGCAAAATGGGAAATTTATAGGGCATCAACTTTAATAGTAGTATATAGAAACTTAATTGATTTTTTTTTTATTTCCTTTTCATCTTCATCTTCTTCCTCACTCTCTTTTTTCAATCTCCTTCTAACATCTTTTTTTCCAGCAACACAACAATCTCTTCTTCTCTTCTTTCATGGTTGTTCCAATTCATCCCCTTCTTATCAATTTTCAATTTTTGGATCACAGCAACAACACAACAACATCACATCATTAACAACAACAACACAAAAATTTTCTTTAACCCAATTTCAAACCAGAAAAACAAAATCAAATGGAATTTGAATCGGAAACAACAACAACTTCTTTAAAAACAAATCATCAAATCAAAAATCAACCCAGATGGCTTCCTCTTCCAATCGAAAATCAAACCTAAGTGGTTAAAAATCAATTCCATGTATGAAGAATCAAAAACTCATATTCAAAAATCCTCTCTTTCAAAATTCGAAAATTCTCTCTTTCAATTTCTTGATTGTGTTGTTGTGTTGCTGTTTCTTGATTGGAGGGTATGATTTGGCAGAAAAGAAATAGAGAGAAGAGAAGAGAAAGAAGAAGAAAAGGAATAACAAAAAGAGAGAAGGTGGGAGAGAATAGAAGGAAGAAGAGAATGATGAAGATAATAGAAGGAAGAAGAAAAGAAAGAAGATAAACAGAGAAGGTGGGAGAGAAGAGAAGAAAAGGAAGAAGAGAGAAGGTGATTTACGCTAGAGAAGAAGAGAGAAAAAGAAATGTGATTTTTTTTTTAATTTATCATTAAGGGTATTTTAAGTATTTCATCTTTTTAACATAATTTTAAAAACAAAAAATAAAAAATTATGACGTGTCATTGCCATTTCACCCATCACTACACAGTCAGCGTGCCACATCAGCTCATTAATCCAAAGAATCTTCATTTTAAAAGGGGGAATCTCCAAGTTTTTTTTTTTTTATAGGGGGGTATACCAAAAGTCTCCCAAATGGCAGGGGGGTAAAAGCCTATTAACCCAAAAAAATATGATTTTTTTTCCTTCACACATATTATATACTTCATCCGTCCCAAATTGTATGACGTTTTGGGCATTTCACACATATTAAGAAATGTAATTAATATTGTGTGGGAAAAATATATTATGAGTTGTTTTATAAAATTGTCCTCAATAAATGATATGAGAAAGATAAATGAAGGAAATGAAAGAAAATAGAGTAATAAATAGTTAAGGATATAATAGGAAAAGTAACATTAATTTTTCATTGGTATTGTAAAACGACATACAATTTGGGACAAATATTTTTCTAAAGTGACATACAATTTGGGACGGAGGGAGTAATTAAATCACATTAACTAATTATGTTTAATTTAGGTCAAATGCATCTAATGATCCTTTAAGTTTTTCATTTTTCTCAAAGTGGTCCTTTAAGTTTCAAAAGTCCAAACAAGTCATTTTAGTTTTTGAATTGTTTCAGACAAGTCCTATTATAGATAGCATAATTGGTAATTTGCTTCCTTGAACTCATCTTTGGTACCAAATATGGCTCCTAACACCCACTTAAAATTAACCATCTTTTTAGGAATGACAAATGGTGGATAATGCTCTTTGTTGCTATCATCTAAATCATCACCATCATCCTCTAAAATGACATGTTTGAAACGATTCAAAAACTAAAATGATTTGTTTGAGACTTTAAAAACTTAAAGGACGACTTTGAGAAAAACGAAAAACTTAAAGGACCATTAGAACATTTGACCTTTAATTTATTTTCAATTGATTTTTTTTTTTAGGGAATTTATTTTCAATTGATAATAAGTGGATGATCGGTTTAATCATTGTGGAGATGTTGTAAGATCATTGCATCAATTCAAAAAGCAAATATGTTATAGTGCTCGCCAGAAGAAAAAAATCAACAAAAAAAATGTTTGATTTTCTTTTTCCCTTCCAATTGCGATGCTTTGTTTTTCCTTTCTTTCCCTGGCCTTTTTGCTCTTTTTGTTGGTTTTGTCTCCAATCCAATTTTACTTTCCTGATTATTAAATATGTTTTTGATCCCTATAAATATATCAAATATTTGTTTTAGTTCATTTAAAAAGTGTCTTCAACTTTTAGTTTCTATTTTGATGTCAAATATTGTATTTTTTTAAAAATTGTGCAGAAATGTATAAAATATTATAAATATCTCTTCCAAAAAAAAAAGAATTTTTTAACAAAACATAAATTAAATATAATTTTTTAACCACCAAAAATATAAAAATTAATATTTAATTCATATTTTGATAAAAATTTATAATTTTTTTTGGATTTTTTTTTTTTATAATATTATAAATTTTTCTGTAAAATTTTATTTAAAAATATGAATTTTACATATGAGTTTACATAAAAAGGATCCGGGCCATGGTGATTCAGAGTCCTATGCTATTGGATCTAGTATTATTTATCAGTTATCTTTATATTCCAACTTCGAGGTGAAGTTTGGTAGGAGACAAGCGAACATGGTTGCTCATTCTTCAGTTAAGACGGCCTGTTCTTGGGCTAGTCACCGTATTTTTATTCTCATCCTTCTTGTATTGAACATTGGTTGATTAATGATAATAATTAACTTTGTTTTGGTAAAAAAAAAGAGGGATCAAAAGTGAAGACGGAAATTTTTTGGTGGACAACAAAAAGTTAACAAATTTATAGAGACCAAAAACATATTTAACCCTAAAAAAAAAAAAAAAAAAAGATGTACCATGCTAAAAGAGAGGTCCACAATACAACCAGTATAAAAATAAAATTCGATGTTCTAGGAAAAGGCCATTAAGTAAATATTATTTGAAAGACCGATGTTACTTGCTACATATACATATGTAACTACACATAGAACAAAACTTTGAGAGTTTGATATAGTAGTAAAATAATGTGCATTAAAATAGGAGGTTATGGGTTTTGCTGGATCAGGTTTTGATGCTGTAAAGTTAGTATGCAGTTTTCAATCTCAGCTGATTATCTCAGATCAAACGGTTGAGATTGAAAACTGTGTATTTCCAATTAAAACAATCCTGACCTTCCCATTGTGATCAGACGGCTGTAATTAATTACAGCACACTGCTCTGATAATAGGGAATCCTGTTTCGGATTTCACCTACTCTTTTAGTTTGAAGGTTTTTTTCATCTTAAATTGAAAAATCGTCCATCCATCATAAATTTTTCAAAAGAGGAAAGAAGTTTAAGTGTCAGATAATTATGGCACATGATTTTATTCACAAATTGATCAATATAAACAAGATTGATATACTTTATAAGAAACATTTTTTTTTTTGGTACAAATATAAGAACCATTTTTACTTTTACTATTAACTACTATTTCATATAAACATGTGATACAGGTGATACAATCTCTTAATCATTTGATGAGAGGTTCATTCTTAGTTAATTTGTGTTACAATATCAGATTCAGTCAATATAGTTTTAATTTTTAACAAATGTCTTTAAGATACGTTGTTAGCATAACTTTTTTTATTCTTTTCAAAATTAAGTGATGTAACTTTTTTTAATGACACAAGAAAGCTGCATGGCCGGGAGAAAAAACAAATTAATTAAAGTTGAACAAAAAGAGTAAAGATCCTCTCCATTCTTATCCTTATTCCTTTATTCAATTTAGAGAAATAAAGATACTTAAATTTTTACAATAAATAAATAAATATTAATTTTAGAATCTACAATCTATTTTCTGTATATCTCTTTTTATTTGACATCCTCCATTTATTTTTATATGATTGTTGACCAATTATCATCATACTAGTAAAATACTAGTAATGATTACCTTCTCTTCCTTATCTTGCTACAAATCTACTTGTAAATCACTTGAATAATTAAATCTGGTGCATATTCATATGAAACAACAATACGACATTAAACAATGCTAGAATAAATAATGTTAGAGAATCGATTCTTTTTATTAGTTTTCACTATATTTGTCTTTAATTATAAGACTATTTAAAAATAAAAATAAAAGGTGTTTATCCTTATATATAACTACAAATTTTTCGATGCATTCATTACTATTTTTTCAAGTATACCCCTTATTATTACTACCAATTGTCTTATAAGATAGAAAATCAACACCGAGTACATTTATACATAAATGATAATTTAGTAATAATTATATATTTTTTAGATTAATTTATTATTCCAACATTTTTTTAATATTTTTAATTTTTGTAAACTATTTATGTATTAAAGAAAAGAGAGTAATTGTTTACATCTCAACTATCAAGGTTTAATCTCGTTTTTACTAATAAATTTATCATTTTTGTTCTCTTATATAACAATTAAAAAAAAGAGAGAGAGAATTAAATGAAGAGAGTCCATTTTCATAATGTTTGGAATTTCTATGCTGGTAGTATTAAACTTAGCTAGTGTTGAGCATGATGCAACACATTAGACAGCAGGACCGTACCGATAAAATTGTAGGCCATGTTCAAATATTTAATCGAGATCCCTAATGAAAAATCAAGATTTTTTTAATCAATAGTAATCATTTATTTAAGTTGTAATGACCTAATAGTTGTATATGTAATTAAAAAAAAATTATATTTTGTCCAAATCACACAAATGCTTAGAATTGAACCTTAAAACCAAAGACTCAAATGCATTCAATTTTACCACCAAACCATTACAAGGTGTCTATTGATTTTTTTTTTATATTTTATTATATATATTTATGACTTTTGGATGCTATATTAGAAAGAAAATAAAAAACTGAGGCTCCTAAAATTGCAAGGTCCGGCACCGTAGCTCACCTTGCGCTTGCTAAGGGTCGGGCCTGTTAGACAAATAACTTGATTTATTAACACTTCGAATCCATTTTGATTGACTTATTTTTTAGCTTAAAAAAATTATATATGTAAATAAATAAATTTTATTTTAATTTATAAGTTCTGATTAACAAAAATTGTATCTTCATAAATTGTTTTCCATAAACTATCTTTAACAAACTTATAAATAATAGGCAAAAACTTATTTATTTACATTAATTTTTTTTTTCTTTTCATAAACTCAAAAACAAATCAATACAAATCGGGTCCTTAACCAATAGAACACTCTTAGCCGCCGCCATGATATTTTTATTCATTCATGTATCCATATATCTTACTAGTTCTCTTAGACCCGTCATCTAATATTAATAACCACCAATCAACCCCACATGCATTTATCGATAATTAATTGGATATATCCAAAATCACACAAGTATTACCTCATACTATCATCATCAAATAGCTAGCCGCCACATGCACATGGGTATATGTCAAGTGTCACCATGCCTAGTCAATATCGTGACAAAAATAAATCTTATTCAATTATACCAATGGAAAGTGATGGTTACCTATTTTTCTATATAAACAGAGAAACAAACACAGGGGAAAATATCAAATTGTATTAGATTAGACATGGGAAAATTAGCGGTATTAATACTGGTGTGTTTGATTGCAGCAACGATTGCAGAACAATGCGGTAGACAAGCTGGAGGAAAAACATGTCCAAACAACCTTTGTTGCAGCCAATACGGTTACTGTGGTACCACAGATGAATACTGTGGTCCGAACTGTCAGAGTAACTGTCATGGCAGTAGTGGTGGTGGTGAAAGTGCTTCTAATGTTCGTGCCACATATCATTACTATCAACCAGATCAACATGGATGGGACTTAAACGCTGTAAGTGCTTATTGTTCAACTTGGGATGCAAGCAAACCTTACTCATGGCGTAGCAAGTATGGTTGGACTGCTTTTTGTGGCCCTGTTGGACCTCGTGGTCAAGCTTCTTGTGGAAAGTGTCTCAGGGTAACAACTAATTAGAACCAATTCTATTACTTTTTGTGATATCTTCTTCAGATCATAGTTCAATTGATTAAATCATGATTTTTAGTTTCTTATTCCGATGAATTGATATGTAGTTGAATGTAAATGTGATGATGCAGGTGACAAATTCAGGTACAGGAGCACAGGAAACAGTGAGAATTGTAGATCAATGCAGCAATGGAGGGTTGGATTTGGATGTGGGAGTGTTTAACAGAATCGACACAGATGGCAGAGGATACCAACAGGGACATCTTATTGTAAGCTATCAGTTTGTGGATTGTGGGAATGAGCTAGACATAACCAACCCTTTGTTCTCCATCATTGATGCTAAACAATAAAATGCTCAAATATTGTTAGAAAAATCCTGTGTTTGTAATAGAGTTTGATACTAGAGTCTTTCTGTTTTGAAAGAGAAGTATTCAAACATATGCTCCGAATAAAACTATACTTATGGATTAATTGGTTATCCTTAAGAAATGAAAATTTACATGATCATTATCTTGATCTCTCTATTTATGTACATGGTCTCTCTTTGAATCAAAATGGCCAGTTATATGGTTGAATAGAAAATTCTACACAGGTGGAGTCACATTACGACCTCACAACCTCTCTCAGCAACTTTTTACACCTGTTTGGTAACACATCTCAATTAGCTTATAGCTTATAAGCTCGTTTGATAAAAAAAGTTTTCTTTAGTAATACTTTTTCATCATGAACTTATAAACTATTTTTCAGAAGTTATTCCAAATAGCGTTTGAGTTTATAGCTTCTCATATTTTATCCCATTTTTACCCTTATTATTTTAATTCAAATCCATGTTTACCCTTTATAATTTATTACACCTTCAAAGAAAAAATGCTACTGGACAACTCTATTGTCATATACCTCCGCTAAACTAAAAAAGTAATATACATACCTCCACTGTGTGTTTTTATTTAAATGATAATATACCTCACTTTTTTTTTCCATTCTTTTGAACCGTATAAAATTGTTTTAATAATTCATTGGTTAAAAAATGCTACTGGACAACTCTAATATGATTGATAATGCATTGATTTAATAATTCAGTAAAATGAATTTCAAGAAGGTCCCTTAAAAAAAATCAAGAAGATATTATTCATTGTGACTGTCAATTATTGCTTTTTTTTAGGAAACTATCAATTATCGTTAATAATACATATAATACCTTTTTTTTTTTTTTTGTGGTTAGACGAAATTGCAAAACCATTATAAACTCACACACATAAGTGGAGGTACCGGGGTTCGAACCCCGGTCATGGCATCCGGCCTAACAATGTCGACATTTTGCCAGTTGAGCTAGGACTTCTGGATACATATAATACCCTTTAATATCAATTTTTATTTTATTTGTACATATCAATTTATATAAACTTTATTACATATTAATAATACCATTTTATGTCATTTTACATTTATCAGCTAGTTGAACCGCTGATTTTACCAAACACTTCAATTAGTTTATAAGCTATCAGTCATCAACTATAAGTTATCAGCTATAAGCTATCAGTTATCAGCTATCAGCTATAAGCTGGCTTATCAGCTATAAGCTATTTCAGTCATCAGCTATAAGCTATCAGTCATCAGCTATCAGCTATAAGCTATTTCAGTCATCAGCTATAAGCTATCAGCTAGCTTATCAGCTATCCGTTGTTTTTACCAAACAGAGTTCAAATTTATTTCGATAGACAATCTCTCTTAGGTATTAATTATTATTAAATAGTACAAACTAAAGTTGGTCAAAGAAAATTGATCTATGTGTTCATTTTTTTTGGTGAACATCAATTTTTATTTATACTTGAGATTGAATTAATATATATTTAAACACATTTTAACATTTGGAACTTAGGAGTATTATGTAAAAAAAAAATTAATTTTTATACGCATCTTAATATTTTAGACTCTGTTAGGATTCAAGAATAGAAATAATTGATAAATTTAATATATTTTTTTTTTTTACTTTTTAAAATTTTAATATATTGAATGCATTATTTTTAACAAATGATACTTGTTAACATTTTTCATTTTTTAATACTAGTATTTGATATGATTCAAAGGATTTTTCTTAAACTTAGCTGGGACTTGTGAACTATTTATAATTTTTTTTTGAGGGATTGTCATTTCTAATTAAACATTTTTCATCATAACTTATGACTATACATAATAACGAGTTTTAGAAAGGAGAAAGTCTTTGTTAGGCACATACTCAACACCTCAATTTTGAGCAAACACGCACATAAAACTAACAAAAACAAATAAAAAGTATTTAATCACATCAATTGATATATTAGAATTTTATTTTTCTTTAATTTTTTCATGCTTTTGTGAGTGTGTCCAAATATTTTTATTTGAGTTTATGTCCAACCAAACGTGCCTAAAAAAATAATATAATTTTGTTTCTGATTAACTTTCACAATAGCTGATTAAATGCTCAGGAAACAGTAAGAACTATTGATCAGTGCAGCAGTGGGGACTTGGATTTGGATATTGGTGTGGAAGAACAGGGAATCTTTTTGAACAGCCTGTTATGTTCCAAAAGCTAAACAACGGGAATGGCCATGCTCAAGGCAATCAATCTTATTGCCAAATATGAATTTGTGAACTGTGGTGACTAATTAATCAATTATCCGTGTAATTCACCTTAATAATTATTCCTCGCGTCTTATATATATAAAGAACGATCAAGATGTATTTTTATTTTTATTTTATTTTTTATGGTTGTTGTTCGAACCCCGGATCTTGATTAGCTAATTGACAGGTTTGATTGGTTCATGCTGTCTATAGCAAGCCGTTAATAACAAAGGAAATAAGCAAAAGGATATTATGGCTCTGTTTGGTAAAAATAGCGGATAACTTTTAGCTGATAAGCTAACTGAAGTATTTGGTAAAAATAGCGGTTCAACTAGCTGATAAATGTAAAATGACATAAAGGGTATTCTTAATTCATAATAAAAATTATATCATTAATTTAAGTATTTGTAATTTTGTAAACTAATTTTTCTTTAAAAAAATACTTTAAATTTATTAATTTAATATATCCTATGTATTATAAATTAAATTAAATTTTATTCACTAAAATTTTATCTTATATTTATTATCATTTAAGTGTTTCCACTTTATAAAGAAAATAACATTTACCTCAAAAAAAAAAAAAAAAGGTAGCACTAATAGAGTAATACTAATAACAGAGAATAAAGAAAATAACACTTACCTCAAAAAAAAAAAAAAGTAACACTAATAGAATAATAGTATTTTGTTTCGTAAAAAAAACGAAGGTATATATTTTTTCAAAAAAAAGGCCAACTGATATATATACAAAAATTGGAATAAAGGGATTATAGTCTTTATTACGTAGCTTATTATAAAAATTATAATGGATAAAAATACAATTTAAATGAAATAATAAGGGTAAAATTGGAAGAAAAAGTGAGAAGCTATAAGCTCAAACGCTACTTGGAATAGCTTCTGAAAAATAGCTTATAAGCTCGTGAAATAAGCTATAAGCTCATGGTGAAAAGTGTTACCAAACAGAGTTTTTTTTATCAGACGAGTTTATAAGCTATAAGCTAAAAGCTAAAATCTCTTTTTTGGGTTTCTCAAACAGACCATGTATGTCTACACAACTACTTGTGCACCAAAAAAAACTACTTGTGCTTCATTATTGAATAATAATCAAGTGATGGTATGAAGTTGTTCTGGGATTGCAAGGGGGATATAATTTTATTTTATTTTATAAGAAGGGCGATTTTGTTTTGGTATCATCTAGTTTCATTTTATCCTTCAAAAAAAAAAAAATTAGTTTCATTTTATGAAATATCTAATAGGTCACACGTCATGGCTGAAAATTTGATTTCTTCTATGCAAAGCTATCAAATTCTATAAAAAGTTACATCATAAATGATTTTGATATTCTATTATCACTTATTGGCAAAAATAAATAAATATATATTATCACTTGATTAAGTTAACTACACTTATCACAGTAAAAAAAAATTAACTACACTAATCGAATATGGAGCTTTTTAATTTTTCTTTTTTGAGTCACACTTGATTGGGAACAAACCTAAATAAAAATATTTGAGCAAATACACAAAACTAAGAAAAAATTAAAGAAAAATAAATAAAATTTCAATATATCAATTGATGTGACTAATTTTATTTAATTTTGTTAGTTTTATATTAGTGTGTTCAAATAATATTTATTTGAAATTATGTCCATGAAATACTTTCTCTCTTTTTTATCGAAAATTGAATCCAGAATTAACAACACTTATATTCTTTTTCGTAAAATCAATATAATTTTTTATTCCATCTCCTTTGGAGGGCAGGCCTAAAGCCCAAGATGTTATGTAAGAATTTTAACGACAACCAGACTTTAGAGTATCGCTCTTCTCACAACATTTTTTGCACATTCCCGACACAAAATACTCATACGTGAGTTAACTCACGCTAAACTATTTTATTGGGAATGAACACAAAATATTATGAGAAGAGTGGTACTCCAAACTTTATACCATGAACATGGGGGTTGACTAATCAAACAACATTACAATGTCATAATACTTTACAATATACCTATTTATTTCAAAATCATTAATCTTTGGATATTTTTTAAAAATTCTCTTATAATTTTTTTTAGGTTTTTAAGTGTCTAATATTTTTTTGTTGTATTTATCAAATATATTAAGACTTAAATATTTTTTTTAAGTGGTCTAATGATAAAAAAATTCACCTTTAAAGTGAATGAATGAGATGCCGACTCAATGGTTGAACAGTTTGTGTTATGCTCACAAGGTTTGAACCAACCCTACATATACTTTTTTTGAAGAAGGTAAAATGATATATATTCACAAAAACCAAGATGCCTCTTTAGCACAAGACGTACGAAAGAGGTCGCTCAAAATACAACGAGTCTGACAGTCAACTGTAAAAACAAAAAACAGGCATTAGTCGATACTCAAACAAAACAACAGGTCCGACCGCCACTGTTGACAACCATAAACAACTTCAACCAACATACATAAGAAAAAACAACCTCAACCAACATCACAAGCTGCCACAAAAACAACTTCCACCACCTACATTCTGCTGCTCGCACACAGCCCACAAACAACAACGTCAAGAATCAACACAACAACCAACAACCTTGAAAAACAACTTATAACTATAATGATTGAAACAACAACCACCACCATCGCCACAACAACAATCTATGTCACCTTAACGAATCCACCTTTGCAACAACAACAACAACCAGCGCAACAACAAAATCCACCTTCACAGCAGCAACACCAACGTTTCACATCGACAAATCATCAGATAACACAGTAGTCAAACCGGATGAGAAGATTCTGATCGAACTCAACCGTTAAAGACCCACCGACACCTCCTCACACCATAAAAAATGTGGCCTACATCACCACCTCACACCACTATCATCTCATCCACATAGACCTGGATCAGAAGGAAACGTCCACCACACAAAAACACCAAACAACCTGTGTTTTTCTAAAAGTCGCAAACTCAATACCCACGAGGAAGAAAACAGCACCGCCGCAACTACAGTACCAAAACCACCACCATCACCTCTTCTTACCACCAAAACCGAGACTTACCTCACCACCGTGACCACCTCGCACCACCATCACTTCCTCCACACAGATCTGGGACATATCGAAACAAAACACGAAACAACGATAAAGGAGGGATAACACCTTCTTCGACATAAAAAATATACAGGAAGATGAACTTATACAATATTTTAAAATAGTCATTGTCTTTGTCAAAAAAATTTCAATTAACTCATTTGTCATGTGACAAAAACATAAAGACCATGATCTAATTGAAGATTTTTTTTACAAAGATAAAGATTAATTTCAAATATGAATTGCATATTTTATGCATTGTTCATACCAACTGAGCTAAGCTCACGAGGACAATTTAAAAATAATTTACAAAAACATGAACCAATTTAATATCTCTTATTTATTTTTTTGACAAGTTCATTCCATGCCCCAAATTCATACATCTTTATAAATGGTTAAATACATAGGATCCGTGTCATTCTTAGTGTAGAACCGATTTCTAGCATTATAGTTTTTTTTTTTTTTTCCCTTTTGGACAGAGCATTATCCTTGTTTTTTTTTTTTTTTTTTAAGGAAGCATTATCCTTGTTTTTTTGATGGGGGAAGCATCATCCTTGTTGTTGGGGTATAATATTTAGGCACACATACAAAACTACATATTATTTAACTTTTTTTTTACATATATCATTTATTTTTAAAAAAATATTTATTATTGAATTTTTTGCTCTTTCTAACTTTTTTTCAAATACCGAATATCACAAATATTGTATCCAAATTTCACATACTAGAATATCACAAATCTTTCTAATTTTCTAGCCGGTCCAAGTTTTTTAGTGAGAGAAATTCCAACTTCTCTCTAAATTTTCTTTCTCATTCGTTCATAGAGGAGGGGTGATTTTAGGTCATTTTTGAACTAGAATCACCCCTCTACATTTTTTTCCCTATTCTTTCAATCTAAATAAGTGGTTTTCACATATATCAAGTTTTTCCTTTTGTGTTTTTTGTGATTTCGTTGTCTAAGTGCGGCGTTGTGTTGTTCGTCGTCTTGTGCGGCGTTTGATTTTGCGTCTTGCCGCGGTGTTTGTATAATTCCTATTGAAAGATCTACATCCGTCAATTACAAATTCAACCAATGATTTGGGCGTCAACGTTGCACATCCGGAAGCATGAGTATTTCGGCGACTTAGGTTTTATCATATTATTTGTAGGCATTTTGCCGTTGTAAGCTATTAACTTGGGTGTTGTGAGTTTGTTTGCAGATTTACCCTTTACGTTTTCAGCGATGTTTATATCTGATATACTCTATCGATTTGAATGAATGTCTCAAAAAAAGAATATCACAAATCTTGTGTCCAAATTATTGTGACTATAAAAAAAATCCGTTTTTTTATTTTTATTTTAATAAATCCGGATTATTATTGGTAATGAATGTACTGCAGTTGTGTAACTTGCGTGCAGTACATAGATGGATAGATGTAGGAGCATATTGAACGCGTGTATATGTCATGAAGTTGCAAAGCAAGTGGTTAAAACCAAAACAGTTTTAACAAGTCATTAAACTTAAATGTCGCGTATCCAGAAAGTCTCTCCATAAAGACAACAGTAACTTTCAATTTTATTTTATTAATTGTTCTGATAATTAATACCACTAATTTTGAATGATTGGTAAGAATGGTGAAAAAACATTGCTTAGAGGGTTGTAACAATTGTCATTTTTGGTGGTGTCTAAGTTCGAATCAACTGAGTCGAGTTCACGAAAATGTTGTTGGGTTGAGTAATTATAAGTAGATAGAGTAAGTAGCGCAGAAAAAGCGTTGTTGGGTTTCTTTGATAGTGAGTGAGTGAGTGAGTCGCGTGCGTTGTTACGCTCGCTCGCTAACTCGCTGTTTCTTGTTGTCGTCTTTGTCTTTCTTCGTGCAACAAAACAACGACATTCGATTCCATAACCGGGTCGGTCTATATCTATCTATCTATCTATCTATCTACGTAGTTTCTTCTAGGATTTGATTCGGTGAGAGAAAGAAGAAGATGGTTGTGAAAGTGAAGAGAGAAAATCTTGAAGCATGCATGACATGTCCTCTTTGTCATAAGCTACTCAAAGATGCTACAACCATATCTCTATGCCTTCATACTTGTAATTCTCTCTCTCTCTCTCTCTCTCTCTCGATCTATCTATCTTCCCAATTTATTCTTCTATCTGATTTCATTTCACTTTATTAATTAATTTACTTCTCCCCCGATTTATATTACCTTTTCAGATTTTCCACGTTCCACACCAACGCTACCCTTTCTTAATTCAATGTTTTTCATTCTTCATCATTTTTATTATCAACAACGTTCAACATTAGCTTTGTTTCTTCAAGTCAACTAACTAACTAACTAACTAACTAATGTGTTGCATTACATTATTGAAATTGAACGTTGAATCATGTTCCAGTTTGTAGGAAGTGTATACATGAGAAACTTTCAGATGAAGAGGTTGATTCCTGTCCGGTATGCAACATTGATCTGGGTATCCTTCCTGTCGAAAAACTCAGGTCAGCTTTTCGATTCCTAATTAATTAAATCATGCATATTATATTATATCATATCAATCTTTGCTTTATTAATGACATTAATCTTACCATCAAATTTAATCACATAAATCTCTTCCATTTATTTATTACACTATCTACCTACTATTTCAGACTATCTGTAGTTAAATTTCATTCCTTTTACTACGATATCTACTTTCTCCACCAATTTTTTTTAGCAAATACTTTCTCATAAATCACTAATTGTGTTGCATGCCATGTAACAGGTTAACTGTTGACTTAACTTAACCATTTGGACTTTTCATTTACCAAAATTGTTTCTTACATGTGCATTTCCTCTGCTTCTGGTATATTTTCATCATGAAATAAATTCAACATTTTCATCATGAAATAAATTCAACATTTTCATCTTCCTCGTCTCATTTTTGGTGACGATTGAAAACTGGTGTTTATGTAGTAGTCAATGTGAAAATCCCACTCAGTGATATCTTCCTCATCTCCAAGCATATTACACCCCCTATTTAGTTCAACCTGTCTTTTAAACTGGAATGACTTATTCTTAAATGATTTCATGCATACATTGTTTTGTAGAACTTAAATATCAGATGTCTGATAAATCTATACAAAGACGCATTCATAATTTTGATCATTTGTGCCTATTAATTACCTTCAGGCCTGATCACAATCTGCAAGATATTAGGACCAAAATATTCCCATGTAAACGACAAAAGGTTAAAGCCGAAGAAGTTGTTCCCTCAACACCCCTGCCACCAAAAAGGAAGGAAAGATCACTTTCATCATTGGTGGTCAGTGCTCCCAAAGTTTCAACACATACCACCTTTACAGGAAAGAGAACAAAAACTGCTACAAGAAAGGCTGCTGCTTTACGTGGATGCAGTTTTATCCCTGAAGAAACCATAAAGAAAGAAGAAACACACAATGAAGATAATCCGGTAAGCTCAGCCTCCACTTCATTGCATATGCCTGCACAAAATGAATGGCAGATGTGGGGTATGGGATACTAGGGCTTACGTTGCATTTTTATTTGTGATTAGGCTTTTGCGTGAACAATTACGAACCTGTTTCATGTGATTATGTGCATGCATGATCATTATGTTGTTGTAGGATTCTTCAATAGCTGAGACTTCTAAGAAGAATAGACCCAACGAAGATACAGACAACAATATAGACCTTACAGAAGGGAAGGCTGATCTCTGGACGCCCTTGAACTGTCTTGTCGAAGCAGCCAATAGAACAAAGTCATCCAGATCAAATTTACAAGGGACCCCTCTTACCAAATTAGAGTCTCCAACTACTCCTCATGGTGGACTAGAGATGTCTGAAATTACAACCAAATCGGAGCCACCTACATCTGTTCAGGGTGAATTACACATGCCTAAAACCAAGAACAAAAGTAATGGACATAAAACAAAGTTTGGAGATGACAAGGGGGGAAACACCATGCCTTCAGGACCAGTGAAGCGAAAAAGGATGCGTCCTTCTAAACAGAAGAGAGCAGCAGCATTTGAGATGTCTGCCTCAGCACAACTCATGTTAGATGCAACAGAGAGCAGGTGCAACAGGAAAAACAATCCTATTTGGTTTACATTAGTTGCTTCAGAAGACCAGTAAGTAACCTTTCTATATGCAATCTCTGTTCATTGTTTTTTTTCTATGGACCCTGAAGCGTTGCATTGACCTTGTTATTCAGGAATGGAGAAGTTTCCTTGCCACAGATCTCGGCTTGCTACTTAAGAATAAAGTAACTTTTTCAACTCACAATGTCTTTCTACTTGTCTTTTTCATTCCCCTCATGTTTTTTTCTTTCTTGAGTATGCAATTTAGCAAGCAACATGGCCTGTGAATCGACACAACGGAATTCCCCACTTTTTAGTTTGTGCCAAAAATTATAAAATGATAAAAAAATGTGATTTTGTGTGCTTATTTATAATTTCATAAAAGAACTTCAAAATCTGTATGGCTAAATAATAACTACTTTAGGTAGGCCAAAATTTAAGTTTCCAAGGAGTAAATAGTAACGGGAAGGTAAAACAAAAATACTGTTTATGCATATGAAAGATATCTTATATAAAAGTTCACCTTTTAAAATAGATGTTGAATGGCAATTAGCGCTAATCTAATTTCGTGAAACGACTTGTAAGTGAAGATAAAGAAAAACATTGATGTTTTGTTAGTTGTTTGTTTATCAACCTTTTTCCCCTCTCTTCAACAATCTCTACTCATCGCATTCATAGCACTTCTACTATAAGAGCTTATGTGGTCTTTTCTCCCATCTAAATTTAGCTTGTGTTTGTTTATTTCATAAGTTTAGATTTTAAACTTCTAGAAGACTTTTAGTTATCTCTAGCATTAGAAGCTGTTAGAAAGCTTCCTTAATTGCAGTGCACGCCTTGCCCCCTTGATTGCAGCAAGTTTGGGTTGCCTTTGTCGCAGCCTTCAATTTATTGTGTTGGGTGTACGGGGTTTTTGTTTGGAGTCTTGCATTTATAAGCAGTTATAAGGAGGGGTAACTCTCACCCCATGAGCTTGCTTTGGGGCTAGACTAAGGCTAAAATGTAAACTATGAGATAATATTAGAGTCTATCCTACTTCTGCTGTTGGACCACCTGCATTTTCCACACTCTAGACCCATTTCCCTGGGCATGAGAAAGGGTGTTGGAAAGCCACCTTAATTGTGATCCTCTCCTAACCACCTTAATTGAAGCAACTTTGGATCTCCTTCATTGTAGCCTTCAACACCTTCATTGTCGTGAGTGTGACGGGGGTGAGTTTAGTCCCACGATGCATAAAGGTATAGGCTAAGTAGTTCTTTTAAGGTTTGGGCAGTCTGACCTTACAATTTGGTTTTGTGGGATTGTGTTAGGCCCTATCCCAGATTTTAAGAGAAGCATGCAAATTACTCCTTACCAGAATTTTGTTTATAGAAGTTGGATAGTTATGTTCCCTTCCTCCTTGAACATATTATGCGTGTTTGCCCATAATTCCGCTATCACAAACAAATAACCACCCTGTATAGCGGATCTCTATGATATAAATGACAGCAGTAATGGTGAAAAACACTCCGATGCATCATTCTAAGAAAGTCCTTTCTTCTGGCAGCCAATGCTGTCAGTTGAAATTCGTTAAAACTAAAATTTGGAACAATTTGCTGACATGGGAGATAGGTACAGAGAATATAAGTTTCTGTCTTTTTTTTCTTCTTCCTCTTATCTTGTTTGGACTCATTTACTCAATGGATATAAACTTTTTAAACACCTTGATTCTATAACATAACTTCAGAGCTTCCTTTCCTTATTGTCTTTAAACTGCCAAACATTTGTGTTCATAATTGTTTACTTCTGGGATTATCTTGAAATGTCTTGGAAGGTTATGCTATCTTTGCCATGTTTGAGCTATTTACTGTTTTTTAATCCTTCAGTTACCTTGAAATATCTGTAGTTCCAATTATTTCAGTTAAGAACTTAAGGATGTTGATGTCGGTAAGGGAAAAATATTTTTCACTTGACATGGATTTGATTGTTAACACTTTTGTCACATACTTGATGAGCACACACCATTTCTCTGATCGGTATTCATTGTCTAAGTCACATTTTTTCCTAAGGAAAACTTATCTGCCATGTTGAATCAAATATATTGCCGTTTCATGCATTTTTCTTTACTTTTTCCTTTCTCAACTAAACCTGTTAAATCTATTCCTCTTTGAATGATAACTAATAAGATTGTGATAATAGTTCATAAGGTGTAATCACTCCTTTCTTATCTCATCACAGGGATGGTACTGTGCCTGTCTCGTATATTCAAAAGTACCTCATGAAGAAACTTAATCTTGCTAGTGAAGCTGAGGTGAGCTCATTCTAATAACTGAACGATTGCTATACTCCCCTATCTCATTTTCCTTCTTTTTTCACCTATGATATCAACCATCTATTTTTTTTTTTGGGGTTGAAGTTCTTAACCACAGTATGTGTTTGGTCCCCGGGGCACTGGTTAACATTTCCCATATAAATATATGGTGTCGTGTATCTGATTGAAATATTTCTACATGAAACAAAGCAACCTGCTACAGATCTTTTGACATTTACCTGATTTTCTTTTGAAATTTTTTGCAGGCCTCATTAGTTGAGCCTTTTTTGTTTTTGGAAAAAAACGTCCTTTTTTTGGCAATTTTTTTTAAAAAAAGTTTAATAACCTCAATAATATTTCATACTTGAATTCGAAATGAAACTAATTATTTAAATTACACATAAACAATAATTTGCTGGTTCATTATTGGTGACATGGTTTGGTGCTATTTTCTATAGGTTGAAATAATGTGCCGGGGTCAATCTGTGCTCCCAACATTGCAACTGCATAACTTAGTAGATCTGTGGTTCTGCACAGCATCAACATCGAAAAAGTTACCGGCATCTGTGGGCTCTTCGGCTAAGGACTTTGTGATGGCTTTATCGTACTGTCGAAAGACCTTACCTCATTGAGCTTGTCCCCTATCCTATCCATATGTGTGGACTCTGTTACTTTACATAGATATACAACTACTTGGGGGAAAAAAACTCAGGTGTTCCTACTTGGGAATTTGTTCAATGTCGTGGATCTTTTTGATTTGTTTTCATAATCTCTAAATGTATACCCTCCAATTTTGTACTATATATATATGCTTTATTTGCTATTTTTTTCTAGGACATGAATACTAAATACTACCAATTGACTAAATGATGTCTTCCCCTTTTTATAGAATCTAAGCGAGACTGATTATTGTATTTGTAGTGGTTGAGGTTGGAGTTCGTACATGGTCTCAGCTATGAATGATAGTATAAGCTGAACCTAATAGTACATGTACAGCATGCATAAAGTGTGATTTCTCTTTACTCTTTAGATACATACAAGCTGAATGCCGATAGGTGATAGCATGGTCACTAACTAAGAAAGACGGGCATGAAAGTTACCAATGCAATAGGATTTGTAGGGTACCCTAACTTCTACTCAGAAAGAGAATTGTTGGATGCCATTAATGTTATTATTGGAGTATTATTTATAAATGGACGTCATTAAAGCGCTAACCATGCAACTCGAGCAAACATGATGTAATACGTTTCCACTAATTAAATATCTTAATATGTAAGTTTAACCAAGGTTTTTAGTTCAAATATGATTAGTTCAAATATGAACTTGAAGAAGCAACAATGTTAAAACTTTTAAGGGGAGTCGATGCTATTTATCGTGATTAGAGTATCTCACGAGTTTTACGAATGTACTTTTTCTTTCTAAAATAACATTAAACCATAAGTTCTTAATATAATTAAAGGTGTTCATTTCAACAATTCAAAAGAAATCATCGTCCCCGCTCAAGTATGTGATAAAATATATCATCCATTTATCTTGAGACTAATGGTAATCCACTTTCATGAGGATATCACATAGATGAAGTGGAGAGAGAATAAGTGAATCACATGGTGCCATGAAAACAAATATGAATTGATGGAAGACTTGGGATAACAAAAGACCTAGATTGGAAGAAAGGCAGAGGGCAAAAATGATTAAAAAAAAGGAGTTGATGTGCCACTCGTGATATTCTCGCTATGCTTAACTTCGCAAGATTAAGCATTATCCAGTTTAAATATAAACTTAAAGAAGCAGCAATGTTAAAAGTTAAAACTCTTAAAAGGAAGTTTGTGGCTGATTTGAATCCTAAGATTCAATTATTTATTATAATACTTTTACAAATGATGCAATTAAAATGTTAGAATATATGATTGGATAATGTTGTAAACTATCTTATACTGTTAATGCCTTTCTATTAAACTCAAATTTTTATAGGTTTACCAGTGGTGATAACAGCCCCAAGCCACATCTTTGGTCTATCATAGCAATATTTTTAGGTGTTTATCATAGCAATATTGCATAGGAAAAAAAAAAGACATTATAATTTGTATTTAAGAATATTTTACATCCAATATATACCATCAAATTTTTTTATGAAATTTTTTAATGTGTAATCTTCATCGAACCAATATTTAAGTATCTATTAACAAAAATCATAAAAAGTTGATATTTGAAAATATTAGTTAAGAAAAATTGAATATCTTATATACCAATATTTGTCTTTATATATTAGTAAACAAATATAGTCAAATTAGATCTAAAAAAAATAAGATTACGTGAATATTGTAAATGGTCAAATTGTGCCACTTAGTTTGAGACGGAAGAAATAGTGTATATTATTCTTAATTTTTTTTTTTGTAAATTATTAGTCGATCGACATAAAAAGACTTAAAAACACTTGAATGAGATGATAAAAGATCTTTCAACTTAACCATAGATTAAATCATAAAAATAGAAAAGAATTAGATTGTTCGACTAAAAATTTGTAATTCGTCTTTTGTAAGTAAATACCCAAAAGAAAAGATGAATTGTTGTATAAATAAAAGAAAACCTATTTTCATAATTTTTTAATTTTTTTTTTTATAATTTTTTAAATTTGTTTTAAAAACTAAAATAAGTGAGTATGAATGGAGACCCATTTGACGAGCGGTTCCTTGACCTCGTCCGCTGTTGACGCCGCCGTCGTCCCTCACTCACATCAGAAATTCATCCTCTCTCCGCCGTGCCTTTCATCGTCCTATTAAAGGTCAGTAAGATTTCATCTCTTTTGTGCGGATATTTATTTCATTTCTCACATTAGATATCGAAAAAACACCACTTTGGAATGAAAATTTATGTTTTTTTTTTACAATAACAAGTTAGTAATGGATTAAGATAAATTATTTATTATTACAACCACTATTACTATTTTATAATGTTAGATTGTTATGCTACTCATAAGTGATATTTGAAGTGAAATGAGTGGATTGTATTGAAATTTTGATTCTATTGTAAATGAACTGATGCAGGGCTTTTATTATTTCGCAACAAGACAAACCCACCAACTGTATGATACTTTTTTTGTGAGAAGAACAAATAAACATGGCAAACAGCAAATACGAGTATGTCAAGTGTTTTGAACTCGAGGACGAGGTTATGTTTCCCAATTTCATCCTTGTTTCCATAACCGCTTCTAAACTTCACAAACCTTATCATGTAAATGCTTTGAATTTGATGAACTCTTGTGCCGTTGCGGTGCTTGAAGAGTATGCAGATATAGTTCTCGCATACGGGTTCAGTGATGAGTATACCTTTGTTTTTAAGAAGACCACCAAGTTCTATGAAAGACGTGCTAGCAAAGTATTATCCATTGTTTCTTCTTTTTTCTCATCTGTCTTTGTTAGAAAATGGCATGAATTCTTCCCGCAGATGGAACTACATTCACCTCCTTCTTTCCATGGGAAAGTCATACCTTGTGCAGCTATAGATGCCCTTCAAGCATATCTTTCGTGGAGGCAAAATATCTGTCATTTGAAGAATCAATATGATCAATGCTTTTGGCGACTTGTTGAACACGGAATGAATGAGAAGGAAGCGAAGGATTTTATCGATGGTGCTAAGAAGCGTGACTTAAATGATATTTTATTTGATGAGTTTAATGTCAATTACAATACATTGGATCCAATGTTACGACAAGGCTCATGTGTTTTGAAGACAATGGTAGGAGATGTCGTGAAGTACACTGAAGATGGTGCTCCGGTTGAAAGAAAAAGGAGAAAGATAAACACAGTGCACTACAAGAAAATAGCAAGCACAAGATTTTGGAACGAACAAACTATTCTTTTGAAGGAGCTTGGTGTTTTTGCGGAGGAGATTAACAATGTAAAGCCGGAGTATGTGAGGTCCTTTGAGTTTGATAGCAAGTTGATGCCGTCTACATGGGTTGTAGTTCGGATAGATGGATGCCACTTCCATAGATTTTCTGAGATACATGAATTTGTGAAGCCAAATGACGACAGAGCTCTTAATTTGATGAATTCATGTGCGGTGGCTGTCTTAGAAGAATTTAGGCAGGATATAGTATTTGCTTATGGGGTTAGCGACGAGTACAGTTTCATTCTTAAGAAGTCCACTGATCTTTATCAAAGGAGAGCTAGTAAAATCATTTCAGCAATTGTGTCCTTCTTCACTTCAACTTACGTGATGAGATGGAACAATTTCTTCCCTCAAACTGAGTTAAATTATTCTCCTTCTTTTGATGCACGAGCAGTGTGCTATCCATCTGCTGAGATTGTACGAGACTATCTTTCGTGGAGGCAAGTGGATTGCCACATAAACAATCAATATAACACTTGTTTCTGGAAGCTTGTTGCATCTGGTAAAAGCAAACGGGAAGCTCAACGTAGTTTAAAGGGTGCTCAACTGCAAAAGAAAATTGAGGAATTGGCTATTGACTACAATAAATTGCCTGTGATGTTCCGACAAGGATCCTCAGTATTTCGGGATAGAATAGACAATGTTCTCATCCATCAGGAGAATGGAGAGTCTTCTGAAAGTTACGGAAAAGTCGCTGTAGCACATATTGACATAATTGGATCAGCCTTTTGGCTGGAACACCCGGGCATCCTTGATGAAAAGCTACATGTGTGGAAGAAATGTTGAGTCTGATAATTAAAACTTCATTACTTTATTTTTGTGCTTCTAATTTTATTTTATTTTAGTTTGGTTTAACATTCTTGAATTCATATATGTTCTTTTTTTTATTTAAGATAATGAAATTGGTAAGTACCACATAGGTTTTATTATTTGTGAGTGGAAATACTTGCAAGCAAGCTTTAGATCCCTTTACTTTCCCCTTCTTATGTGGTAGTATGGTTGCACCATTACAACTTATAAACCTGGCAAAGCAGTCATACTTGAAATGATAATAATCTGTAATCTATCATCAACTAGTATGAATTTATGAATTAAAATAGAAAGGAGCATATATGAATAATCTGTCTATTTATATAATATATTAAACTTGAAGCATGAACTGTGAAAATGTCATGTAAGCTACTTGATAGATACACTCTCCAACCCCCATTTAAACTCAAATTCTATGGTTACTTCTTGTCACATAATTTTAGTGATATTTTCAACCTCTTCTTTAGTCCTTTCTTTTTCCTTTGGTGTCCTTTGTTTCATCTCAAGTTGAAATTGGTATTTAGTGGATGGAATCAGCACCTTTTCATGGAGTGTTGTTCCATCTTCCAACATATGTTTTTACGTACGCATCTGTCAATGATCGAATGTTCAACCAAATTATTAAGATACCTAATTATCCATCAGCGGTGTCACACTTTGTTGTGACTGGATAAATTATAACGGATAATTAGGTTATGGTGTTGTATTAGAGTATATACTCTGAAAAATTCTTCATGTTTGATTCTTTTGTTGATCACCCTTATGGATCAAATGGATATATTTTACATGAGGAGGCTGGTTAAACCAAGTTTCTACCCAGTAGTTGGGTAGTTACTTTATGCTAAAAATGTACTCGTAATAAGTGTACGAGTGTGACTCTTAGTATGGATTTTATTTAAGGAGATTACATGTTGTTGTTAAGATAATTATGTTGTCTAATTTTATATGAACTGGAGGAGCTTTTGTATATTTCAAAAAGTGCTTGCAAGAGCTGAATATCCAGATTGACATGTGAAGGACTGAACATGGCAGGTATGTTCATTTCCGATTCTTTACGATGCTCGTTTGAACATTAGAGGTAGTCAATTCTTCATTCATTAAGAGGTAAGCTACAATGCTAGCTTAATAGAGGGATATTTATGTTCTTTAGTGTATTCAATTTGATTATTATGTGGGGGGTTCTCTGAATCAATTATGATGGTATATTACCATGGTGGTTAGATGAACTTCCCCACATGATATATGCACAAGAAGTAAGACAGTTCCTTATATGCACAAGTAAGAAGTAAGACAGTTCCTATCACACTGTTATAAATGATGACTGTCATGTTTCTCTCTTTACCTGTAACCAAGGAAAGTTGAAAGTTTTAGTCAACTCAGAAGTGAATTCAGTTTTTTGATCAAACAACAACTATACATTATTTTCCAAGTTCTGTGTGTGCTACACGGAAATATAAGTCGTCCTCCATTTGAGAATTGTTGTATGTCAACTTGATTCCCAGTCCAGGACATACAACCAATGTCAGGATCATAAGAATATGCAACACACAACAGCAATTCTCAAGACAGTGACTTCTGCATGTTTCTGATGAAAGTGTGAGAGACGACCGATCTGCAAAATCAGGAACTTTGACCATCCACTGCAGTTTGTAAAAACCATCAGCTTTACTGTCTACATTTATATTTTGATTTCTGTATCTTTCACACTGCTGCAGAGGTGTCCTCCTAACACACCCACCAGTCCATTTTTGTCTATTCCATTTCTCTTTGTTCCTTGGTTCAAACCCTTTCAAATAGCTACATATTAGTGAGTTTTTTTTGGTGTCATATATTAGTGAGCTTTGTGAATTACAACAGCTTGCAAAAGTTTCATAAACATCACATTCCATTTGAGAACTATTCCACGTTACTTTCCATTCTTTCTTCTTTTCACCCCACCATTTCTCTTCAAAATTTCCTTCTGATTATGAGACCAACTGTATTCACCGTTGTTTGTTACAAAGAATGAAACGTTTCTTTCTCCATTATCACCAACATGTATACCATTGAGATATCAAGTTTTCATATATGGAAGCCCTTTAAAAATCTCACCATATAGTTTTTCCTGTTCTGCATTCAAGTAGTACAAGGCTCTCTGAACCTAAAAGTTTGGAACTCGAATTGGTTGCAATATTCGGCGCTTTTGATGACTAAATCACCTCTTCCTTTCCATTCAGTACCACAAGATCATTGAGTGGTTGGTCTTTGTTAGGAACCCATGTGATTGTGAATTCAGCTTAGAGTTTCAGGGTCCTTGATAAACTGAGTTGATGTAATAGTGTCTCTGGCGACACTGACATCTAAAAATTAAATAAAGCATAGCGTAATCAAAATGAAGAAGAGGTTTCTGTAGTCGATGGAACCCATCCTAAGGTCATTGCTTCTTGTTATCATAAACAGTGAGTTATAGTTTTCATAAGTGACTTTACATGTAATCAACAACACGGTTTGATGTGTGACTTTGCATGTGCGCATTGGAATTTTCATGTTGTATGGTTCATTATCATTGAGAGATAGACATCTTTTATTCAATGTTGTTTCATGATTTCATCTTGTAGCTTACTAAAGGAACCTCCACTTGTGTTACGTGTATGTGAGTTTCCTATGACTATTGTCATTTTGTCTATCTTCAAAAAAAAAAAAAATCTTATTCATTATATTATTTTATTTAAAACGACTTTCATTATTATTGGTATTATGTACAATCTAAACCAATAATAATGTTAGAATGAAGGATAACCAAAACTTACACATCACTTGGTTTTGTCTGTCTAACAAAAAAAAAAAACCAAGTGATGGACAATGAAACAGAAGTTTTATATTCACTATGAATACTCTATTTAAGTGTCCTCACGAGTAATTGAAGTGTCTATAGAAGAATTTAGTTAAAATAAATTGAAGACTTAAAAATCAATTGAAAGTTTTGCTACTTAAATCTAAAAATAGTTCTGCCATAAGAGTTAAAGGTGTTTTTTTTAAGCAAATGATACTTGTTACAAACAGATATTTTATTGTAAAAACACAAGCAGATAGTTTTATTATATATGAAAACTATTTCCTTTTTAAAATGCATTAAACCATGTTTTACTTTGAAACCGATGGAAAATATGAAATTGCAAATGATAGTTTTTTTTAACGACCAAATATACAAGCCACAGCGGCTTTTCAACAAAAAGTTACAAAACCCCTTCAAATGAAAAGGTTACAGAACCATTGCAAATGCAGGGTGATAGCACTACAGAAATGCAGCTAACACTCCAACCTAAGATCCACACAGGCTAAAACAAAACTAAACCACTAACAGCCTAAAAACATAAACTGCGAGAACGGGCAGAAACAGAAAACAAAATCTGCTACCCGTAGAACAGAACCAAGCAGCAACAAAACACTAGACAGAAACAACCAAACAACCAACCAAACCAATGAACACATCATAACTGTCCCAACAGACTCCAATCAGCAAAATCGACTGCCCTAACATAAAGAGGTAAACCCTAAGACGGTTGTTTCATTCAACTGGAAAAGTTTAGTGTGAAAACTAATGAACTCTAGGAAAATAAAGACTGATTGGAAAGCCTAGTAATATAGTAGAAAATCACGGGATTATGTTTTAAAACGCTTAAGAAAGATCTAGATATTAATGAGTTTGAGAGAAATATGGTATATAATAGAATACTATGGTGTTGTTTGATACATGTAGTTGACCTCACTTAATGGGATAAGACTTGGTGGTTGTTGTTGTAACACTGTCTCATACGTATATGTGTTCTTCTCTTGCCACTTTAAGCACTATTATTAGTCACACAAAAATAGTATGCTATAAATATTTGCAATAGCAAAGTGCAGACCAAATGCACACCAGTATGTGATGAATTGATAAGTATACAAAACAGAATGCAACAATTAACAGGAATGACAAAGAAATAAAATACCAAACCAGCATTCAATCACTAATTTCAATAGCAAACTGCAAACCAAATCCCACTTTAGTAGCATACCCTACCTTGTAGCATAGGCCTTCATACAAAGAGATTTAGAGATGATATAACTCGGTCAGTCGCTAAAAAATACTTCCTCCGTCCCAAATTGTAAGACGTTTTGGCCATTTCACACGTATTAAGAAATGTAATTAATATTGCGTGGGGAAGAGAAATTATGAGTTGTTTTACAAAATTATCCCTAATAAATGGTATGGAAAAGATAAATGAAATAATTGAAAGAAGAGAGAGTAATTAATAGTTAAGGATATAATAGGAAAAGTAACATAAATATTTCATTGGTATTGTAAAACGACATATAATTTAGGACACATTTTTTTTCTAAAGCGACATACAATTTGGGACGGAGGGAGTAGCATATAACACAGAGGAAACAAAACCAAGAACTAAGTCAAACATCTCTCTAGTAACTCAAAAATTCATCATAAGCAACTAAATAATATTGCAAGCACATTTTGAATAGAACTGACCCAAAGCTCAATTATATATATAGAATTTATACTTGTTTTTCAGATTTTCAAGTGAATCAATAACTAAGATCATCACACTATCTGTTTTCAATTAAAAGCATGCTGGAGTTCTACTATTTTAGTCTATGTAGTTGCAAATTTTGATATCCATTACTCCTTCCCACAAGTCTACAACAGGACTACCAAAAAAATGACAGACATGGATATAATCCAAGTAAAAAAAATCATCAATAAGAAAGGAAATGAAAAAGTTGAGAGGGTTCTGCATGAATTAATAAAGTGAAAGTCAATGTATAGTTGAAAATCTAAATGACATAGAGGTCAAAACGAAAGAGAGGCTATGCCTTTGAAACTAAAAGTCTTACAATTGCATATGAAGAATCTAATAGAAAAAGTAGACATATAAGAACTATTGCAACTATGCCCTAACTTTCATCCATAAATTAGAGTTTACATGTTGATGAGGCCCTTGTCCATGAGGCTGATTTCCTTGACAATTGGTACTTGACATTTATATCTACAGAAGAGGCAATCTTGATTGACATGGTGTTCAATACTTTTGAATTCTGCATAATATATTTGGCAAATTGAAGTTCACATTCCGTGCATTTAAAACCTTTAAGCAAGCATGTTCTCAGCTGTGTTGAAAGACATTCCGGAGTAATTGCTGGATCCATCCAATTATCAACAACTTCCTCTTCACTCCTAAATCCCTGTCAACAATTCAATTTTTTAATATAAAATAGGTGCAAAATAATTGAGGTAAAAAGAAAACGCTAGGCATCAACAAAACCTCATGAATGATAATATTTTGAAGTTTAGGACAACTTTTCAGCGTTTCTAGCAACATCTTCCACTTCTCACGTTGATGATTATGAAGAATAAGCTCCATGTAAGTTAGATTGGGAAACTTTAGGTAATTGAGGTAACGTGTTTCCTATTGTGATACAAAAGTTAGAAATCAACCCCAATTTAAAACTATATATACACACACGCGCGCGTAGGAAAATTATCAGTGGAAAAACATAAACTCTAATTCACAACATCAAACAAAGTAAATTAAAATTCACAATCATAATATTCTTACAACTTCTGCACGTAGAACCTGAGCCTCTTCCTTGCAAAACAAAGTGAGCAAAAACGTCAACAAAAAAGGCGATTTAGTGATGTCTGCTTTGATCAACTTTGGTAAACTTCGAAACTTTTCCCTTACAACAAACATTTCTTGTGAAACAAGCCACTCTATATTACTTACACGTATATATTCTGCTTGCAATTCCTCTAAAATGAGACATCCTGATAAAAGCTGTACAAAATATTCAATACTTTCGAAAAGTATATAAGACATATGGAGAGTTTTGAGGAAAGGAAAATCCACAGCCACAGCCACATGAGAAAGGTCATTCACTTTTAGCCCTTTCAAATGAAGAACAATAAGGGTTCTACAACTAAAAATGCTACGAGGTAATTTCAAGATAATCCTGCTGGACATTTGGAGATTCGTGCAGGACATTTCGAGATTGAGGTTTTGGATTTGCCGTTGAGCAGCGGCGTAAACAAATCTATTGATATCGTGTAGCTGGAAGCTAGACTCTTTTGAACATTTGAGGTGGAATGATTGGAGGGGTAGTGTCATTTGTCGCGAGAGAAAGGCAGACAAGACAAAGTGGCGAAATGAGATAAAGTCTTGGAAGGTTTGGTCGTCGAAGTGAAAATTAAGAACTGAGAGCCATAGTGGGTTCCATCTCTTTGAGAGGATGCTTGTAGCTGCGCTGAGTTTGGTTGGGAGAAAAGATAGAATGTGACATATAATATGGTCTGGAAAGGAGCTGATCCTATCTTCTGTCGGAATTGATCGTTGTTCAAAAGACATTTAGTGTTTGAGAGTGGAGAATGAATGAATATGTGCTAAATCAAATACGAGACAAGGTAAATATGACAGAATAGACACAAAATCAATATGAGAGAAATAAGTTAAGCCCCTAATTGGTTCATGATTCTATATATAGTGCTAAATTATAATGCAAAATATTTTTGACAAAAATATATTTTTAAATTTAAAAAAGGAACAAATCCTAAAAATATTCTAAATAAAAATATAAATTATAAATCTTAATGATATCTTGCTCTCTTATTTTACATCTAAAAAAAAAATATTCAATGAAATATATTTTGACATAATCAAATATACTATATATATAACTCTTCAAAACTTTTATTCACGGTTCTACACATAGAGCTAAATTGTAATAGAATTTTTTTTTCTAAATCATATGTTTAAAAAATGAAAAAATCCTAAATATATTCTAAACAAAAATATAAGTTATATATTTTAATGATATCTTATTTTAAATCTAAAATCCTTAAAAAAAATATAGACATTTTATATTGAGCTAAATTGTGAATCCAATTTGATCTGAATTTTTATATGGAGAAGACTCTTCAAAACTTTTATTTACGACTCATATTTAGAGATAAATTATAATGCAAAACATATTTCTAAAACAAATCCTAAAAATATTTTAAGCAGAAATATAAATTATAAATCCTAATGATATCTTACTTTTAACTTGAAATATATTTAACTTTAAAAATTCACTAAAAAAGGAACAAATGCTTAAAAAAAATTGGCATGTAGCCTAGCGGCTAAAATTATTCTATACATAAATATAAATGAACTAGTGATAAAACTATTTTAAACAAATATAAATTTTAAATCTTAATTGTGTCTTATTTTAAATTCAAAATATATTTAAATCTAAATTTTTTAAAAAAATATTTAACATTTTATTCTCAACATTCATTTTGAATAGTTTTTTATTTTTTTTATTTATTTTTTTTATATATATTTTGAATAACTTTTGTGCATCATGTTTGAGATAAACTTTTATATGGAGAAGAATCTACTAAAAATTTATTCATGACTCTAAATATAGAGCTAAATTATAATACAAAACCTACTTCTAAATCATATATTTAAAATAGGAACAAATTCTAACGATATCGTAGATTTTTTTTTTTGTGGTGGCCGGAGTTTGAACCCTGGACCTTGCATATATTATGTAATGTCCCTACCAACTGAGCTAAACTCACCGGGGCACGATATCGTAGACATAAAAGCTTTCAATATATATATATATATTTGAGTCAAATCCATTGACACCATATATCAAACTTACTATATTATTATCTTTTGTACATTCAATTTGAGCTAAACTTTTATATGGAGAAAACTCTTCTAAACCTTCCCTAAAAAAAATTCTTTAATCTTTTATTTATAGAGTTTCTTTTTAAGGAAAACTAATTATAGAGTTAAATTTTTATATAAAATCTCCTAAAAAAAAAATTATATAACACATATTTCTATATCATATATTTACAAAAGAAACAAATTCTAAAAATATTCTACGCAGAAATATATTTCAAAATCCTATAATGATATATGGTATCCTATTTTATATCTAAATATATAATGAAAGAAATCTTTTAAATTTAAGAAAACACTCGACAAAGATTAGACAGTTTTTTCTCAACACTCCTCTTTGACCGAATATATTTTGTGAATTTTATTTGAGTTAAATTTTTATATGGAGAAAAATCTTCTAAACTTAAGAAAACACTGTAAGAAATAACCAAACCATAAGAAAACCCCAAAACCAAAATTGGCAGCAAGTAGCAAGCTTGTCCCAATAGACGTAGATCATCAAAATCGAGTACTTCAACATCAAAAGGGAAACCCTATGACAGTCGCTCATTCACCAAAAGTATAGTGTGAAAACTAATGAATCCTATTGGAAAATAAAGACTTATTATATGAAAACTAATGAACCCTATTGAAAATTCCAGTCACATGGTAGAAAATCATGGAGTTATATGTTTTAAGACGCTTTAAAAAATCTAGAAATTAATGAGTTAGCAAGAAATATTATATGATAAAATATTATGGCATCGTTTGATATGTAGCGGACTCAAGTTAATGGAATAAGCATTCTCTTAGACTCATAGACGAAATCCAAACCAGTATGCAATGAATCGGTAAGTATACAAAACAGAATATAACAATTAACAGGAACAGCAAACAAACAAAATACCAAACCAGCATTTAATCACTAATTTCAATAACAAACTGCAAACCAAATCCCACTCTAGTAGCATACCCTACCTTGTAGCATAGGCCTTCATACAACGAGATTAAGAGATATATAGTGAGTGTTTGGATTAGATTTTAAGACACAAATACTACGTCCCAATGCAATTTCAATGTGGAAACTATGAAGCTACAAATACAAGCTTTTGCTTTGATGTGAATTTTTAACGTGATTTTTCCTGAAGTGCCGCATAACCAAACAAGCCAATAATTCGGTCAGTTGCTAAAAGAAATAGCATATCACACAGAGGAAACAAAACCAAGAACTAAGTCAAACATCTCTCTAGTAACTCAAAAATTCATCATAAGCAACTACATAATATTGCAAGCACATTTTGAATAGAACTAACCCAAAGCTCAATTATACAGAGAATTTATCAAACAAAAATTCAATAAATGAGGTTATAAATCACAAGTAAAATATCCGAGCAAAGCTTAGTTCATCTGTCTTTACTTTTCCTTAATGATGTTAATAGAAGAGTTTAACAACTTAAATGATTTTCATTGTTACCTTATATTCAAATAAGAATAATCGAGATGAGGATGCTGCATTAGATGTGTAATAAAACTAGATAAGATATGATTAAGGTATTGGTGAATGGCAGACAAAACTCATTTGAAATAAAATATCAAGTTTCAATTCGTGAAAGGCATTCGTGCATTTAAGTTTCAATTTGATGAGCTTTAGTATACAAAAGATCATGTTTAAGTTTCTCACAATATCTCAGATTTTTTTATTTTTTATTTTTTTAACAAAGGAAAATTGTATCAAAGGTATTCTTGAATGGGAGGCAAAACTCGTTTGATATAAAAGAAGAAAACAAAGTACATCCAAGAATTAAAATGGTTGATTAATAATCTATATCTATACTAAATAGGGATGTAGACCTTACCAAAAAAAAAAATAGGGATGAAGAACGGTCGGATACATATCAACAAAAATCCACCAAAAGAATATGAAAATGGCAAATTCTATTATTCATAATAATACAATTAAATAATCAAATTACTTCCAGCGGTAATTAACTGCCTCTGGCATATCCGGAAACAATTAACTGCCGCTGGCTCCAGAGGTTGTTAACTGCCTCTGCCTTTGCTGAACTTAAGTGCAATTCCAATTGCCATTTTGCATGGTCAAAATAAATCGAGACTTAGTCGAAATGCTACAAAACTTTACAGACACCTCTATAAAAATACATATAGATGATGTGAAAAGTTTCATAACATTCCGAAAAAGTCTCGATTTTTTTTTATTTTTTCGACCGAAACGAGCAAAGTCGCAATTGAAAAAGTACAAAAAATCGAAACTTATTCGGAATTTTACGAAACTTTTCACATCATCTATATGTATTTTTATAGAGGTGTCTATAAAGTTTCGTAGCATTTCGATTAAGTCTCGATTCATTTTGATTTTTCAACCGAACCATGCAAAATCGCAACTTTTTTTCAAGTGCGAGTCTGAAAAAGTGTCCTAGATGTTAAACTTTTTCACAATTTTTTTCAATCATGTTTAGAACAAAAAAATAACATCTCCCGCAAAAAATTTGAATTTTTCGACAAGGGACAAATTAAATATGAATTTTTAACGCGCCTAAAATTTAAGACACGGAAACTTCAAAACATCAACCTAAAAATTGAATTTTGAACTTTTTTTTTGCAAACACCTCTATAAAAATACATATAGAGGATCTGAAAATTTTCGTAGTATTCGACTAATCCTCAATTTATTTTGATTTTTTTTACTGAAACGCGTAAAATTGCAATATTTTTCCAACTGCGCGTCCGGAAAAGTTATATAGAGGTTGAATTTTTTTCATTATTTTTTGCACACATATTAAGAACATAAAAAAAATATTTCCCACAAAAAATTAGAATTTTTCGACAACGGATGGATTAAATATGAATTTTAAATGCGCCAATAACTCAAGAAACCAAAACGTCAACCTAAAAATTGAATTTTGAGCTGGTTTTGTGCAGACAGCTCTAAAAATATATATATTGAGGGTATGTAAAGTTTCGTAGAATTCTGAATAAGTTATTTTGATTTTTCGACCGAAACGCGTAAAATCACAATTGAAACTGCACTTAAGTGCAAGAGGCAGTTAACCGCCTCTCGAGCCAGCGGCAGTTAACTCCTGTCGGATATGCCAAAGGCAGTTAATTACCGTTGAAGATAATTTGATCATTTACTTATGTTATTATGAACTTTTTGATGTTCGAAAAGCAATTTTCAAATATTGGTGGGTTGAAACATTTAGAAAAAATGAGACAAAATGAAGGAGATAATTTCCAAATCCTCAGAACCACCAACCTTCTCAATCTATTTTTTATATCACGACAATGTAACACTGGTAAACCACCACAGGTAAAAAGGAAGAGCATAGCACTGGAATATGTTGCTGTTCTTCGTCTTCACTTTTAAAAGATATTGGTTTCTAAAGCAATTGTTTTCAATAAAATAAATGTAAGATGGCAACTGACCCAATATTACAGGGATAAAAACAAAACGTTACTAACCCTTTTATTAAACACTACACCGACCCATCTAACTTATTAAGAGGGGTATGTATATTTCAAGGGTCGTAGAAAGAAAGGCTCTGGTGGGGGAAGGAAAGATAAAGTTCACAAGATCTTCAGACTTAAGGCTAATGTCTTATGGAATAACAATCAGATGATTCAATTAAGCTTACAAACTACGTAATCTATTATGAACCACCTATAATGGCGGTCCATATTAACCTTAGCCTTGACAACGTGCAATTTGCCTGCATTGCCATTTTCACAATGCGCCAATGCTATAATATTTCAAGATGTCAAATAAGCAATAACCTTTCTAATTAGTATAATTTTTTAACGCAATAATTTACCAGTAAACTGAACTCGTAAGATTGTACTCAAGAAAATACATATCAATAAGGTTAAAAGGCTGCATCACCCACAACGTTTTAGTTTCTTTATCTTTGTAAGGGACATTAGAAAAATGACAACTACGATTTATCTTTAGTTGTGCCATGAAATTTCCTTCCAGCTTCAACAGCTTCCCTGTAAAAGATGAATACATGATTAGTTACATACAAATTAATGAACTGATCAACAGATAAAGACTTGTATGTGCTGGATAGCATTGGTGAATCTAAGCGATTTGAAGATTTGATCAGTTAAATTTGTGATGATTTTGATTCAAAAATATGAATTTGAGAGTTTAAAGTAGAAAAAATGATGAAGAGACTTAATTGAATTAAATTGAATTTGCTCAATAAATTACTCCCTCCGGTCCTTATTATTAGCAACAAATGACTTTTTAGGTTCATTGAATAATTAATGTATCTCGTTATAAATATAGACTAGATACATTACTTATACAATGAACCTAAAAAGTCAATTGCTGCTTATAATAAGGACCGGAGGGAGTATTAGAAGACCTAAACCATGCATTAACTATTGCAAAATAACTAAAAGTGCAAATAAGTCTAAATAAAACAATGTGGAGACCTGAACGCATTTACAAGCTCCTTGCTCTCAGGGTCAAGTGTTACTCCCTCGTAAAAAGCATTTGCAGCTTCATCAAACCTCTGCAACAAGGATAGCAAATAGAAGTTAAGAAACGTGAATCACGTGTCCTGAATGTCAAGGGGGAAAGGTTTCAGGATAACATACCAGCAACAATTAACCAAAAAAAAAAAAAACATACCAGCAACAAACGCAAGGCTGCGCCTTCCCTATAACAAGCTTTGGACCAATCTGGTCTTAATGCTCTACATGCCTTTGCATCAGCTAAAGCCTGCTCAGCTTGACCTAGCTTCATCCAACATAGACTTCTATTTGAAAACAATGTACCATCACTGGGATTCAAATCAATTGCCTGCAAACACATTCAAAAAGAAAAGAATAGAATATATCATAAATTGATTGTCGTTTAGTAAGAAGATAAATGCAGTTAATTTTCTAAAACAAGACTAGATAAACATGTGGATGTCCAGTGGACACTGCACAGAAACACCATTGAGACATATAACTAACATCGGGCATGGTGCACGAAAAGTACTCAACAAGCAAAAGTTACAAACAGGATGAAGTTCAAGAGTTAGACGAGAGATCAAGACTTTACTTGTGTATAGGAATCTATAGCCGTATGATAGTCATTCCTTTTAAAAGCCTCATCCCCTCTTGATTTTGATTCTGCTGCTCTCTTTTTGGCTTCAGGTGACACCTAGATAAGTTCACACAATTATGTTACAAGGAAAAAAAAAGTAAAGTTGACACACTTAACTAAAAGATCAAAAATCAAATCAAATTTTATTATAAGAATAAGCAATTGATCATGGGTTCTAACTTGACAATGTATTAAAATCTCAATCTTTTAAGAAAGTTTAAGACAGTGCACATACTTTTTTTTGACAATAAGACAGTGCACATACTCGATAGGGTACAATAAACCAGAAGAGTGATAAATGAGAAACAGAATCCTAAGAAGAAGAAAGGCTCGCTAAAATATCTTTAAAAAACCCAGCCAAAACTGAGGGGAACGCAACTGATAACAACAAAGATGGTGCATAAACTCTGAAGCAATACACAATTTAGAAACAAGAGAGATTTACGTAAACAGACGATTCTTTTGACTGAATACACATAATTGGATGCGACTTGCATATTTCTCCAGCGTCTACAATATTTTTGCAGCTATTTACATTGACAGTACAGCTGTAAGTCTGTAACATACCAAATTGAGAAAAAGGTACAGCTAATATATTTAATAGGAAAACACACCTCAGGGATATTTTGCTCTTGAGAAACAGTAGCATCCACAGACCAGTTATTTTCTTTAGCATTTAGCGATTCATCCTGCACATTACCCTTACAACTCAGTACAAAGATTAAGAAATCCACTTTGTCAGGCAACAAAAATACAAACTAGTATCAGAAAGAATTAGTTAACCCTTTTTGAACTTAGTATAATATGATCAAGACAATATAATAGTAAAAACTGCAACCACAATCAGTTAAAGTTTAAATCATTTTAGCATTACGCATATAAATTTATTCCTTGCTGGAGAATGCTGGCTTGAGCAGAGAATATTTTATGTTCCTCCATTTTAATTTGGATAGCTACAGTAAAATTGTAGAGTTCTCTTTTCTTTGTAACAAAATAAATGTAGAAAATATTTAATTCTTGACAACCTATGAAACTACAAGGCAAATACTTTGTATTTTAAGATAATGCGGTGACTATTGTAAGCACGGCTTCATCTATCTTAACCAAAAGTAAGCATACTTATCCCATGTTCTTGCAGCAATGATATTCATTAGCTCTGTCCAGCAGGACATAGAAAAAATTAGGGCTTCAGTACCTGCTGCTTTTTACTTTCGGATTGCACATGCTCAAGTATCCCATCAATAGTCCAAGAAGGAATAGCATCAATTTTGGATGTCATGGGGAACAATATCTCAACAGCTCCACGATTTCCCCTTCCAGCTGCAACCTGTATTGGCTTAACACCATCCTGTGATCCAAACAGACATAAAATTTAGTTCTAAATATTAATGGAAGGCACGTTGTTTACCACAGCCATATGCACTACACTGGATAAGCAAAGTTGACATCAGAGATGCTGAAAAGATTGGAAAAATCTTGGAAACAAGAATACAAGAAAATACTATTCGGTTCTTATATAAGTAGACTCTCGGCATTGTTTGGCAGCCATTGAGTTCTATACTAGCATCAGAAGGTTATGAGCCAAATGAGGATGTTACGAAATTAAATATGCCTCACCTCGTCAGAGACATTAGGATCAGTTCCTGCTTTCAACAGGGAATTTATAAGTTCTAGACTTCCATTATCAGCTGCAATGTGCAAAGGAGTTGCTCCACCAGCACTAACATTTACTTTAGCACCTGCCTGTATACAGTAAAATCCAAATATAGATGGATCAGAAGTTGAAAAACATACAGGAAATCTATATTCACTAGGATAGCATAACAAACTTTTAAGACTACGGGATGGGTACTTGTTGAGACGCCTTTTAAGGTACATTCATCAACAAAATACAAGGTTCAACCCAGCTTTCTATAGCTTTGAACGTATTTTACCGATGTATCTATCTCTTCCCTTTTTCATTAGATAGATGTTTAGTAAATAACACCCACTAGCACTGATTCCCAGTACATTTTTGTAATACTAGGCATATATAATATACTTTGAACTAATCAACTAACTAATTGTTATGGATATATAACATGGAATGAAATTGTCAGCCTGATTGCATTATCATACATTAAGCAGTTTAATTTTTAATGGCATTATTGCTCCTACAATATGTCACTCAAATGAAATCATTAAATGTATAGTTAATCATCACGATTCTATGAATGATGTCGGTTATATATACTAATTCATCATATACATCGTTTTTCCCACCATTTCCACTGATAAATTTTCTACAATTGTCATGGAGTATCTCTGTATCAGTATAATAATATTACAGCAAAGATTCTAGTATTTATTTCATGTTTCACATATCCAAATCATAAACATAGTATATTGTTTAGTAAGGGTTGACAAGTTGAACAAGATGTTGAACCTGTATTAACAGCTCTAAGCATGCCAAAGAATCAGCTGCAACAGATGAAATGAGTGGGGTAATGCCATCATCAGTTTCAGCATTGGGCTGCAAAACAACACCAAGATGAAAGGGAAAGCATTATATTTGTAATACTATTACAATAGTGCAGTTCTGTAAAATATCTCAGAAAACTAAATTGAAAACTTAACACGGCATAGATAAGAAAGAAAATTTGGTCAACCATACCCATGTAATAAGCATATTAGTAGTACACAAAAACAAAAGTGCACTAAATGCAGAAATGTTTTCTAGATTGGCAAATAAACAAGCTCTAAGACATTGTCTCATTAGGATGTGATGAATCAAGCAAGAAGAATAAATTAATCAATCCTCGTAAACTATTCAAGAAAATGCATCTCAACAATGACAGAGTGTATCAATAAAGCTTATGAAGATTGCACTTATCGATTTGAACAATAAAATATTGATGTAAAAGTCAGAAAACGTTGTTGAAATGAAACTTGAGCATATTGATTATCGAAACGTGGTAAATGACTGTTTCTTCAGAAGACCACAGATCCAGATGATAGGAAAAGCAAAGCAATTTTAGAAAGAAGAAACAGAAAAGAACATGCTAAGCGTTAACACCAATTGATACTCTAAATATCCAATCAAATAGATATAGAATTCTGATACTCAAACGAATCAAATTTCTGAAGCAAAAGAAATCGAGTATACTTCATAACATTATCACAAAGTAACACAAATTAAGAAATGGAATGAAGAATTACATTTGCACCATGTTTTAATAGAACAGTAACAGCAGCTTCTTGAGCATGACCAGCCGCCCAAACCAAAGGTGTTCCCGAATCACTTTCTAAATCAGGATTAACTCCTCTGGACAGCAAATGCTCAAGTAAATCCGTATCTCCTGGAACAAAAACCACATATCACAACAAAATCAGCAAACACATAACAAGAGAGACAAACTTAACAACAAAATACTTTTTCCTAATAACATTGCACAAGATGAGATAGTGTCTGTTTGGATTCGCTAATTTGAGATTTTCTAATGACATTAACACTTGTTATCAGTCCATAAGCTCTCAAGGATGACTTATGAAAACAGTTTGACTTTATTCTATCTTTGGTTATACTATACATCCGCACTTATACGATAAGTAGTTATACTATAAGCACTTAATTAAGCAGTTTCTCCAAACATGGCCATAGTGCAATCAAAATCAATTGATCGCCTAACAGAATAATAAAGAAAGGGAAAAACCTATTCCAGCAGAATGATGCAAAGCCGTAGTTCCTAAATTGCTAGCAATAGTAGGATCAGCGCCATGATCAATCAGATACTTAGCAGTGGCAGTGTGTCCCTGACGTGCAGCATGAATGAGGGCAGTTTCACCGTCATCGTCTTTATCATTGATACGAAGTTTCAAATCCTCTATAAGATAACTGCAAATCTGAGTTTGTCCTTCAAGAGAAGCAAAATGAAGTGCTCCACGCTTGTTTGCATCTTTAATTGCTTCAACTGTTTTGGATAAATCTTTGCCCTCATCTAACTGTTCCGCAAATTCTATAAAAACAATATAAAATCAGATGAATGAAGAACAACGAAATAGTAGATAATAAGTTGATTAATTGAATGATTGAATTACTCTTTAAGAGATCGAGATTGCCGGTACGAGCAGCGTTGAGAAAGTGTTGAACTTTCTGCCTAACTGCAAGTGCGTCGGAAGCATCGGGAGCCATAGCGAGAACAAGGACTTGAAGGGATTCTTCCTCTGTAATGCAAAACCAAAACCCTGTTTTTCTTTCTTTCAAAGGAGCAAAACCCTGTGTTGAAACAATTCAAAGAAACCAAAACCTTAAGAGTAGTCAACATATATAAAGGTTATGTTTTGGGCCGTGGGCTCAAACCCTAATATGCGCAGCTGCAGCTCACAATTAAGATAAGAGTTTGTTTTGACAAAATAAAAACGGGTTAATGTCCCCAGTCAGCTTAACTCAGTTGGGAGGACAATGCATAATATGTGCAGGGGTTCGAACCCGAATACCCCATTTTTAGATTAAAAAAAAAACGGGTTAATGGTTTTAACCATGTAATTTGATATTGTTCATATTTTTTACCATGTTTGATCTACTAAATAGTAAGTATCAGATAAAGAAGAGAAATAAGGCAAAACAACACATGACAAACTTATGATATTGAATAATTTTTTATTTTATATAATTTTTTGTGGATAAAAAATACACACACGCAATTACCCCTGTTTAAGTTCTATAATCCGAAACATGTTTTGAAGTGTAAAATTCGAACACATCATATAAATTATTTGAACCTCTCCTAAGTCAATTCACTTTTTTTTAACAAAGTTATCCGTTTTAGATTCTATAATCCATAGTATGTTTTTGTAGTTCATTTTAAAGAATCTTAGACACCCTAGTATATACATCAAAATCTTGATTTTTATGCCCAATTTCATCATCAATGGACTCTACACACATCATTTTCATATGAACGCAAATGTAATATGACTCTAAAACCTTCCTCATTTGATTTAAAAAAAAAAATTAGAAAAAAAAATCTCGGCTTGTGAGCCAAATTAGTTTGGGGATTATTTAAGTGGGAAAACAACTTTAATTGGTGTTGGCTCATATTTGCTTTTTATCTTAAAAAGTAACATTCGAGAGTTATTTTCTAAAAGTCTTTAAAATACAAAAAAACATTGTTTGAGAATTGAGAGTCATCTTTCAAACTGTTTGCGTATATATTTATGGGGACCAAAAGCAACCATCTTAGTATTGAAGGTCGGCATGTGGGTTGAGGTTGAGAGTCTATATAAGTTGACAAGTATATTCTAGTCTTGAATGTAACAAAAAAAAAAAAAAATTGTATTTGATTTAAATTTACACAAAGACATATATACATATACATGTTTACTTACATTTGAAATCAAAATCAACAATTATCTTTATAAAGTTATGGAACCTTACAATTGGAGCCTAACTAAAAACCCTTGCTTAGTGCTCATATTATAAAAAGCATTTACCAGTTGTGGCTCAACTCAAAATTGTTTTCATGAAATGAATAGCTCCTCGGAGAGACAGTTCCACATCCAATCCAATTGAAAAAAATATACAAATAAAGAGGGAAAAAAGGTAAAGGAAAATGGTGCAAATATTTGATGACAGCATAACCTTCTACCAATTTACAAATTGGAGCCAACCAACCAAATGTGTTTGTTTGTTCAGCCCCAACAAAAACCCTCAAGAAAATCTGCACATTTTTTTTTTTCTTTTTAAATTTTTGGTGTTTTTTTCTTTTATTTATTTATTTATTTTGCATATATCTAGAATGAGAACCACCCTCCCTCTGTACAAAAAAAGAAAGAAAAGCAGAACATATTTATGATGTATGTATCCCACACTTGACTTCATCATGAATGAGATTGCATTACTGAACAAGCAACAGCTTGAGCCCAGTGCCTTAATTTGGTTTTTATAAGTGCTGGATCATCCCCTGCAACCACATTAATCAATTCACCAAATTAATAACAACTAATTACGGGCTAAAAGTCAGAGTTGAACACATCTACGTCTATAATATACAATAAACACAACCGAATACTTTGAAACATTTATACACAAATTAAACACATTAGAGTAACAAACGATACTTATAATTACTGATGAATTATATCTGCGATCATAATAGTTTTAAGTTGGTCTACAATTCTAGTATAAATATATTAGAAGTCTCAAAAACATGATCGCAATCACAATTGCAGCCTCATTGGCTGCATTTGTTTGCATTGCTATTGCTACAATATTAAAGTTTTCAACGTAACCATGTCAATTTAGAACAATTGGGTTATCAATAATGAATGAGTGACATTAATTACCTGGGTTACAAATCTTCCAAGAATCAGAATCAACAATGCTACCAGTAGGACTCGCAATAGATGAAGATGAACGGCTGTGAGTAGTGCGATGAGTTGTAGGTGTAGATACCGGACTTGGAGACAGGTTCCGGTTAACGGCAAAATATAGATCAAGAGCCGGTAATGTATTGCAAAGCTTTTGTCCATCTTCCTCATTAAATCCAAATCCTAATTCAATACATCCTCTAAGCTCATTTAGATCTTCGTCGTTGCAATCGTGCATGCTATTCCTCCTACGTTGAGTTTGTCGACGCCTTCTTTCCCACGCCATGTCTCCTGGTGTTCCACACATTGATAGTTGCTTTGTTAGACGTTTCCTTTTCTTAAACGCCAATGCCTCGGCCTTCTGATCAGAATGTTCCTGTTGCAACTCTTCCTCCTGATCTGAAAACTCGTTTTCGCAGACTCCTCCTCCCTGTAACACTATTTCCTCGCTACTCATAATATTAATTATGAATTTTGATGATTAATTAGTAATGGTGGTGATGGTGACAGCCGAGGCAGTTAGGAAGCTGCCTCGCCGTGCCGCGTCGCCGTGAAGGGAAGAGTAATTGAAATAAAGAATGAAAGGTGAAAATGTCTGGAATGGTATGTTTAATTAAATAGAAGTCTAATAATAAGGGATTCAGTTAATTTGGTGTTTGATATTCTCACCATTCATTTTTTGTAACTACCTGCAGCATAATACACGCACCTGCGTTAATTAATTTAGATAGAGTGAGTTGTATAATAAGCATTGTTTTGAAGTAAATTTAAATTCTACAATCTATTCTTCTATTCTATGTTGTGGCTACCTAAATTCGGAAGGTGATGCTACATTTGGGGTTATAAAATCTTGTTCAAATTGTAGAGTATGCTTTGGATGAACCGTATTTTCTAAGATAAACAGTGCCTAAAAATATCTATATCCTTCATGTGTCGTTGGCACATATATTTGTCTCAAACTTTATATCATTTCGGTTTTACTGCTCTGTAACACAACAACATAATTTCATTTCATCACAATGCCTCACTCTCATTCACCAATAGGGCTGGTAATTAAGCCTTAAGGACTAGGTTTAGAAGTATAATTTAGTAAAGAAAATAGATAAATTTTAAATGTAAACTATATACAAGAAATTATAAGATATATATTTAAATTTAATACTGACAAACAAGTATTAAAAAAAATATTATGTTTAATAAACTTTTATGCTTAAGGCTCAATTTCACACACAACATCAGCAAAGATCATCAACCATATGATTTTAAAGAGAGAGAGATTCGTGTATTATAAGACAGGCCTAAATATATTTTGGATCGTTCACAATTTCATTCACTCATCTGTTAGTTAATTTATTATTTAAATGTATATTTTGTTAGTCAATTTGATTCATAAAATCACTAAAAAAAGAAATATATATATATATATATATATATAGTAATTTTTGTACACTCCGAACACTATTTAGTAATAACATGTCACGGGTTTAGACTTTAGACTCTAACACTATATAGTGATAACTTATCACGTGTTTAGATACTGAAATGATTGTTTACCCTATTGTGAAAGAAAACAAAAGTGAATCATCAAATTCAAGATCACAATCCATTCAAAACAATTAAGACAAAACAAAAGCAACATCTTGCCGCACACTTGAAATTGTGACATTGGTTTCGTTAATCACATTTACACTATTACTATTGTCGTCCCAAAGTTACTCTATAACTTTTTTCCACACTTGATTATTTTCTGGTTCCATCCCTGCATGCATTCTTATTCTCGTAAAATTTTACAATTAGTGAGTATTTACAAAAAGTTGTGAAGTTATTTGTTCAAAAGAAATGCTAATTGGACGATTGGATTGGTGAAACTGAATGCTTATATTGAGTTATTAGAGTAACTCAGCTCAAAAATACACTTGAAGTAAGTTGGTCTATACTCTTTGTATATTGTTACTACAATAAAGTTTTTTTTTAGGATTTATTACAGTAAAGTTATTTTGAGGAAAAAATATATATCATTTTTTTATGAAGAAAATTTAGCGTGAGGGGTTTGTTCTCCCATCAAAGAAATTTATATTTACTCCTCTAGGGATAGTATCATCATTTTTTTGTTGACAACATGATAATGTGAAGTAAAAACACTCCTTAAATTGGACGTGTCCTGACACCAGACATGTATCGGTAGCTAACATTGACATATTTAATTATATTGAATTATCTTTATCTATTTCGGTGTCGGCGTGTCAGTGTGTTGCATGTTCGTGTTCGTGTACGTTCCTGTACTTCATTTGCATTATATCATCGTTTGAAAATGTATTACTGTCATTCTTTTATTAGATCCTTGATATAATCCGAGTCAGGTAAAGAGGATTGATATAAGGGATTAAAACTTACACTGCACGTTTTTTTTTATTCATTCACAAAATTGGAAGATGATCTATATCATTACCATATAATATGATTGATATATGTCATCCCCATATGCAATTAATTAGCAGCTAAGGTGAAACTTAAACAGATATTATATATGTTGTCACGAAATGTATGAGTTTTATGGCGAGGAGAAGTGTCTTTTTAATTATTCTTTACCTCATATCAGTGTGTGTGATGATTAATGACAGAATACTAACAAAGTATTAATCCATAAATTAACAAGTAGTCCAACGCTTTATTTTCCTTCAAAAAAAAAAAAAAGTAGTCCAACGCTAAATATAGCCTAGGCTCATCACATGTATCAAATTCAAACCACTGTTGTAAAAACTTGTAACAAATCCAATTCATTCAAATACGGTATTTCCTCCCCACCTCCCGTTCTAATAGTATGGAAAAGAAGAAGAAAAAAAAGGAAAATTGGAATTCATAACAAAAGAACAAAACACAAAAATAAATAAAAACTTAATTTCATCTCCTTTCTTGTAGGTAACCTGGTTTGGTTATTCCAACCCAGGTAGTTCTTTAGTTTGCTTGAGCCTCCATGGGGAGTTAGAACGGTTTAAAACAACACCTCGCCATCAAACCAAGAAGCTAACATCTTTTTTTCGGGGTACAGGAAAATCCTTCTTGTCTCGCAAATTATAACAATTTGTGACCAAGTTCCTTTTCCTGTATACCCCAACATGTATCTTTTCTCTTCAAAAATGCATAAGCATACAAGTCTCTTGTTGTATTTCGTCGGTATCTCTATTTTGTTGCATGTCATTCACGGTGCATCCATAGAGGAGCCAGGTTCATTGATATTGGGTTGTGGGTTGGATGAAGGGGGAGCCAAAGATGAGGATGGAAGGCAATGGAGTCCTGATAATAAGTTTTTGGCAACACAAAATGGTTCAACAACATACAAAGCCGCATACCAAGATCCTTCCCTCTCCTCTGTGGTTCCATACATGTCAGCTAGAATTTTCACATCAGAAACAACATACAAATTTAATGTTCAGCCTGATAAACGTTATTGGCTCAGGCTCCACTTTTATCCATCCCTTTATGGAACTTTCAACCCCTCCGATTCATATTTCTCTGTGGCTGCAAATGGGATTACCCTCCTCAGCAATTTCAGCGCTTCTATCACTTGTCAGGCCCTCTCACAAGCTTACATTGACAGAGAGTATTCTCTTGCTCCTTTGAATTCAGATACTTTGACTCTTACATTTAAACCTTCTGACAAGCAAAATGGGACTTTTGCTTTCATCAATGGAATTCAATTGATCCAAATGCCTGAGTTGTTTGACTCTGCTTCATTGGTCGGGTTTGGTGACCAAACCATGGACATCAAAACCTTAAATTTGCAAACCATGTTTAGACTAAACGTTGGTGGGCAATATGTGTCTCCAGCCCAAGATTCTGACCTTTCGAGAATGTGGTACGACGACACACCTTACCTATATGGTTCATCCTATGGTGTCACCAACGAAGCTAAAAAGGATGTCCTAATCGACTATCAGACTATGCCAAAGTACATTGCACCTCCTACTGTCTACTCCACATCAAGATCAATGGGTACCGATAAGGACGTCAACATGGGATACAACCTCACGTGGGTTTTCCAAGTTGATCCAAATTCCATGTACCTCGTGAGGTTGCATTTCTGTGATTTCTATTATTCCAAGGTCAATGAGATTGTTTTCAATATATTTCTCAATAACAATACGGCACAGGCTCAAGCTGATATTATTGGGTGGACAGGAGGTAAAGGCATGACAACTTACCAGGACTATGTGGTATATGTCCAAGACGGGGAGGGGGATGAGCAACTTTGGCTTGCACTACATCCAGCACCTGACTCAAAACCACAGTTCTATGATGCTATACTCAATGGGGTGGAGATATTCAAGCTCAATGACACGGACTTGTCTGGCCCCAATCCTCAGCCTTCAGACATGCTCCTCGAAGGTGAATCACAGGAAACAAGTTTCCATACACACAAAACATATGACAAGAAAGCTGTCATTGGTGGAGCTGCAGGAGGTGCTGCGGGTTTTGCCTTTATGGCGGCAATATGCATTGCTGTCTACAACAAGAAGAAGAGAGTTCCAGGGGCAGTCACACAAACAAGCTGGCTTCCCATCTATGGTAATTCACACACAAATGGCAGTAAATCCACGTCTGGGAAGAGCACTACAAGTGCAAACCTCACTGCCATGACCCAAGGTCTATGTCGCTATTTTTCGTTACAAGAGATAAAGCAAGCAACCAACAGTTTTGATGAGTCCAACGTGATTGGAGTTGGTGGATTTGGAAAGGTTTACAAGGGTGTCATTGATAATGGAATGCTAGTGGCGATTAAGAGGTCAAATCCACAGTCAGAACAAGGAGTCAATGAATTCCAGACCGAGATTGAGATGCTTTCTAAGTTGAGACACAAGCATTTGGTGTCCTTGATTGGATTTTGCGAGGAAGATAATGAGATGTGTTTGGTTTATGACTACATGGCTCTTGGAACCTTTAGGGAACATTTGTACAAGGGTATCAAGCCTTTAAATATTTTAACGTGGAAGCAAAGATTAGAGATCTGCATCGGAGCTGCAAGAGGGCTTCACTACCTTCACACGGGGGCCAAGTACACCATCATTCATAGAGATGTCAAAACAACAAATATTCTCTTGGACGAAAACTGGAATGCCAAGGTATCAGATTTTGGGTTGTCAAAAACTGGTCCAGATTTGAACGCTGGCCATGTTAGTACTGTGGTGAAGGGTAGTTTTGGCTACTTGGATCCTGAGTACTTCAGGAGGCAACAATTGACTGAAAAGTCTGATGTCTACTCATTTGGGGTTGTCCTGTTTGAAGCCCTCTGTGCCAGGCCTGTTCTGAATCCCAATCTTCCAAAGGAACAAGTTAGTCTTGCAGAATGGGCATTGCTATGCAACCAAAAAGGAACGCTAGAGGATATTATTGACCCCAATCTCAAGGGAACAATAAATCCAGAAAGCTTGCAGAAGTTCGTGGACACAGCTGAAAAGTGTTTGTCGGATCACGGAGCTGACCGTCCCTCCATGAATGATCTGTTGTGGAATCTAGAATTTGCACTCAACCTGCAAGAAAACAAGGATGGTTCAACTCACTCTGCAACTCGAACTAATGACAATGAGTTTGAAGAAATACATTTAGGAGACAACGAAATGGCAAACCATTATAAGAACCTAAGCCTTGGAGGTCAGGATGAGCTTAGCCAAGATGCTACTTCCAGTCAGGGTCCGACTGAAATCTTCTCACAACTTGTTAGTCCAAAAGGGCGATGAAGAGAAATTTTCTTGATTGTTATTTTGCTATAGGCTTTGAAGGAAGCCATGGAATTCAAGCAAATAAAACCTGCTTATTAGCATTGCTTTGAAGTATATAACGCTTCTATTGCTTGTAGTTGTTAAATTTCTAATTTTATACTTTCCTACGTTCTACATCTATTAAATATTATTTACTATGTCAAGTTTAGTGTATACAAATTCTGAATGTTGTTCATGTCATGTATCTACAGTTCTGTATAGAAAGCACTCAGATTTCTTGTTGCTTGACAAATATTATACAGCCACTATTTAATTTATATTATGTACAAAAAGTGCTGTTTCAAAACTAGAAAGAATTTCACCATAGAAATGTGAGGAATAAGCTGTTTCTGATTTTGAAGGCAAAATCTGCACTCAATACAGTTTTTAACGATTCAAAATTCCAGTTTCTCAAACCTTACGTTTTAAAAGGGCAAGAAAATTTGATGGATGAGAAAGAGAACTACTAATTTCATAAAATTTCATTCCCAAAAATATAATAATGTCACTATCTCTTTCTTTCGAAGAGGCAAGTAACTTACAACTTTTGTCATTACATGTAGCTGTTGAGTGATATAAGGCCCCTTCCCTCCCAACGGAGAGTTTCAGTTTCAAGTTAAATCATCTCTTGAGACCAGTGACGTTACTTTCAGGGGAATATCCTTTGCATGGATATGAAATGAATCTTCTATTGGCAGAGGAGAGACCTGCTTTATGAGCACCATAGCGGGCATAACCTACTTGGCAAGTTCATATACTTGGGCTTCAGTGATCTTTTCTTCTGACCCCAAACCCGGGAATTGTCCAATATCATGCCCTTCCAGTGGTTGAAACTCATGATTCAAACCAACAGCAAACTCTCCAGGGTCAGTTCCGAGACTTTGGATATAGTCTGCAATCTGTGTCAAAATGCCCAAACACAATTTTGAACAACAAAAGGACATTGTCAAAGCTTTTCACAATTTGATAAACATGAATTACTAATGGTGAAGGTGTCTAATTACTAAATTAAAAAAAAAATTGTGGCGAACAAACCACATAAATTAGAAGGTCCAATTGAAAGTGACATACATGGTTAGCTAGAGCAATTCCACTTAAGACTGCTGCCTCTATATTCGAACCTAGCAGCCAATCACCACATATCCCAGCCCTTCCGAAGGGATCAAAGATGCAAGGAACTCCAGGTGTGTTAGTTGGAAGAGCTGCACCCCTGAAAATATCAGAATAATACGATTTTAAACCGTTTAGGTTTACTTACAACGTTTAGAGTTACGGATATTTTTAGATAATCTATCGATGTTAAATTAGACCGTCTGATTTGTTGACAACATAACTGTCACTGAAAACTATCGCACAAGAACTGTCACTGAAAACTATCGCGCAAGACATGCTACTCAGAGAGCACATGTGCATTTGAGAAATCACAAACAATAAGAAAATTCTGTAAGCCTGACCTGAACAAAAACATGTCAGGAGGACATTTCAGAGCAACTAATACTAATACTTTGACTCTTACCATAGTTGGAGCTTCGTATAAAAAGGTTTAGGAAGCGACCCTTTCGATAATCCGAGGGCAGTCTCAACACCCTCTAGCATGCCTTCCTTTACCCTTGTTGCTGTAGCAGTAGGAATATTTTCCTGATAAACAAAACATGGCTCACATTTCAGTTATTAAAAGTGCTAATCGTCACATGCAATACACAAATGAAAATGCATAGGTTATCATAATTTAAATAAATTTTAATCAAATCCCTTGCAAATATTATTCTAGGTAAGGTAATTGTGAGTCAATACCAATATATTACTCCTCTATACCTTCCAAAAACATCCAGCAACCCCAAAACCAATCTAACACTCAGGAAACTAATTTTTATATTGTAATATCATTCTGTTTTGAAAATTTCACTACTTACCTGTGGAACCTTGTTCTGTTTTCCATAAGCAGCAGTACTTAGAAAGGTCCAACAGTGAGGACCGTCACTCTGGGAAGCCAGCAGTTTCTTGGTATTATTGGCCATCCATGACACTGAATCAATTCCTCTCACAAAAGCTCCTTCAAAAGCAACTTCTGTATTCTCTAGAAAAGGAAGAGTTTCCTCAAACGCTGCTAAAAGGGCCCATATTGAACTCAATTCCAGCCTCTGAACAATGGACAGTAGAATAGAAACAATAGGTGGTATTAGTACGAATATAATAGTAGATAAAGCTAAAAATAGAGTGCTAGTTTATCAAATCAAATGAACTGGAAAGGGAATGTCCTAGACCGACCTTCATTTGTTTAGCAATTAATGGCAAACCCGATGTCATAAGCAAGCGGTTAGCACATTTTCCTGTTGGCAAATAGAGAAATAGTTACTAAAGAAGCCATAAGTCGGATGACTGTATACATATAAATACTCTAGGCTGATAAACGTGTAAAAACAGAACTTGTACAATATTATTTCTTAAGAGAAAAAATAAAGACATTATCAAGTTACCATTGTGTGCAATAACAATTGCATCAAACTTCCCACGAGGTTTCCCATTTTCACTCAAGTGCCACATCCCATTAAATGGCTCCAATTTACTGATCCAGCACGGTCTCTCCACATTCACCAAGCTAGTCTACACGAGAATTAGTTTCTTTAACACAAAAATAACATGGGAACCACAGCAAAAAACCAAAATCTAAGAACTATAGCAGCACAAAAGTTAGAAAAACTTAATGATCATCTTGGTCCTTCAAATTGCAAAGGTCGAGTAATTTAATCCCTCAACTTTAATTAATATTTAAGTTAGTCCCTTAAATTAAATAATGTCAATCAATTTAGTTCTCCACCAAAATATCTCTCTAATAAGCATCCATTAAAACCTACGAAAGGTATACGTATTGATTTGAATGGTGTCGTGTTACATCCAGACAAATATAAAACCTTCAAAATTGTATTTGTAGTGTTAAATTTGGAAAAAAGACCAAATGGACAGAAGTTTTTCAATTTAAGGGACTAGATTGTTATTTCACAAATTTAAGGGACTAAACTAATCAACCATCATAATTTCAAGGACTAAAATCATGATTTACTCCTTTCATATCAATCCAAATTCCAAAAGTCGCCACTATTTGCAGAATGTAACAGAATCTTTTCTTAGTTGTAAGCTCTGAAGCAGAGACACCTCTGACATTAGGCATGTCTCGGTGTCCAATGCGCGTCAGTGTCCGACACCCATAGACACTCGTACCATAAGTGTCCCAAAACCAACTTTATTTTCCTCGTTTTGACACAATTTAATTCTTGGACACTTCTGAGACACTTGTAGGTTGTAAGTATTTAATTGTTGAAAACAATGAATATTAGGAAGAACTAACCTGAGACAGTAACGAATCAGCCAGAAAGCGCATTCCACGAGTAGCTATATATCTTGGAGGAGAGGGTAAAAATGGAAGAAACTCACCACCATTCTTCAACTCTCCTACAGTACCCTTCCATTCTCGAACCAAACCCTTATCCAACCAAACATTAACAATTTCAGCAAAACGAGAATCATTGACAGTAAAAAACTGAGCAGCATGGTCAAAAACCAAAGAATCATATTCATCATCAATAATCCTTGTTCCCAATCTTCCTCCAAGACCATGAAGACCAGTGTCGAAAACGGTGGAGCGAATGCCGCGTTTGTCTAAGAAGATAGCGCAAATGAGACCGGAGATACCACCGCCAATGATGGCGACATGTGGTTCGTCGGAGAAAGGGGCGGTGAAAGTGACTTGTTCTTGTTTGAAGGTTTTTTTGAGAATTGATTTACGAGAAGTTCCGTAAGAGGATCTTCTGCGGGGTTTGGAATTGGAGGATGGTGGTTTTTCCATTTTCACCGTGGCAACGGCGGTTGAGGAAGATGGACGGTTGATTAAGTATGGAACTGTGGAGGGTAACAATTTCCATGTTTTCATCATATTCAGACCAAACATTGTTTTGGTTTTGGAGATTTTTTCATTCAAGTCAAGCTTAGTTGTTCTGTTGTGGATATATCCGTTTTTCTTTTCCCGGTAAAACACATTGTCCTTCCCTCAAAACATACATAATTACAAATTAGTACAATTAAATTAGTGGATTAATTTCTTACTAGTAAGTAATTCAAACATTTCTTAATCTTCATGTCTTTTACTTCAACTTCACTCTTTCTAACAGTTGTATGCTCTTTCATTGCTTTGATTATTTACTTTCTTTTAGCTATGCAAGTATTTCTTTACGATTCATGCATGACACACATTTAGGATAAATTTGATAACTTCGACGTGATATAACTCATTGATGTTTGAATTTGATAGATTTGTCGTCAAACAAAAAATCGCTCCCGTTCTACATTGCAATGACCAAGTATTTTCTGCACATTATTTTCAATTTTCAACAAACACATTTCAGATCTTAGAATAGAAATTTCATATAAATTTCCCTTGCAAAGTCCCGAAGCCATCTGGGGCATTTCAAAGTTTGTACGTACAATTTACATCAATAAACTATTTATATATATAATAAAATGATAATACAATGTGTGCCAATATAACATACAAAACATATACACTTCAAGTTAAAAACAGGCCACTTAAAAATGTCAGTCCAGATGAAAAGAAAATAAGGCCATCCTTCTGCAAGCATCCCATTTGGTGTGACCGGGAAAGTTGAAGGCTATTTTCCTCTCAACTGGAAGTCAGTAATATCTTTGGAAAGCTTATTATTGGACTGATATGTCCGCATTTGTCTGCTCCGTGGCTTTAGGGGGAGAAGCTTTTGTTTCTTTTACCGTTTTAGTCCGTTCTTTGGTTTTACAAGCGCCATTGCTGTTACGTCCCATGCTCAGGTCCTTGTTTTTTTGAGTGACAGGGGTACCAAACCCACTTTTGGGGTTACTGCTAATGCTGTGACGTACTCGAGTGCAAACTTCAGGAGATGAGATGACAGCGTCACCAAGGCTCTTTCTCCGAGATAGTTTTGGTGACTTGGGGCGAGTCAGTGGAAGCTGCTATAAAGGTAAAGGAATGAAGAATTTTAGTTTTGCTAAAAACTAAGATGTTAATAAATTTAGGATTCTGCCTCTTCCATTTGGAAAGGACTAAAACTAACATGAACATCATAAGCCAATGATATGAGGAGTTTCATAAATGCACATACAACTTTGTGAGCAAGAAACAATACTAGATACAGAAAACAATAAGTGCTACAGCCCTTACATCCTACAGTTAAATTTGTATTCCAGACATTGTCAAGCATTCTAATGTTCCTATTATATTGTATTGTATTCCTTTGATCTATTCATGCAAATTCTGAAATTCTCAATGGCAATTTCATGTTCATCCCGAGATTTGGAAAAGACAGGTGGAAAAGGAAAAGACTTGGTACCTTCTTGAGTTCAGTCTTAGGGGGAGGCCCCTCATAATAGAAGCTAGGAACCGGTTTTGCCTTAATGACCAAGCTCTTTCTCAACTGCTTAAGGGCTGCTTCTTCCTCTTCCTACACAGGTTACAATTGCACAAAGATATAGTTATTTAAATCAGTTCAACAAGTAAAATGTAACCTAAGAGGATAAACAGAAAATAACCATGTACGTGGTCTTAAAACTGGACCTTGGCTTAAGCAATTAGATGTTTCTAGAACGAGGAAGAACAAAAAGAAGTAAAAGAGAAATTAAAAGATGTACATCCATATTAGATGTTTCTAGAATGAGGGGCTGAAAAAAGTAAAAAGTTAAAAATTAAAAGTCACACATGGATGTGCACAGGCAACTAAGAGCAAGCAGTACCTTCCGCCTTGCCTCATACTGGAGTCTTTCCTCTTCCAGGGCTCGATTTTTCTCCTCTAACTTCATATAGAACTGGATAGATAAATCAGGGTGACAAGAACAAAAAAGAACATTAGATTTATCTAGTATAATAATAATAATACTTAATAGGAAATACAATCAACCTCAGAATACACACTGTTAAAGGTTAATTAACAAAGTACCTCCTTTCGTTTCTCTGCACGTTCATAGATTCTAAACGTAGGCGCTGTACCTACAGTCACCTTGCGTGTAGATGCAACACTGCTATTTACAGTTAAAGAATAAACGAGAATAACTGCTGTATATTTAAATACATGTAAAAATATAGATGTTTGGAGAGTTAATAATTTTTTTATTATTATTATTAAATTATCAAACTCAGAAAAAACTGTTTGATATTTGGTTTCATTTATGGAAGATTCTAAGGTTTTACCGATATGCCTAAAACTTAGTCTGTTAAAGATAAAACCATCAAAGTGTTCAAGTTTTGAGGATACGAGGAAGCAACCGACCAATTGTCTTCATCATCATGGTGCTTCTTGTCATGTTGTGCGAGCTTCCTTGATGAAAAAGGTGAGTTCGACTGAAAAGTTGAAAAGATTTTTCATTTCAGTAATATAAAATACACTTACCCACTCCCGGACACAAATCACAAAACATGCAATTAAAAAGCAACCTTAGAAACCTTGAGACAAATAAGAAGGCAAGCTAAGTCTTCTACTTCTTCCACATAATTTCTACCACACGAGCAATATTTACAAACAATTTTTATTTTTTTTTGCAGCTAGTTTATTACGGTCGCAGTTTGAAGCACACACACCTCTTAATCAAAAAAAAAGTTTGAATGGTGGCAGGAGGAGGGAAAACAACATATCCTCAGTATGAGAAACATGTATCATGTGAACAAACAAAACAAGTAGATCCCAGTTCTGTCACTAGCTAAAATTTTCACTTCCTCATTTTTCGATTGTTACAGGAAACAACTCAACCTAACAACTTTTATGCAGCACATATGCTAGGACCATTTTGCATACTGGACTCAGTTCTCAGAAGAGCACATACAAATTTAAGTTCATACTTAAAAATTCTAAAGGTTATGACACAATACCTGCGAGTTCTTTGAGGAATTTGGTGAGTGTGTATTGTTAGTATTTGGTGAGTGTGTATTGTTAGCATTTGGTGACAAGTCCTGACCATTTGCAACAGCTTCAGTATCAACAGTCTGCGTGTGGGTGACATGCTTTTCAGTAGCCTGGTCAGATTGCTGGGGAGCAGAGGGGCTTGTATGCTCTTTATCCACAGGAATTGTTATTGCAGTGGGTGAGGTTAATTCTTTATCGCCTTCCATCTTTGGTTCTTCAGATTTCTCATTCTTCTCTTCAGATAAACCAGCATTTAATTTGGTGCTTTTGGTATTCAAAACATCTTTTCTTTCCTGATGTTTCTCGACAAAAGAATTACCTTCAGCAGATTCCTTTATCTCATGATCCATTGCTTGAACCATTTTAGCAATTTTGGGAGAAACACGTATTCTATCGCCAAAACTACCATTTGAAGCTAGACCGTTTGGCTTCTTGTCCATGACTTGTATGCCGGTGACTTCCCTTCCCATAACGCTGCATGGTGTAAATTACAGGGTAGGAAACAAAACAATTAGAGTAAGTGGTTGATGTTGATGAAGAAAAACAACATGCAAAGATGAATTATCTAAGAAGATCAATATGGAAGCATTCTGCAACAACAAGAACATATTTCTTCTACCAGACTAAAATATGATATGCATTATCATATGCGAAAAGCAAACAGATGAAGCAAATAACATGAAGTAGTTAAGAGATATGCATCTCTATACGTATCACAAAGCTCTAGTCTTGACTCTTGACTATTCAATCATACATGAATGGTTGATTGGTTTTATTTATATATAATCATAGCCATTTATTTAGGATTGAAATAACAAAACCAAGCTCTCTGTTGACACAAACATAAGCAAATACAGGATTCTCTAAAATGCTAACACTGTTTCATCAATATTTGTCAACCTAAATCTACAAAGGTAGCAATGAAAAATGAAAAACATGGTGGAGAAAGATATAAAGATTAAAAAGAATATAAAAAGAATCTTCAATAAAACAAATAAGAAGTTGAATAGAATATGGTAAGCAAAACAGCTATTTGACCCTGGAAGCATATCTTCTTGTTGTTGTTGTTGGCTAAAGGGACACCAAAAAGAAGGGTCATTTGTCCCACACCCATATGGGATTAGGACACTAAAAAAAAAAAAAAAAGATCTAGGACCAGCAGGTCAAACACGTGATTCTGGGAATGGAATGAATAATAGCAGAATCATTCGAAATGGAATGATGCATGCAATGCAAATATTAATGGAACATGAGAAAATTAAAGAGAGAGAGAGAGAGAGATCTCGAAAGAGAAGAAACTCACCAGAATCTAGGCTGATGTTGAGCTCCGATCTGACAAGATCTCGCGTTCTTGTGTTTCTCTTGTGTCTAAAAATTAAGATTTATGAATGATAACCCACTAATTTAGGGGAGTTTTTGGGTTTTAATCGAAAAAATGCGTGTGTTCCTTAGTTGGTAAATGGTTATATATAGTGAGCCATCATCCATTTCATTTCATTCTCTATCGGTGGAATTGACGGTGTTAATACGACAATCCCCTTCTTTCAACGGAAGTCAAATGGAAAACAGCTTTTACCCTCAATTTTATGGTACGACCTAAAATCTCCACCATTCAACCATTCTATTCTAACTTCTAACTAAGGAGAGTGTAGGTTGGTCCAATTAGTCATTTTTCTTTATTTTGTAAATACTTTTTTTCTAAAGGATCCAAACACATTGCTTATAAAAATTGCACGCAACTATTCACTTTAAGAGTCTTTTATCTTCTTGTTAGCAAGTAAAAAATTAACACAAAATTTAGAGAATGAAAATAAAAAATATATCTTTACAAACTAGGACTAAGCGCGAGGACCTACGTATTCAACTCAAATCTTATAAGAAGTTGAGTTCAAATTTCAATATCAATATCAATATCAATGTAAATATCTTGTTGATAGAAACTGTAGAAGTACATTAATATTTAAGTTTTTGTACTTTTTTTACCTTGTGATCCCTAGAATTTAATGAATATATAGAATAATGTGAAAATGTCTCCAAAAAAATTAGATTTTTTTGACAAAACATTAATTAAATATGAATTTTTAACCATAAAACATATAAAAATTTATATTTTATTTAATTTGTTAGTCTTTTCTTAACTTTGTAACATAATAACTTTGTAACTCTTTCAAGTCTCTTAGATACCATGTGCTGCAAAGACTTCTTTAATTTGGTTAATATATTTCATATACATCTTATGTTGTAAAGATTTCTTTAGTTTGATTAATATATTTTATTTTGATCTTAAAAAAAAAACAAATATAATCGTAGTGATTTATACACACCACCGGTGTAAACAAAATTATACAAGCATTCAACACAATTCACTAAATATAGATTTATAGAAATATTTTAAAAATAAATATAGTGAAATACAAATATATGTGTAGAAAAATCTATATACAAAATCACAGCTATGGCCCTTGAAAAAAGATCACAGCCATGGATAAAGTTGTTTTTTCTTTTTTTAGCAAAGGAAAAAAAAAAAAAAAAAAAAAAGCTAATGATATGTAAATCCTGCCGAATCCATTGACCTTTTGGTTGCACACAAAGTACAAACCCCACTTCACTGTATGAAACTACTAACTACGAATATGAATAAGGAATTGACGACTATGAGACAACGTGTGGGTTTTGATTTGTTGACTGGGGACAGTTTCAGCTGCTAACGTCGTTACTGAACGGAACTCTTTCAACCAAGGACGTACGTGGACTCCTCCTCCATTCTTCTTTTGCTATCTCAATCTTTTAAAATAACATTCCCGTAAACACAGCTCAGTTGGCGGGGACAATGCATTTATTCACTTTAATTTGATTAATTCTGTAGGGATCGGGGTTCGAACCTCGGACACCTCATTTATTCACTTTAAAATGAATTTCTAGCCACTAGGCTACCTGACAAAAAAAAAAACAATAATACATATTTAATGTTGTTAAAATCAACAACATGTTTTTAAATAAAATTATGTCATTTTAATTATTTGAATGTTTTTATTCTTGCAAAAAATTCATTCATAATCAATATTTTTTTAAATTTAATTTCAATTGGAAACAATCAAAATGAGTTAAAAAATGTATACATACTAGCATTAGACTGACACTTTGTCTCTTTCTATCCGTTCTTTTTTATTTGTGCTAACGTGTGTAAATTATATACAATTTTTTTTATGGATTTTAGATTTTCATTAAAATTAGTTAGATTTTAATTTAAATTATATAAATAGATGTATGTAACGTCTAAACTCTTATCTTTTAATGATATCAAAAATATATCATTATTAATTTGAACAATATATCCTTATTATAATATAATTATAATAAAAAAAAAAAATCTAGCCGAAAATCTCACATTTTTCTTATATATTATTGTTATATATAATAAGTTTTAACGCGAGCCCTTATTTTTATTTCTAAATAATTTCTTTGAATTGAAATCACTAATTAAGTAGTATTATATGCTTGTGAAAAGGTTCATGTGAGCTTAGATCAGTTGACAAAGACAATGTATATAGTATGCAAGGTTTGGAGTTCGAACTCGATAGACACCACCCAAAAAAATATCCTTGTGAAAATTAAGTATCAGGTTTTTAAAAAAGTTTACAAAAATATAAATGTTTGATTTTCTAAATAAAATTAACTTTTAATTCAACAACCGATCATTGTCGAATTTATTTAATGTATGTATACTTTAGTACTAAGAATCACCCTTCTCTCCCTATAAAGTATAAGAGAAATCAAATTAAATCATTGATTACATATGTTCTATAGATATATAAGCTCTGTAAGAAAAAAAATGATGCAAGAAGGAGGAAAAATGCAACCTCAGAATATATACCAGACAAGTTGTGGAGAATCAGGCATTTTCATTGTGCTCATTTTTTATCATCTGCCAGCCTAACATACATACGCGTTTTAAATCATCAAATTTTATTTTATAAGGGTGTGTACCTGGCCAGTCACCTGAATTATACATGGTATCGACATATCATCACAAATTATATTTCTACATTTATTTTGTAACAATTTTTTTTTTTTAATAATATTTTTCTTTCTCTTTATTTAGAACAAAAAACAACAAAGAAAGAGAAAGAGATAAGGAGTGTAAGATCACGATAAAAAATATAAGAGAGAGCTGTCCTAGAATGATTGTGTAAATATCAATTTCTCATATGTTAATGAAATGAATGACGAATTTTCGAATTTAATTTCTACTCACAAACAAGATCATATTTAATAAAGACTAGATACCAATGGTTAACTGTAACATTCGTATATTGTTGTCTTAGAAAAATGAAAGCCATGTAAATTTTAGGAAGGCCAATTCCAAAGATAGAGACGTGACTACCGTATGATTTTACAACTTGGTGTCTCAACTCTCAAACTCATGGCTAACCTATTACACGATTAATTGATAGCTCAACTAATAAATATTTACAAGGATTTTCTTGCTCAACTCATTTTGTATTTAGCTACTAATTTTTTCTGTGTTAACCCTTCAGTTTTATAAAAACTGGATATATTAATACATAATTCAGTCATAATATACATTAACCTCCCTTAAGTTTTAATCAAATATACAAACACACCCCTTTTTGGTTAACCCCGTCAATTTTCCGTTAATTTTTGTTTTTATAATCCATCATTGTTGAATCACCATTAATAGCCAATCGACTCATTGTAAGACTACACCATTTTCTATCAAACAATCTAATCTTTAAATAAGAGAGTTGCGTCGAAAGCTACACAATATTGTAGACTACATCATTTGCCTGAATTACTTCCATTGTAGACTGCATCATTTGCTTGAATTACTTCGATAACATAACACATTAGTATTTATTAAAAAATATAGCTTAACATATTAACACCTATCAATGTGCAGAGCAAGAATCATGGTGAAACAAAATCCATTTTCTTCCCAAATGAAAAAACTTGGAAAAGGAGATGCAAAGTTTGGATGTGTCGTAAAATAAATTTAAGGTTTGGTCTGGACATCACAGAAAAAACAAATAATTTAAAGTATGAATACAAAAGACTTAGTACACAGAAACTATCACAATTTCTTAGTTTTGTTTCTTTGAAAAGACATGAGGATTTTTTATATTTTGTTAAAACATTAGTTTCCTTTTTCTCGCTAACGGCAGGTTAACTCACCGTCAAACAAGGGGAAGTAAGTGTTAAATTAAAATATATAGGGGGTGTGAGTGACATTTTAAATGACCTCAGGGGAGGTCAATGTAATTATCCCTATAAATAAAGTTTGGTAAAAATTGTTTTACTCGGTAATATTTTGAGTTATATCAAACGATTCGTCTTTCGTGGAGTTCGTTGATCAACTGAATCCAATCACTTTGTAAGTAATTGGTGATTATGTTTAACATAACAAAGTACATGAAATTGTTGCACGACAAATAGTAGATGTTAATGAAAATAATGCAATTAAAAAAAGGTTAATAGTGCTTTAACCTCCTGTAATATAAGACACTTTTGATTTTACCTCCTGTAAAATATTATTTTTAGATTATATCCTTGTAAAATAAAGATTCTTCATGATTGCCCCCTGACCCCTATGACTCATCAGAATCTCTTGCATGGCTCTCATGTGGATATATTTTTTATTTTTCATTATTTTTTTGAATGTCACGCGTAAAAAACATATTACACTTCATTTATAAGTAAAAAAATTAAAAATCTGAAAATTAATTTTTAAAAATAAAAAAAAAAATCAGATTATATTTTCTAATATAATAAAAAACTCTGGAACTTAATTTTCAAAATAAAAAAAAAAAACAAAAATTGGAAAGTATATTTCGAAAACTATAAAAATAAATTCAAAATTAAAATAAGTTCAATTTTTTTCTTAAATAAAAAAGTTTGGTTTACTTTTTCTAAAAAAATAAAAATTCAGGAAAATAAGAAAAGTTTATATTTTTATTTTTATAAAAAAAAAATTGTAACAAAAATTAAATATTCTGGTAAAATAAATATTTTTTTCTAAATAAAAATTTTATTTTTTCTAAAAAAATACAATTATGGAAAATAAATAAGTTTTTAAATAAAAATATATATTATTCCATAATTTTTATATTGAAATCATTTTTTTTAAAAAAGAAAAATTCTGGAAAAAAATTATTAAATTTTTTTTTTAAGACATTTCCAGAATTTTTATATTGAAATGAAATCTGAACTTTTTTTAATTTCAATTTTTTTTTTCTAATTTACGAAATATATTTTCTAATTTTTTTTATTTTGAAAATTAAGTTCCAAATTTTTTTATTTTTTGAGAAAAAAAAATCTGAACTTTTTATTTTGAAAATTAATTTTTTCGATTTTTTTAAATTTTCAAAAATTAATTTTCAGATTTTTAAATTTTTTGTGTTTTTTTAATTAAATATGATGTGTTAAATGAATTATACATGTGGCCAATGAAAAAAATAAAATAAAATATCTACATCAGCGTCATGTAAGAGATTTTGTTGAGTCATATGGATCAGGAGGCAATCCTGAAGAATCTTTATTTTACAAGTACGGAATCTAAAAAAAAATATTTTACACAGGGTAAAACAAAAAATGCTGTAACACACTAATAACCCTTAAAAAAAACTATCAGTTTAATCACAAAAAGTTTTGGAATTTTGTCAAAAACAGAAGGTACTGGATCCCACATATCAGCTTGCAAGATTGATCTTTGCAAGGTTGCTACCCATCAGTTCATTAAGCTTTATTTAGGTTTGCGGGTATGAATGTTCTTCTTCGCTTCGTTATGGATTATCATCACTAAGAAAATGACTAATCACTCCCAAAAAGACTATGTGTTGGGTCCATTCACATTGCTCCACGGGATTTGAACATTAGAATGAACCAAAGATTATCATGGCCTACAACTTCCCCACGCGTGCAAAATGAATATACACATTTAAGGATCCTAAATTTAAAAAATATTCTTTAAAAAAATTAAATGTTACAAATTTTAATGTATTGATTACACAATTTTTTATAAAAGTTTACTATTAATGGTTCTTCGTTAACATCCCCCATATCTTAATAGGGAAATTATCAAGTATCAATATAGTGCGACATAAGTTACCGATGCGAATGGAAAAATATATCAAAAAAGACGTCTTAATCCTTTGACTAGATTTCAATCACCTTAAAAATCTCTATAGTTGTACGCTTGTACTCATGATACTTAATTTTTTTCAAGGAAAATGTTAACTAGTATCCTAAGAATATTAATATAGAAATTATTCATTGAAAATTGATGAAAAATGAAATGTTTAACTTTATAAAAGTCAAAAAGTTGTTGTTTTTAATGAAAATTTTCTATTTTTGACATCTTAATCATTGTCCTTAGGATACTAGTTAGTAAAACCCTTTTTTTAACCATTATCTTTAGGGCACTAGTTAACAAAAACATTTTTTTAATTATGTATCATCAAAGCTAATCAAATTTAATTAAGGTGTTGAATACAATGTCTCTGCTCTTGAATAAATGAAGTTGTTAAAAAGATAATCACAACACGATGTTGGGGACATTGCTTTGTTAATGTTCAATATACATCAAGGAAAATGAAACATATAGGGACCATTGATCATTCCCTTTCTTCTCTTTGTTGGTCTCTTTAATTTTGGAATACAAACTCCATTATTCATGTTGGTGTGTGGATTACTAAACTAATGGTTCTTCTTTTAGCTACGACCAGCCACACGTGTGCTTTACAATCCCTGTTAATGCAAAAAGCATAAACAAATGCAACACGTGCATCAACAGTGTACATCAATAATTCACAATTTTTTTGGTTGAGTGAAAGAAACAAAAGTGATTCATAATTGACATGTCATGTGTGTTACTGTTGCATTGGTTTTTAAAAGATCCAAACTAACATTTCTATTCCTAAACACCTTTTTCTTTTTTTGTTTCGTTCAAATCTGATTTTTATTTTGGTATCTAGGATCACTGTGTATACACAAGTCGACGTCATAAATGATTTTATTTAAGGATTTTTATGCTAATTATAAAAATTATTGTGTTTCTTTTTTTAAGGATTAAAATTGTATAAAATTAAATATTGGTTTTACGATAAAAAAAAAAAAAAACAAATTCATTGTTTCAGAAAAAGGAAAAAAAAAACTCCATTTTCTTGAAAGTACGTGTGTAACACGATAAACATAGCGAGAAAAAGACAATATACCAGTAATCGTCAACAAAATATATATAGAAAAAAGTTGTTGATAATCAAGCATACTCTTAATTTTCATAAAATGGTTGTATGAGTTTTTTCGTGCAAGTTAATTAAAATTTGTTTAATCCTTAGAAAAAAATAAAATTTGTTTAATGGACTGATTCAACTGATGATGTGATTTGGGATGAATATTTTTTGAACCATATCATGTTATTGTTTAACGTGTTACTCCACCGCCACTTTTAGACCATTTCATCTGTCCTTTTTAAAAAATAAAATTATTAACCTTTTTTTTCATTTTTAAGAAATATTGATCAATTTTCAAATGCATTAGAGGTCAAATTTCATTTGTGTATTATGAGTGAATATTAAAAATAAATAAGTTGATGTAATCAATATATAATGATTAATATAAGAGTATTCGTAAAATAATTATTACAGAGATATTCCTTGATCTTGGTGATTTACATGTTTTGTTTATTATAAAAATGATTGAAATTGGGAGTGTCATTTTAACAAAATAGGGAACAAAGTATACTAGGTTATGTTATTTTTTTAGTGAAAAGGAGTTGTGATAAAGAGTTCGCATTATCCCCGTGAGCTTAGCTCAGTTGGTAGGGATATTGCATATTATATGTAGGGGCTGGGGTTCGAACCCCAGACACTCCACTTCTCCACAATTTAATTGTGTAAGCTCTGGCCACTAGGCTACTTGACCAAAAAAAAAAAAAAAAAGAGTTCGCATTCAATCAATTAGTATGTTTTTTTGGCCTAATTAATTTGTCTCTCATTTAAAAATTAATGATGAAGGTTTTTATGATTTTTTAAACCATACTAACATAAACAGGGAACGAAATTTGATCGATGAGTATATGTTTACTCAGGACAATATTGCAATTTTATAAGTTTTGGTTGAAAAATCAAAATAAATTAAAGCATAGATTGGGTGGAAGAATTTTTGAACCACGTCACGTCATTGTTTTGTGGTCTTTGACGAATAAGGAGATCCATGGAGATCATTTTTGTAGGCCTCGTTATTCGTCTCATCATGTTTTGAAACTCATTCGAGAATATCGTAAAGCAAACAATGCTAATAGAATTGATATGACGTTACTTTGTGAATTTGTTCTACTTTGTTGGAAGCCTCCTTTATAGGGTTTTGTTAAGTTGAATATGAATGGATCCTATATGACGAAGCATGTGAAAAGATGCTTGAATGGTTGTGAATGGTTGGATGGCGCTTTGCTAGAGGTGCTGGCATGTGTAGTGCCTATATGACGAAGCTTTGAAAAGTGGTTGAATGTTTGAGGTATGAGAAGGTTATGATTCAAATTTGTTGAATTGGGATTCTTTAGCGGCTATTAGTGTTCTTTCTAACAATGTGAATGAGTCTCACGGGCAGTGGCGGATCCTGAGTAAATTTGTTGGGGGTGTCAAACCATCATGAAATATATGTAAATCAGTTTCAAGAAATAGATAAAAATAATCACTTGCCGTTGTGGTTTAAATTTGTTTGAAAACACAACGTGGGCATGAGTGTCGAACTCGCAACCGATGGGGGGACTATAAGACTAGCTTACCGATGCGACAACTGAAAACTTACCAAAATAATATGCCTAGTATGGTATATATTGAAAACACAGGGATGCCATGGCACCCATGGGTCTCTCCTAAGATCCGCCACTGTCCACGGGTAGGTATTTGGTTGTGAAGGTTCGTAGGTCGCTTGAGTTGGAGTGAGACCTAGCAATGCTTCACTCCTATAATAAGCTAGTCGGTGTGTTGATGCTTTATCAAATTTTAGATACTCTTGAACGTCGATATTGTTTATTACAAGACTTTTCCGACTCAAATCTCTTTTTAAATTTATGTTGATGTTAGACAATTTACCGTCCCTATTAAATTTATTTGTAGTTTTTTTTTTTTTCCAAGCACGGAACTTCTATATAATAAAAAATAAAATAATTTTTTTTACATGACATGTTATAACCACGATCCTATTTTTGACAAATTTTGACAACTTTCTTTGCATCGTATTTTTAAAGGGCAAATTTTATGGTACACCCATTATATTTGAGTGTACCGGTACACTCACTCTTTAAATTCATAGTTAAATGAATTGTTTTTTGAAAAAAAAATATTATTTTTTTATCATTTATAATTATAATAACTAAGTCTTATTCATCAAAAGTGTCAATAAAATAATTTTTTATTTTTTAAATTTTTATCACTCATAATTGAGAACATTAATTATTTTTTACGATAATATGTAAAAAAAGTTATTATGATTCTTATAAACAATTGAATGATATTTTTTCTTATGAAATATTGTTCTATAAAATATAAATATTGACAATTAGCTATTTACTACATAAAAAACGATCGTTCATTTATAAAATTAAGAAGCATGAGTATTGGTACATCTCATTTTGTGAGTGTACCGTAGAAGTTCCCTCCTTAAAGCAATAAAATATTATTATTTTCTCTTTCTTTTGTTTTGTTTCTTTACATTTCCGTTTGCTTTCTCTACCAAAAATTCAGATGAAAAAAAAAATTGCAGATCAATTTTCTTCTCCTTATTTCCTTTCTCACCATCTTCACCGAGCCTTAACATAGCACTACCACCGCTTCTCCACCCCTCAGTTCAATCCAAACCACCGCTGACGACGACGGTGACGACGACATTAAGGAAATCTGTGCGACGACGACGGTGATTAGGAAGAACGACACCGCCTATTAGGAAAGAACGACGCTGGTGATTATGAATTGTGCAAAAATTGTTTGGGCATTTAGCTTGATTGAAAATTCGATTGTGAAGAAGAGAATAGGTCTATATCTAATTCTTGTGATTGGTTCAAAAAGGAGTTAAAATACATGATGCAAGGACCCGTATATGATGTTTGGATGGTTTTGTATTTTAGAGCTTACTGTGTTGTTGCTGCTGATATGGCTACTGATGCAGAAGTTTCTGTTATGAAAAGTATAAGAATTCTAAGATTCTTTTTTACTATTTTGGTAATCATGATTCTGTTATGCTGCAAAAATATCTATGAGCAACTTCTTGATGAGCTTTAACTGCTGCACTTTTTGTTGACAGGCTGAACTCATTGAAACAGATATTGAACAGGTGGTTAAATGTCTTAGAAATCAAATTTAAGTTTCAGAAGTTTCCGTTTCTTTTGTTAGCAGGAAAAGGAATTTAGCAGCTCAACCCTAGTTGGTGTAGCTTCCTCTGTTGGTAGTAAATCTTGGGTGGGAAATGTCCCTTACCAAGTTGTTTTTACTGTCAAAAAAATAAAATAGAAGACAATTGATAACAAATATCAAATGGAAGAATGACTTGGTTAATTTGATTGAACATAAAAAAACATATTCTAATGATATGCCTTTCTATGTTAACATAATTCCTAACATCTTTTTCACAAAATGCTACATTTTTATAACCTCCCGCGTCTCTAACAATAGTCTGAAAAGTCTTGTTGATCCTCACGCCCGCTTCATCATTGATTTGGATTGCATGCATGTTCATATTTTTGTTTGCCTTGAATAACCTTGACTTAGTGGGGCTAATTGTGTGAGAGTGGTTAGGTTCAAACTTTTGTAATATACCATAATTCATCTTTTCCCAACTTAGCAGTAATCTTTGCAGGACAGCTTTTCACTTTAGTCGGAAGTGTCTTCAATGTACATGGTACTCCCGACACACGATGTCCTTCTCTTGAGCAAGATAGCATGAAGTACTTGAGATTCCCATCCTCTCCTTTCTTTGATGTTCTAATCTTCCAATCAAAACCCTTTTTAGAAGCATATTCTTTATAAAATGATTTCACCTCCTATATAGATGAAAAGGACGTCCCTGATGAAGGCTCGCAACTTGCTTGTTCACCACTAAAGCTATCAACTCCATTAGCTTCACCATCACAAATATCAAAATTGTTTGGACTATCCATAAACTTTCAATAATGAGTGCTAACCAAATCTGCACAAATTACCCTAATTAGATCCCTCATAAATTATGTCTGAAAAAATCATTTTCATCTCAATAACAACAAATTATGTCTCAAAAAATCATTTTCATGTCAATAACAACATTTAATTCTTCCCTAAAAAAAAAAACAACATTTAATTCTTAAAAGGGAAGTGGAGCTATGATTTTTTTCCCAACCAATGTCATCATTAAAAGAAACTTCTAAATCCTATCTCTTTTTTCTTTTTGCTGAAAAAAAAATATCATCCCTAAATATATAGAAAAAGATAAATGATATTTGTACAACCACTTTATTATAATTTTTTGACAACTTTCTCTCTCATACTCACATTATATTTTTATTCTCTCTCTTCCTTTTTCTCTCTCGCTCTATTGTTTTGGACCAATGAGAAGAGAGCAAATGAAAGTTGTCATCAAAGTTATACCAAATAATTGTACATATATCACTACTCATTTTTTATTTATTTTGAATTGTAAATCTAGACAATTCAAGTTTTACGATTGAATTTTGTTCACTTATATTCATTTGTTTTGGATAGAGTGATTCCTATTTATTTAGAGAGGTAATTCCTTAGAAATTAGGTAATTTATTTAATAAGTTTCAAAAGCTTTGTGGTTAAAATGTAAATACAAAAAGTGGTTCAAAACAAAGAAAAATTCCTTAGAAATACTATATAAAAAATTCAAGTCAAATTTGAGATTTTTGATATGTTGATGAGCCAATGCAAAAATTAAAATTATACAGACCAGATTACTAGATTTGAAAAATTACTGTTACCACTACCAGTCTTCAAAATTTAATAAAATTTTAAGAGCTAATTTGACATTTGCATTATAAGGTAAAACACCCAAAAAAAAAAAAAAAAAAAAAAAGGAAATGGCTTTTGCAAGTATAGATATAAAAAAAATTAGGGATGTTAAAAAACGAACCAATCCAATAGAAAAATCATAAACCGAACTAATTTAATGGAGGGGAGGGAAAGGGAGGGAAGGGAAGGGAAGATATTTCAATTAAATATATGTTTGGTTCAAATGATGAGAGGGAAGGGGAGGGGAGAGATTTTAATCAAATATATGTTTGGTTCACAAGGGGAGGGGAGGGATTTTAAAACTAAATTACTTTTTTATCCCTTTAATATTAAAATAGTATCACGATTTTTAAATTATTCACTTAATAAAAAATTAAACATGAAAACTTAGTAACCGTAAACACCATAAATAATCATACACAAAACTTCTGACAAGATATTGGGTATTCATAAATATTAGAGCAGTGATTTATAAAATATATTTATAAAATAATCTACAAAAATATAAAAATATTTATAAAAAAATTATTGTTAGAACTGATTTATAAAATATATTTATAAAAAATCCCGCACAAAATTTGTTGATAATGGTTTAATATATAATACAATTAAAAAATATTAAATAAAAAAAATGAGAACAATGTTAGTACAAAAAAAAAAAAAAATTCTCGTAAAAAAAATATTAGAAGAAAAGAATATGTGGTTCTACTTGGAAAAAAAAGGATGATATAGGCATGTTAAGAAAAAAAGGGTAATAAGTAATATATTGAAAACACTTAAATTTTTAATAAGGACGATTTTGTCATTTAATTAAAATTGCATTAAATCATTTATCTTTCCCTCCCCTCCCCTCCAAAAAAACTCCAATTTGAGGGGGAGCAATAAATGAACTTATAAGGGATTTTGCTCCCCTTCCTCTCCCTCCCCTCCCCTTCTAAAAATTGAACCAAACACAAGAAATTTAAAATATTCCCTCCCCTTCCCTCCCCTCTCCATCAAAACCCCCGAACCAAACGGACCCTAAATCGAAACCGCATTTGATTTGAATGTATTTGGATCACTTTTTTACTCAACCATATTATTTGGTTCGGTTTGCGGTTTTTATTTTACTAACCGAACCAATCCGCAACATAAGAAAAACATTGATTGAATCTAAGTCACCTAGACCAATACTCATAGAAACTCGATGGAAATTTTAATAAAATGACATATTTTTTCTCTTGTTAAGTTTCTTCTTTACTTTTTATTTAAAAAATGTATTTATGTGTTGTTGTCTTTTACATTTCTTACATAATAGGATTACTTTTTGTCCATGTTTTTATTTCCGTCTGTATTGTTTGGTGAAAATAAAATTTTAATGTTGGTCGAAATTTAAAACATTGCTAGATATATGTTGTGTTGTAACTTTCTAATGTTGGAAGCAAACAAAATTATTGAGTCGAAAAAACCCGCACCAACCGATCCAACACAAACCACGTTGATTTGGTTTGGTTTGGTTCAAACTTTATTTTAAAAATCAACCGAACCAAACCAACCACATGTTTTTCCATCTTGTGATTCAGATGACTTTTAGCCTCAAAGCCGAACCTCATCACAAACACTCCTATCAAAAACACCAAAATACCATTTTTATGCTTTAACATAAAAATTATCATCTCTCTCCAACTCAAGTACAATTATTTATTGTTCTTTAGTGTTCTGTCATATTTGATTGTACAAAACATCATAAGAGTGGATAATACAACACATGACATACTTTTAAGGTATTGGCCATTTTTTTTCTTCTAAGATGCTTGATAGACAAAATATTATTTTTTGCAACTTGTATTTGAGACAGAAAATTGTGTTGTGATTTGGTGAGTGACAATTTTTTTTTTTTATCCATTACATTGCCCCCAATTCGTCTAATCAAGGAACACTTTTTAAATCAAACACAATGCAACTTAATACGAGAATTGTCATGTAAGATCCCCTTGTTTTTAGCACATCGAACGACCCGAGTCTTTAGATTTAAATTTTGATCTAGCCTATAATGATAGTTTTTCGGCCAACCACACAAGCAACGCACAATTTTGCTATATTTTTGTTAGTGAACCTATATATCAGACATCAAATTTGTGAAAAGAATCTCTAATTTCTCTTATTTGTTTGACCCCCACACAACCATTTAGATCCTAAATACACCTATTTTTCTACAAATTACCAATGGTGTGTTGGTATGGCAGGGTGAGAAAAATAGTTGGTATTATGTTCATAGAGCTTACAATATATGTTCAAAAGTCATTTGAAACACATCTCACTTGAGAAGACCCGACCATCGAAATTCTATATGGAAACTCAAGGCGTTGTCAAAAGCAAAAAAACTTGTGTAAAGAGTATGTTGCAATTGTGTTTCCAACTCGTGTATGACTAAACAATGGAGGTCTTGCATGTCCTTAAGAATGTGTTATATGCACTGATGCCAATGAAGATTCTTTCCATGCTCTTTTCACTTGTCTTCATGCAACTCAAGTTGGGGTCTCTGTGAACCCAAGGGATCCTGTAAATAATGTAGTGAACGATTATGGCAACACAACAACAATTTTGTTTCGTTTATTGGATCAGCTTCAACTATCACAATGCTCTTTATTTGCATCAGTCCTTTGTAGTATCTGGAAGCACAATAATTTGAGATTGTGGCAGCAAGCGAATGAAATAACATCACAGGTCTTTGAAAGAGTTGTGCATATGTTAGAAGACTGGAAAGTTGCCCATGAATTGAGAAAACTCGTAGGTGCACCAACACCAAATATGCCACCAGGGCGAGTAACATGAACAATGTTGAATGGCGGAGACCAATCTCAGGTCGACAAAAATGTAATGTAAATGCTTTCTTCTTGTCTTCCCATATTAAGGTTGGTATTTGCATGTGTATTTGAGATGTCGATGGTGGTTATGCACTCACTAAAATTGTATGGTTTGCATCATTGTGTTCGGTGGTGGTTGGCAAAGCTTTAAGACCCTGTAAAGCGTTGTCGTGGGTGGATGACTTATAATTGGATATGACAGATTTCTCTTTGGATTCAAAGTTCGTCGTTGTTGCTATCAGTAGCAACAATGATTTTGGAAGTATTACTAGTCATTGTCGACAACTATTATCATCCAATTTACCAACTCTAAAGATGTAGTTTAGCTGGAGATAAGTAAATGTGGTGGCTCAAGAATTAACACAAACACCGTCATTAGAAGTCAGTTCCCAATTATTTATCGATGTACCACCTTATATTAATGATTTAGGGCCAGTTTGGTTTGAGTTTATGCAAATAAATAAACTTTTATTTATTATTCACGAACTTGTTAAGATAGTTTATGAAAAAACAATCTATTAAGATAATTTTTCGTTAGTGAAAACTTATGAATTAATATAAAAATATATTTATTTGCATAAACTATTTTTCATTAACTCGATCCAAACATGACCTTACTATTTTTTTTTGTGGTGGCGGGGATTCGAACCCCAAATCTTACATATATCATGCATTATCTATACAAACTGAGGTAAGCTCACGATGACACATGACCTTACTATCCAACAAACAAGACAAAATTTCTCCCCCAAAAAATATAAAACTTTTTACAAAATTTAGCAAATAAATAAATGCTTTTTTTTTTACAAGAAAAATAAAAAATTACTACCTCCGTCCATAAATATAGGAGCTTTTTGCCAAAATTGCGGAGATTGAGAAAGTTGGTTGTAGTATTAAATTTGTATATAATTACTATTGTTTTTACAATTTTATTCTTAAGAGAGAGAGTTAATTTATATTTTCAATATAATATTTATTGTTGATTGAAGAAAAAAATACAAAATAAATAAGGGTATGTTGGTAAAAAAAATAATTAATATACTTGAAAAAATATTCAAAAGGGTCGTATAAGTAGGGATGGACGCACTTAGTAAATGATATACTACGTGCCAGTGCTATGCCACCACTGTTATCCTTCATCAGTTCGTTCTCATAACTCCAAGTTACTCACTCCACTCTCACTTTGCCCTTTTTCCCAAAACCAAAACCCTAGATTCCATCTTCATCATTCTCTCACCCAAACTTCTAATTTACATCTCTACCCTGCAATCAAGGTAATTTACTCACCAAGTTCGTTTTTTCCATGCATTTATTGTACTCTACACTCACTTATTCACTATTTCTCGCGGTTCACTAACTTTTTCTCGATAAATCCTTTACAGATCTATCCCCTATTCTCTTTTTAATGCTGCTTCTACTTGTAGATATCATGTGGTGTAAAAATCTGTCTTTTTTTGTTTAGTGTGTTTTTGGCAGTGGAAATTCCATGGCCGAGGTTGATCAGAACGCAGGTGAATTCGAAGAACAACAGAAAATTGTTGAGACGGAACAAAATGAGTCTGAAAAGGTGGTTGAGGTGCCGATTGTTGAGCCTGAGAAGAAATGGCCGGGGTGGCCTGGTGAGAGTGTTTTCAGAATGTTGGTTCCTGCTCAGAAGGTGGGTGGTATAATTGGTCGGAAAGGAGAGTTTATTAAGAAGATTGTTGAAGAGACACGTGCTCGTGTTAAGATTCTTGACGGGCCTCCTGGAACTTCAGAACGGGCTGTGAGTGTTTTCTCTATTCAGCTTATATCTGTTTTTCTCATTAACTGGTTGGTTAGATAGTTAGCTGCATTTGTATATCGGTAGCATTGATCTCAAATGTTTTATTTTTTTACCAAGCTCTTGCTTTTTTTTACTTCCTTCGTATTTTAAAGGATTCCTTTGGTTTTGAATATAGTTTTAAAATTTATGGTCGAGTTGTAGAATTATATTCAGTGATATCTGTTATTTTATGGAGCTTTGCAGTGATTGTACTCCTTACTTGCAATCATGACATAGTTATATCTTTTATCCATACTTTTACTAATCCTAGATAAGTACATTATCAATAAATAAATGAAAAATGTATGCACTGATGTGTGTCTGAGCGTCGCATTTTCTAAGACAAGGACTAATGCGAGAAATATTTACGTATGTAATTAGGTATATACCTATATAATTTGGGTCCAAAATGCTTGTAAATATTCAGAGTAGGAATTATTGGGAGAGAGGGAAAGTACCTTTAATTCTTTTCAAGGAACTGGAATTTGTGTCTGAAACAATTCATAGCAATTATCCATTTAACTATGTCTCTCTGCTAAAGATGTTATGATGAAGAATAGATTGTGGCTGTCTTTCCTTAAGCAATCTTAACTTGCAATGTCCTATTCTCACGACAAGAAATTGTAAGAATAAAAAATATAGCTTGTTTATGGTCAGAACAAAGTGAAACCTTATTCATGTGATACAATGAACACAAAAACTAAGATGAAGAAGATGAAACACATTCGAAAAAGAATTATGGAAAAAATCCACGAAATATGAATTTAATTCTAACAGAAAATGAATCTGTGCAGGTTCAATATTCCATTTTTAAAGGCAACGACTCAATCATCAATTAGATCCCCAATACTGAAGAACCAAAGTTCCAGATGCAGGATCAGCATTGAGCATTGCAAAGTGCTGAAAGTTTATTAACACGTAGTCATTTTATATCAAAGTACCACGAAGCTCTGCATTCCAGCGGGTAAATTCAAAACCTGGATGATTGATGTCTTGCCGCAGATTCCTAGCAATGAAAAAAAGTTTATCACCAGCTCTAATACAATACCGAAAACAATAAATACCAAACCATAAGTATTTTGTTTGTCATACATGTTATCAAGAAAAAAGGATCCGAAGATTAACTAAGGCTATCAATTAATTTTAATTTGAACACATGGAGTATGTCTATGTTAATATTTGTTATGTTATCACAATAGTTCTTCAGTAGGAAATATTGGTAAAATTATAGCTATAATTAACTAAATGCACTGTAGTGAACCAAGACCCAATCAATAAAAAAAATAGAAGACACTTCCACGGCGACATACATTTCAAATCACGCGTCATATCACTTATCGTAATTATGTTTACGTATGACACACTTCCATGTTTCTAAAAGGTTTATCTAGGAAATTCCTTTCACATTTTAATCACCATTAGATATGAGTAGTAAAGAATGTTTCTTGTGGTAGTTGGAATTTGGTGGCATATTAAATATATTGGCAAGGGGTTGGGACAAAATGTTGCTTGTTTTCTTCCCTAACAAGAAACAGGTAGAGGGCTGGGGTAAGTTGCACGAGGTGCAGAAGTATTGCATAAATTGGCAGTGGACATAGAAAGGAAAACTGGTAGGGAGCGGGTGGGCGTTCTGGTTAGAAAATGAGTTCAGGCACACAATCTTCAAAATTATATTTTAGAACTCTCCCATGTTTTTTCTTCTTCTTTCTGTTGTCGATAAAAGATGTTTTAAAATATCTAAATTGTGCTTCAGTTATCTATCTGAAAACCAACATGCTGTTATATTGGTACTTTACCACAAGCAGTTTGACATTTTAATTTTCAAAGATTGCAATTGGACGAGGTTAGGTTAAATAGTAATGTAGATTATTTGGGTGCTAGTGCTAGAGCTATTCCTCTTAATAATGCGACCTTTAAGACTGTTACAAAATTGGTCTGGTGGTGAAGTGAAGGATTCCTTCTGGAATTTTTCTGACAGGTGATGATAATGTAGGTGGCATTGCATGCTGAATCTCCTAATTGTTGCATTTTTAATAAGTAAAGTTGCTTGCATTGCATGCTATCTTGCTAATCCCGAGATTGTAGGTGGCATGTAAAGGGCTTTGTAATTGGTGCTTTGGTGGCTTTTTATTGTTTGTCACCATAGTCTGTCTTCGTGTTGCATATTATCATTAGAGGAAATGTTGAGATCAAAGACAGGCTGATAGTGTTATTTGTTCTTTGTGATTAGGTAATGGTATCAGCCAAAGATGAGCCTGGTTCTTCTCTTCCACCTGCTGTGGATGGCCTGTTGAAGGCTCATAAACGGTTAATTGATGGGTTAGATGCTCCTTCAGGTTTGGCTGGGAAGGTTTCTACAAAATTTCTAGTGCCAGCCTCACAAGCAGGAAGTTTAATTGGGAAACAAGGAGGCACCGTAAAATCTATCCAAGAAGCATCAAATTGTATAGTTAGAGTTCTGGGAGCAGGTATCTACTCATATTTGATTTAAAACTTTCAATCTGTTTGCTTGATTGTCAATTTTATTATTACTTAGCATTTTGTTATTCTGAGAAGTTCATCGTAGATTGTATTACAAATTTTTCTCACCCTAATTTTTTATCAGAGATATGGTTGGGATTCATCCACTGGGTACTAGAGCTGTAATAGAGCAATAGTGTAAATATGCTTTTAAATCTATTAACTGGGATGGTTCCAAGTTCCTCTTCCTATTCGTCAAACATGTTTTGTGTTTTGTTCTTGTCACTGTTTGGTTTATTACCATTTTTACTATTATTGATACTCCTCTCTTTAATTGTCGCTTTTGTAGAAGAATTTTGTTCCTAGAGGTTAATAAGTTTGATCCAAATATGGTTTCGGATAGAACATTATGGCGTAACTTGATCCCTGTAGCCGACCCCACTTAGTGGGATAAGGCTTGGTTGTTGTTGTTACTGTTGTTGTTTTCAAAGCTCAATGAAACATTAACAATTTTTTATCCATAATACTCTTAACTATTTATTGCAGAGAGAAATAAGTGGAATGAGATAATAAATAATCAAGAATATTATAGGAATAAGACATGATTTCATCAAAAATAATAAAATTTATTGATTGTATTAATATGTGTAAATACCATTAAAACGACAAGTTAAAAGAAACGGAGGGAGTATCATGTAAGCACTCAGATATGCATAGCAAACTTCTATAATTACCACCTAAACCCTAAACTTCCGATAATTCCCGTTGTTTATTAATTCAGTTGTAAGAGTCATGTATTCTAATCTAAGTAGTTTAGAACTTTCCCTTTCTAAAACCTTTTTTGTCTAACCTTTTCATTAGAAATTATTTCTAAGATACAATTTGAAGTTTATGCTTTCAGTCTTCTGTAGTTTATGGTTTTAGATAAAATATTAGTGGAAATTTGAAGTTTTTTTTTCTTTCAATCTTTCCATTTTGGTTCTTGGATTGGATGGGCTGTTTGACATTCTCTAGTTGCTAAGCATCTTGCACCTCTGTTGTTTTTTTGTCTGCAGAAGACCTGCCTGTTTTTGCCCTTCAAGATGATAGGGTGGTTGAAGTAGTAGGGGATCCCATTGGAGTGCACAAGGCAGTAGAGATGATTGCATCCCACCTTAAGAAATTTTTAGTTGATCGCAGTATAATTCCAATTTTTGAAATGAGCGTAAGTGTGTTAATTCATATTACACTTGTGAAGAATCTATCTTATGCTTACCGAGGAATGCAACTAATTTGATCTTTCTCCAGATGCAAATGGCTAATAACCACCCTGTGGAGCACATGCCAGTGCCACCCCCACCCCACCAATCATGGGGTCCACCTCAGGGTCTCCCACCAAACGCTGGTGGAGGTCCTGGATTTGGACTTGCTCCTCAATTCATGCCACCTCGAAGGCAAGTTGATAATTACTACCCACCAGCTGAAATGCCTCCTCCATTGGACAAACAGCCCCATCATGGTATATCCGCCTATGGAAGAGATGCTTCAATAGGCGTTCACGCATCATCCAATACTCAGTCTGCACCTTCCATGGTCACACAGGTACTTTTCTTATTTCAAATTTTGTTTTCTAATAATCCCCAAAAGGAAGTAGTATGGTGATTGGGATGATATATTGGCATTACATTTGTAGTTTGCATTTTTCTGGATGTCTTAGAATTTGCCAGTCCATCTGTCGTTGTTTCTGTAGTTTGACGAGACGACTTGTTGACTGCTGCTTCATGAATTTTGTGCAATAGCTGTGGTAAAGGCTAGTTGTGAAACTTTACCAGTGTTGACTGACATTTGCTGTTGCTTTCCACTTTGCTGTTTAGATTTAAGATAGCAGAGGGTGATGTTAGGTTCCACACTTGGATGTTAAGCTGAAATATTAAAGCTAAACAAAGCATGTCTAATAGCATTCGAATGTCATCGTCAGTTCTTGAGATCAAGGCCCCGTTTGGATTGAGCTTATGAAAAAGATCTTATGCAAATAAATAAGTTTTTATCTTAATTCATAAGTTCTCACTAACGAAAATTGTACCTTCATAAACTGTTTTTTCATAAACTACATTAACAAGCTTATATATAATACATCAGGGCATATTTATTTACATAAGCTGTTTTGCAAAAGCTCTAAAATAAGCTAATCCAAACAGTGTGATTGGTGTAATGGTTGACCAATAATTAAAGTTAGGTTTCAAAATGGCAGTTTGGATGTGGGCATGCTGTTTTGACTGGCTTGATTCTTCCTCTTAATAGAAATTTATACATTTTTATCAATACAAATTGTCTTGCTAATGCTATTGTGGCACAGATCACGCAGCAAATGCAAATTCCTCTATCGTATGCTGATGCTGTTATTGGAACAGCCGGAACAAATATAAGCTATATCAGAAGAGCTAGTGGGGCCACTGTTACCATACAAGAAACAAGAGGAGTTCCTGGGGAGATGACAGTTGAAATCAGCGGGACTGCTTCTCAAGTACAAACAGCACAGCAATTGATACAGGTAATCCTGATCTTGGTCTTTGATTTGCTCCAGCCGTTATAATATTAGTGTCGTCCTAGGTTTTCTTCAGACTAGGAAAAACTATAAATGAATAAAATAATATTGTAATTTTACAAACTTTTACTCATTTTTTTTTGAAGCTAAATTAGCCCACCCTAATTGGCAAACTTTTCCTCATTAACAGTTGGTTATTAACCATTGTTATACTTGGAGGTAGAATTGGAATGAAATAATTAATGCCACTTTTAAAAAACAAAACATTTATTTTAAGACATTTTTATATGTCAAAGCTGCATGCATCTTAGTTTATACATTACAGTTCATAACATGCGGCATGTCTTGGAAATTTGTTTTAGATTTATACTGAATTAGATTAATGAAAAATTATTGAATCGTTTACTGGGTTCCTAAAAGATTCATTTTGCGCTAGAGTTTTATCGAAGATTAATTTTTTATGTAAAAATAGAGAGAGTAAACTATAAGACTGTTAAATTTCTAAATTAAACTATTATCCTTCCGCGAGTATTTTTTCAATAAGTTGACTGGTTGAGTAAGAAATTTGTAATTTTATCCGTCCTCACCCCGTCATTTATTTGATGCAAGGAAATTATCTTCAATCTTTTCTCTTATTTCATTTCATGCATTATCTTTTATTTTCTCAATTTGTTTCCGTAGAAAAGCTATGAATTTACTGTGCATAGTCCTATCTCACCGGATGCATGTCTTGGATGTTAGAACTGATTGACCTAACATTATCAATTTGCATTGTACTCAAGCAATATAATCTTGAATCTGTGGTGCAGAATTTTATGGCTGAAGCTGCAGCACCGGCGCAGCAACAAACAGGTGGGCCTCCTGCAGACCAAGGATACAATTCCTACCCTGCTCATAGTTCTGTCTATGCGTCACCACCTTCCAATCCAGGACATGCTGGAGCCTATGGTGCAGTTTATGGTGCAAACTATGGGTACCAATGATGAGGCAGTAGAACTAAAGCTTCCATTATTGAATGTTGGAAACATATTTATTTAGTGTAATGATTCAACAACTATTCAACATTGCGCTTCATGGTTTGTTTCTGAATCATACAAAAAATTGTAACTTATTTTTGACACCAGTGTTCTGTTTCTGTTGGCAGTCATTTGGAAAGGTCAAACAAACTTTTGATGGCCTTGTAATGTATTATTAACTTGTTCTTTGATTGTATCTAGTTAGTGCATCTGTGTCTCTTCCTATCTTTTCATAAATCGCATGCTAGTTAAATACTAGGGGAAATGCCAACGAGCTTGTAGCTCAATTTGATGTTATTCGGGCCACATCCCCTTTTTGGTTATTAGGGCTTGCTTATTAGAGATGATTACTCATCCCCTAAAATGCCACATTTTCAAGAAGCACGTTTTACTAGTGTTTTTTGACAGATTTCAACACATAGAAGTGCCTGATTGCAAGAAGCACACATAAATAAAGGCTGTAACAATCAATCAGTTCGTTTAATATGTTAATGTTTGGTATCATGGTGGCTATGCCATTAATGACACTGATTTTTTAAAACTTACATATTGTAGTTTTTTAAAAATCTTGGCAAATCGTTGTAATTCTGACATCCAACATTTGCCAAAGTACATGAAGAGAGCCCTTGAACAAGAATAGTGTTGTGCTTTGAATTGACTTGAGCAGAGGTCGCAAAAAACAACTCAACTTTATCTTCTTCAATGGCGGCTAGGCTACAAATTCTGCAATAAAAATCTTTTTTTTTATTTTTTATTTTATCATAAAAGTAGCCAAAGCTTAATCATAATCTTTTTAGCTATATAGCACACACTTTGCTTAACAAGGTCACGCCGACCATCCCCCACATAAACCGACATTTTATATACCACCTGTCGGTTTCAACCTTTTAACCAATGCTTCTGTTCTGATTGAAAACAGTCACAATCATTCACATAATCACATATGCATAATGTATTGCTTTTTAACTATTGAAGTTAGGATATTGACATGATTATTGCCTATTGGTATAGTTTTAGCTACTTTGGAACTATTATGAAAGATTTAAACAATAGTTCTAATAAGATCTCTAAATATTTTTTTTGGAAATGCTAACCGGTGCTTCGGGGGCACTGGTTAAGGATATGAAAAAGAAAATTATATAGTAATTAATGCATTGAAATTGTGTAATTAATTTATAATAAAGTTAAAAGCAGTTTTTTTATGGTAATAATTCCCTTTTATGGTATGCTTAATCAGTGCCTCGAAGCACCGGTTAGCAGAATCAATATTTTTTTTTTGAACTACAACTAGTATTTTGTAATTAAAAGTATGAATTTAGACGCATAGTTATGTAAATTATTTAAAAATACAATTACTACAATTATCTCACTGTGTCAGCACTCAGCACACTCCTTTTTGTCCTTGTCGTTTCTTTTCTTTTTCCGCAAAAGAATTAAAAAGAAGTTAGTATTATTTTGAAGCTTAAACCTTTTTTTGGGTTGGTTTACTCTGTGTTGATCGCATATTACTCCCTCTGTTCTTAATTACAGGGCTCTTTTGAAAAAATTACGGGAATTAAGATAGTGGATATTTATATTAAATATATTTATAATTACTATTGTTTTTACAATTTTATCTTTTAAGACAGAATTGATTTATGTTTTCAACATGATATTTATTGCTGATTGAAGAAAATTATGTATAATAAATAGGGGCATGCATGTAAAGAAATAATTAATGTAGTTGGAAATAGCAAAGTGGTCTTATAAAAAGGGACAAAAAAAATTCTCAAAAAGGTCTTATAATTATTAGGGACGGAGGGAGTAGTTATTATTATTTCATTCTCTTTCTCTCAAACACATTATTATTATTGTTTAACTTCATTTCTACGGTACGAATCGTTTCTATTTTCTATTTCATTTTATTTTCAGTTTCATGTATATGTAATAATAATTAATCACTCATAACTCCTTTTTCTTAATTTGATCTTGTTTTATCAAACCTGTTTATACAAACTAAACTAGTATTGTTCTTCATATAATTTCAGATTGTATCAATCATATAAGTTTGATCTGATTCATTCAAACTTTGAAAGTCAATGGTTACTACCAATGAAGTTTCATCTTCATCTTCTTCTAGATGGCAAAATTTCTATACAAGAATTACAACATCATTGGCTTCAGCTTTACTTGAATGGTTATTGATCATTTTCTTATTTATTAGTGCTATTTTCTCTTATGTTATTACTAAATTTGCTAATTACTGCAAATTGAAAACACCATGTTTGTTTTGTTCAAGGCTTGATCATGTTTTAGGCAAACAGAAAAGAGGTTACTATTTAGATTTGATTTGTAGTCTTCATAAGTCTGAAATTTCTGAATTAGTTTTTTGTCGTGCCCACGACAAGCTTGTAAATATTCAAGGAGTTTGTGAAACTTGTGTCTTGTCTTCTGCAACCGTCGATAAATCCAATGCTGAGACTTCCCGGTTATTGGTTGGTAAATCAGGGGAAGAAGAAGAATCTGGATCTGTATTTGATCATGATCCATTACTTGGTCAACATACAGTTGCTGGACACTGTTCTTGTTGTAGTGAGAAATTCCAGTTAGATGGTCATGATCAAAATTTGGTATTTGCCAAGTCAATTCGGTCTAGGGCTGTTGATTTCGATGATTCCGGTGTTGTTGGAAATGATTTTTACGGGAAAAGAACTGCAAAGCTATCTGTATCATTCAGAGATGCACGACTGAGAAACGATCATGCGGATCCTTTGTCCCGTGTAGGTTACACAGAACTTAACATTACTTCTGATACCGAGTCTGAATTTGAAGTTCCCATATCAGATGACGACGGTATAAGTATACCAATTCACGGGAAAGATGATACCAAGGAAGATATAAGAGTTCCATGTGAATATATGGAGCTTTGCAGTGTTGATTCAACTGAGGATCTGACTTCCGGGAAGCCTGGGACTTCAGCTTCTGTACTTGAGCCATTGTTGTCAGAACCACGAGTACAAGTAGAAAACAAAGATATTTGTGCTATTAAAACCGCAGAAGCAATAGTGGAAAGTGGAAATGGTTTGACAGAACTTGACTGGCAGCAGATTGAAAGAAGTGATGTTTGTCCGTCCCCAAGCGAGCCTATTTCCTTCAACGATGTTCCTATATTATCAAATATAACAGAAGTGCCTGTTGAAGTATCAAAGGAAAAGTGTAAGTTACTTTTTGTGATTGCTTTTCTTTACCATGTAATGCTTGGATTTGAAGGATAGAGGAGTCTGGTATAATTCTTTGTAGAAAGTTGATGCAATTAAATAATCTAGTTTTTAATACCCAAATAATCTATTATAAATGTAGGACGAAAATGTCTAGTGCCTTTTATACAGCTGAAAAATCTATATTTCACTATTTTCAGTTCATAAGTGCATTAGTTTTATACATATGAAAAACCTTTTCTCCATTTCTTAAATGATATAGAATCATAATGTTATTGTTTCTTGTATAGATGATTTTAGAACTGACGAAGAGGAGCTAACATCTGAGCGAAGACCCGCCATGGACCGTGAAGAAAACATTAAGTCAGGCAATAAGCTAATAACATCTGAAACAGGTTTAGAACCAACCCCAGTTTCTATTGATACGTGTCAGCAAAATTCTAATTTGCTGGATCTTGGTGATGCTTATAAGCTAGCTGTCAGTAATAGAGGAAGACAATTGTCTGGCATGCTTGCAGAACATTGGCTTGGGAAAGATTCCTCAAGAGTTAATGAAGATCTAAAGATATTGTTGTCACAATTCTCTGCCACTCGAGGGACTGATATGTCTTTTAATGATATCAGTCCTAGATTGTCTATGAATAGCGAAGAAGCAAAGAGTTCTGATGTTACTAACTCTACTGGAATGCAGATACTTCAAAAAATGATTTCGCTTGAGAGAAATGAATCTGGTTTGTCTCTAGATGGAAGCATTGTCAGTGATATTGAAGGTGAAAGCCCGGTTGACAAGCTTAAAAGACAAGTTGATCATGACAGGAAACTTATGAATGCTTTGTATAAAGAGCTGGAGGAAGAGAGAAACGCTTCTGCAATTGCTGCAAGTCAAGCTTTAGCTATGATCACTAGACTGCAGGAAGAAAAGGCAACATTACATATGGAAGCCTTGCAGCACTTAAGGATGATGGATGAGCAGTCAGAATATGAATTGGAAGCTTTGCAAAAAGCTAATGACCTTCTTGCTGAGAAGGAGAAGGAGTTAGAAGACTTAGAAGCAAAGGTTGAGTTTTATAGGAAGAAATTCCCTGATGATTCAATGCCGGAGAACATGGTGGAGAAAAACTCTGAAATGAAGGTAAAAGATATTGGATTGGATCTTTCACAATGCACTTTCATTGAAAATGATGAAAGTGGCCCCCGAAAATCAAATCCTAATATCTATGACAAAGCTGACCTTCAACTCATGTCTTCGGAAGAAAAGAATATTCAATCTGCACAAAGTTCACAAATGGAGTTTCAAGATGAAAAGTTATATATTTCTGAACGTTTGAAGAAATTGGAGAGGCAAGTATACTTTTTCCTGAATTCTCACCAGTCTCAGGATAATTGGCCTAATTCTGAAAATGTTGTAAAGGAATACCCAGAAAACTCTGAAAAGTTGGACAAAAATATTCCAATGGAAGATTCGGTTTCGTCATTCAAATTAAATTCAGATGCCATGGTTGATGACCCGTCATCCAAAAAACCTCCAGTTTGCAAGCAAAACGGTGAACTTGAATACTCTGGACACAACTCCTCTGTTCTATGTGGAGATAATGATTTAGCTTCTACTGGAAGATTGGTTTCAGATTTTATTGAAAGGTTACAAGCTCTTGAGGCAGACCATAGTTTCCTTGAGCATACTATCAACTTACTGAGCGATGGAGGTGAAGGGCTTAAGTTATTGCAGGAAATAGCTGATCGTCTGCAACAATTACGCAGGATCGGGATAAGAGAAATAGATCAACCTGTTGCTTGAGGATGTATATAAGGTTAGTAGTCTCTGCAGAACCATTTCAGTAAATAAAAGCACCACTCTTTAGTCATTTTTAAACTTACATACACTATAATGAAATCTATTTTAGCATATTGAGTATGGATAAATGTCTGTGATCCAAGATAAGTAAGGGAAAATTTCACAAATAGAACACTTTATTCTCAAGGTTAGTTATTTTTTTATTGTCTTATTTACAACACTGCTAGATTGTTTATGCAAATTTAAGATAACTATGAACCGACCTCCCTGTAATGATACATTGATAATTTATATTTTTGTTTTTTGAGGAGGATTCGTGTCCATGTCGAGATAACATGCGGTTGGATAATATAGTAATATAGTTATTCAAGTTTAGTTGGTAGTCGGTATCGCGGTATTTAACTGCAGTTCTGTTCTATAGAAAAAGGATGCCAGATGATAGTATGATTCAGTGCTGGAATTTACGAATTTTAATGTGCAGTAGTAGATTGAGTGAAGTCTTCTTTAAGGCATTGATTATTTCTTTAGTTGCCAGAGTGTAATATTCATTGATGGATAAATAAATCGTGTAAGCACATATTCGGACTGAGATTAACTATAGCTAGCAAGTGTGAAACAGCAGGATTTTAATTCAGGATATTCTAATCAATTTAGAAATGTGCATGCCACAAAACTAAAGGTGTTTAGTTCGATCATCCCCTAGAAAATTTCGTTAACTGAGAGACAACTAAGAATATCATTGATCAATGTCATACCAAACTTCATATTCATAATTACGCTTCTAAGTTGCAGACCTCATCATGACAGATATTCACGTGACTGTTTACATACTAGCAAAGAAAAATTAATATATGAACTGGTTTGGAATTTGGATTTTCTATTGAAACCAAAATTCAAATAATGACTGTGGCCATTATATTATATATGAAGTTAAAATCTTCACTCCACTTGTGCAGTAGTTAGAGTTTTAGGAACATCATATATTGTTGCTCTCAACAATGGTACGTTATTCAAATATAATTTGTATTAACAAACTATTTAGAGTTGTTGTTACTTGAACAAGAAAACAGTTGCAGGAAATGAACAAGACAGAGGAGAAATAACTGATTTCATTCATGAAATTGGTCTGATAATACAAACTGAACACACACAACCTCTTTTACATAGTTTAACAATACTAAAACTTCCAATAACTACCACAATCCTAAGCATGATATTTAACAAGAGTGAAGGAGCGAAGACTTCGCATCATAATAAGATTATTTAATAGACACGGGGCATCTGTTTTGAATATTGTTTTCTGAGTGTTTGTTTATAAAATGCAATTTGGCTTCTGATTTCAGTGTTGTGTACCATTATTTTTACATTTTTGTTATTTAGATTTTACAGATTCGTATACCAATGATCAGCCACCAAGAAGGTACATTGAACAACGGTGAACCAGGTAAACCATGACTGGTTGCAACTGTACAGTAACAATATAGCTTGATATCATCCAGGGTACAAGAAAATGGGATTTCAAATTATATTGAGAGCTTTTTCACCCTTCCTTTTTTAGGGGATAGTTTCCTTGGACATTTTGCTGCATTGAGTTGTAAAGGTTTTTCTCTGCCCATTTGAATTGTCTTTTACACACTTTTTATTTTCTTTTGTAAAATGAATAATAATTGCAATGAGTGGTTGCTTGTTTAATTTGTGTCTTCTTGTATTGAAGTGAGTATTTTGTAAACAGTGTGAACTAACATTGTTTGTATATGGCTTTTATTTTATGTGGTGTTTTTCTCCCTTGTTTCCTTGAGTTTGAGAGTGATGAATTTTTGCATTTGAGAGATAAGAAAGAAACGAGAGTGGAACAGTGTCTGTATTTCACAGTGCTTTGATTTGATTAGCAAGGGTAATTTTAAAAAGTTCTTTCATAAATTATTATCTCTTAGAATTACTTTGCGAAGTTGATATACTAAAAACACATGTTTGTTTGATAATCAACATTACACTAGTATGAATGAAACTGAGTTTGGAGAACTTTTGAAGAGCGTCCTGATTTTGAGCCATGTGAATTTAAAATACTCTTATGGGAGGAAGGCCTTGTTAAAGGCCATCAGTATTTGACCAAAAAAAATGTTAAATACTTTGCACCAAAAACTTCGATAAAAAATACACTTGTTTGATAAATTTCGAATGTAAATAAATTTTGGAAATATGAAATCAAACTAATGATAGTGGTGGAGGTCATAAGAGTGGGTTGGGGATGACTTAGTTTTGATTCTTTAAATGGAGCTCACTTAATTTTGTGTATCATTTTACAGGTCTTAATCATCAAAACAATTCAGCTATATTTTCTACAAAATAGTAGTTTTGTATTGAAAATTACAATTTTTAAACTTTTAAATAGTTTAATTCATCACTTTTTAAAACATCTCTCTATTTTTGTTCTCTTAATCAATGTCTTAAGAACACTCTTAGAGCATTTATAGTTTTTTCTTTTGTGGTGGTCGGGGTTTGAACTTCAGACCTTGTATATATTATACATTGTTCACATCAATCGAGCTAAAATACGAAAATAGAATATTCATAGTTTACTATCTCTTGTAACACCTCAAAAATTAAAAATAAATGAGTTACATCAATAAATTTATATTGTTATATTTTTGGAATCCGACTTTTATAAAGTGAGCTACATTTTGTCAAAAAAAAAATAAGGTGAGCTACATTAACCATTGATTTATAAATCAAAGGTAAATATTGTACGTACGTTATAATAAATCATTAGTTTAGTAAAATAACAACCTTTAATTTTTTGAAAATACTGTAAATTTATTTATTTATTAAAAAAAATGTAAGTGGGAATGGGTGAATATATATAGAGAGAAAAATATATATTATTTTTGTTAGACTCTTTTTTTCCTTTCTAAATCAAGAGTAAAACGACACGATTAACAAATGTCCCAACTGAATTGACACTTCACTTTAATCCTATCTCAACTGCTTATATACATTATTAAAAAAAGAAAAAAAACATAAAAGTGAGATGTTTATTAGATTTTATTCAACTGACGGTATTAATATTGTTAAACTGAACATTTAAATATGGAAATCACATTTGTGTATATGTTTTAGATGATGTCTGTTATCTAGTCTATAAACCAATATACTACTATACATTAAAGTTTGAAAACTTAAGCGAATACCTTTCAATTTAATCACCTAATCCACGTTCACATAGATAGATAATACTCATGTTAGTAATAATTTGACTTTTTTGTTGTTGAAGGAAATAGCTTATTTAGACGTAAAGGTTACTTTTCAATAAGTATAAGTTATTTCTACAATTCAAGAAGAAAAAAACACTGCAAAGGTGGAAGCAACTTACGGTCGTAGAGAAGTTTATGAAAATAAGCCAAAAATTTAGATATTTTCATGAACACTTTCATATACTTACAAAAATGCTTATATCATTAAGCTAAATCCAATTAAACCTTCAAACGCACGGTATAAGTAACTGTTATTTTCTCTTCAATGGGTTGTAGCACGGCCTGCCACTAGAGCATTCATAGTGAGCCAAAACATTAGATATATATAACTAGAAATAAAATAAATTGCACCGTAAAAAAACAAGTAAAACAAAGAAGTATGCTCTTCTTCCATCATATTTTGCTCGTTTTCAACTAAACTTCCCAAAATACTCAAGCGTGAGTTAACTCACGCAGTCGTTATACTCAATATGAGTTAACTCAGGCAGGTGTTTTTTCATGTTTAACTCCTACATGAGTTAACTCAAGCGAGTGTTATGTCCAACATAAATATTTTGGAAAGTTTGATTGAGAGCGAGCAAAACGTAATGGAAGAAGAGCAGAGTTCTAAAACAAATTACAAAACCTTACTGGTTAATGTATAACTACTCCAAAACAGATTTCACCACTTATCATAACTAAATTATATAAAATATTAGTTTGCCCGAATAATACTTCTTTTGTTTTAGTCCACGCAGACTCACTCTGTTCCTTCTTATAAGGACTATTTGGAAAAGCAAATTTGTCCCTAAATGTAATTGTTCTTTTGAATTATTAAATGTATTCATCACTTTTTTTTTAAATATATTTCTGATTAATACTAATAATTTATTTTCTAATATAAAAAATTAGAAACAATGATACTCAAAATGTACACATTAATCACACTTTCATTTTTTAATATATCTAAAAAAGTGAGAAATGGGTTTATGTGGAAAAATGGTTTGTCTTTTGTAGAAAGCAATATGAACCTAATCAGGTAGTTAATGAACTAAACCTAAAGAAAACCATTTTCTGACATAAACCCATTTCTAACTTTTTTAGATATATTAAAAAAAAAAAAAATGGAAGTGTGATTAATGTGTACATTTTGTGTATGATTGTTACCAATTTTTTACGTTCATATTAACATGAGGATGAACGACAAAACTAGAAATATTAACATATTGAAATTAAAGGAGAGCAAAATTATACTAGCTAGCCCATATTTGTATGGTCTTTTTGTGGACTAATTAACTTATACATTAATGTCGGAGTGTTAGTTAGACTCGTTCAACACCTCCAACTCGGAAGTGTGTTTTGACAAAACGTGAAGCTTGGAAGCGTGCGTGTACCACAAGTTTTGAGTATTTTGACCAGCCATAAAAAAATGAAAGAAAACATGCGTTACCATGGCCTAAAAATAAACAAAGGACATAAAGTAGAAATGTATAGTATAAACAGATTTAATAAGAGAAATATTTCAAGTTTCAATTAAAGTAATAATATTAATACTCATACTTATTATTACGTGGACATCCGTGATGTGAATGCTTAGCAATGTAAAGGAAATTTCAAGATGTTTGAATTATACATACATACATACAAGTTGCACATTTCTTTGAAAACTTCAATACGCGGAATATTTGGTCAACTAAATTAATTAATAAATCAAAACCTCGTCTTATATAAACTTTAAACATCTCTTTCAAATTTCATTAAACACATATTTACATTCCACCTTCATTAAAATCCCTAGCTAATCCATTCTCTCTTCTTTTGAAGTTCTGATCACACAAATTAATTATGGGTAGCAATAACATGATAAAGTTGTTCTTGTTGACAACATTAATTCTTCTTGTATTGAGTATAGAGAACACAAGTGCAGCAAGAACACTACTACAAAGAGGTCCAGTGAAAGGTTCAACGAAGAATCCATGCTCTACAGTTCCTGGTCGCAGTAAAGGGCGTTGTACTTTGGCTGAAATCCATGTTGCTGGACATATTAACGTTGTTCATTCATCACCACCACCTTTTCCTGCAGATATAATTCCCAAGTTTGGAGCAGCTGTTATTAATAATGAACAAAAAAGAGAGCTCATCAAGACCTTCACTGAATCAGACAAACATCTACAATTTAAAAAATGATTGCAATATCATGAATCAGTCTTAGATCTTTCTTTCTTTTTTTTTTTTGATAAGATGTAATTTTTATACACACAGATTTTTTTCTTTTTGATTTTTATTTTTTTATGAGAGATTTTTTCTTTTTGATACAAACATCTTGTTATTACTTGTTAAATGTATAAAACTAACTGCATCATACAATTTTTGTATACTAACACATTTATAGTTTGCTATATCATATATATTAATATATACATGTATGATCACCAATTAATCTCCTATATCATATATATGATTCAATTATAGGTAAATATATATGTAACATATATATAGACACAAAGTGATTCTTGAACCCTAGCTGATAGTTTGTTTTACAGAAGGGGAAAAGTTTATAGAATACAATTTTTATTCTTGTTGTGGATCTAATTAATTAATTTGTATAATTTTCTATAATTATTATTTTTTGTATAATAACAAATATCAAGAAAAAAAAGGGTATGGGTATACTTGTTTTCATTTTCATTATTTTTTTTCTTTCTTCTGGCCATTTGTTACAAGTTTCATCTACTTTTCATCAACCATCTTTGCACCGTCAAATTTGTAAGCTGGCATGGCTGCATTGCATTCCCTTACTATTTTACTAATTATATTCAAGCCGCGTGGTAGTCAAGAGTAGGTTTTGAAATTTTCTTTTTCTACTTTATATATAATATAAAGGAGTATGTCACAAGGGTTGACATTTGTATGATAATAAAATAAAACTACTAAAAATGAAGATCATGTCAACATTCAAACGTTTGAATTATTATATCTTGTGGCATACTATTTACTATTTTCTTTTTGACACATATCTGGCGGGCTACTAACTAGTAGTTTAGTAAGACTAGCCACGGGACCATATTTGCCAGTCATTTTTTTTTTTTTTGCTGGGGTTTGAACTCCGAACCTTGTATATAGTGGCGGATCCATAAAAAAAAAAACTGGACACCAAAGTTAGTAATAATAATTACAGTTTTGCTTGCAAACGACGACATAGAATGATCAATTACAAGATGCAGTCAATATTAAAGTAGCAGCAATATTGTGACAGCCATGGGAGAGGTGTATATCTCAATTAATAACAGACTCCTAAAATTCTAGAGAGGATGAATACATAATACATTGAACCCTTTGTTCATAGTAAAATTAAAGAATACATTATACATTGAACTCTTTGTTCTTAGTAAAATTAAAGTCAAAATCAGCGACTTAGGTAAGTAAAATAGGTATATGAATTAGTATAATTAGAAATAAAATAAAAAAACTCACGCCAGCTTTGTGTAATGTGTACAAAATGAGAACCAATCAAAATTGTTGTTTCACAAATCTATCTGTAGACTATGTAGAATCCATATGTGAACAACTGAAACAACAAATAAAACATACAAATTTCAATATCAAGTTAAACTGTTGGCTTTTGACCTCTCTCTCTTGAATAAATACATTTAAAGAGAGAGGAGAGGGTGAGGGAAAAAGTGAGTTGAACTTGCGTGAGAAAAGACAGTATGGACCAACATGTAAATTATTTAAAAATCTAGGGTGTATTTGTATTTTCCCCTATAGAAAAAAAAATTAATTATTTTTTGGGGGTGGGCCGTGGCCCACCTCAGCCCATATGGTGCTCCGCCTCTGCTTGTATATATTATGCATTGTTTCTACAAACTGAACTAAGCTCATGAGGACCATATTTGACAGTCACTTACTTAAATAAAACAATTGGTCTTGAATACTAACTAAATTAATTTCTCGGCTACATAGCAAGTTACAACGTAACAATTAACATGAATGATTTAACTTAAATTTAAGGGTTAATAGTGTTTTTCACCCCTGTAATATATGTCATTTCCGGTTTTCGCCCCTATAAAATTTTCGGTTTGATTTGCACCCTCGTAAAAAATTTATTTTCCGGAAAACACCCCTAATAGGCCATTTTCAGATTTTTTTTTTTTCAAGAAATTTTGGTTTTTGAATGGCGGGTGTTTTTCGGAAAATAAAAATTTTACGAGGGTGCAAATCAAACCGAAAATTTTATAGGGGCGAAAACCGGAAATGACATATATTACAGGGGTGAAAAGCATTATTAACCCTAAATTTAAATGTTCAAAATAAGTCATCTATATTTATTTTGGTACCAAATTAGTTATTGAACTTTTAAAAAAATTATATTGTTGAATCAACTTTCATTCGTAATCCGTTATAAATTTATGTGCATGATCGTTGAATGATAAACACATCCACCACAAACCTCCACCACAAACCTTCCACCCGAAAACAAACACATCCTCTAATACAACAGCATGGACACTATACCTCCACACAACAATCACAAACATATCGCTTGGGCTACTTTCGGGTGTGGTTAATCTATTGTGTTTTTAGGGATTAACATGTAGCTTTATTTTCATGTTGAGGAAGTTTAATGTTTTCGGTGTTCCGTATATATGCGACATCATTGTATTTCCTTTCCAGTTCTATGTGTCTTGCACGAGTTTGGTAAAAATAAATTTTGTTGATTAAAAAAAATCAATGACAACGACTTACAACATCCACACTTCATTCGACACAACTCAATACAAAATAAACTTTCAAATTTCAAATTGATTCATTAACAAACAATCATCCTACTCAATTCTGCCTCAACAAGATATAAAACTAAGCCCTTCGGTACAACTAGATCACAAATACTAAACCTCCCAACAATAACCAGAACCAAAGCGACAACCCAAAATCAAACAAAGTCTCTGCACCATACACCAACACACTCAACCTTTGCCAAAAAACATAAAAGAGCCACAACCACTTACAACAGCTGCACCTCGTCTGACACAATCCGATTCACATCAATCTCTTTTGATAGAATAAACGTTTGACTTCCAATGCCATTTAGATGTATATTTTAATATAAGAGAAGAGAGACGTATAATTCAAATTCTTTTAAGGAATGGCTTATGGATTAGATACTGTAATAGTCATACAATTTAAATGTTATTTTGGTTACGTATATAAAAGAAAAATGACTAACTCAACATGATGACTAATTTAACATTAAGTAAAGAAGATAAAAGAGACTTGTTTCAAACTTCAAATTAGGTCAAAGGAGTGAAATTTTGTATATCTCATATATGTTTAATTAACTGGAAATTTAGTGATAGTGTAATGCTTAGAAGTACGAGCATCTATACAAAGTTAAAATTCTTGCATAGTAACACTTTGATCTAGGAAAATTGTTGTTGACACATTTTGTTAGGCTGAGAAACACGAGTAAAATACCAAAATACCCCTTCGGTAGTTAACTGCCGAGGAAATACGAAATCGGCTGTAGTTAACTACCGAGGATTTCCTCGACACTTAACTACCAAAGATTTCCTCTGCAGTAAACTGCCGAAGCGTCCTGAAGCCAAGGCAGAGGCAGTAGATTCATTTCCTGAACCTGTAATGTGTTTCAAACACAAAACAGAACATATGTAACTGTTTTTTTTACGCATAATGGTTCAAATGGCAAAACAAAATTGGCTCATATTAACAAACACTGATTATTAAACGAAGAAACTAATGAACCAATTTCATCAAAATGTCATCAAAATACAATCAACATAATGTCATCAAAATACAAACCAATGTCATCAAAATACCAAAAGTAAAACACAAGTCCTAAAAAACGAACTATTGCTGGTCCTGGTCCTGCTGATGCTACTGGTGCCTCCTCCTCGGCCTCTGGCATCGCCTCCTGGTAATTATCGGCGCGATCTGGTGCCTAACATCATGCAAGGCCGCATACAACTGCTGAGGGGTCATGCTCATCACCTCCTGACCCAAAAACTCATCGGCATGGGCAACATCGCCGCTAACCATGTCATAGGTATCAGGCGAGCTTCTCGCCTCGTACCGCTCCCACTGCTCTGCAATGATCTGCTCCTCATTTGGAGGCCTCGAAATATCTCCTGGAAGAAGTGGCAAATTCTGAGGGTGAGACACAATGGCGTACCATCATACATAGCCATATGCTATACGCCATGTCTCCTCTCCTGGATGCTCACCCCAATCGGCCGACTTAAGCGCGTGAGTGCGGAAGTTGACGAAAGCCTGCACAATCTCAGCCGGTGACAGCTCTACAACCTCCGACGGATGTCTAGGTACGGTCTGGACGTATCCGTACTGCCTCAAAACCCTTTCGGGCAAGTGACGGTGCACCCTACGATCACCGCACATAATCCAGCCTGAATACCAGAATACCTCCTCAAAAGCCTGGAAGTCCCTGTGCTCTTTGTACGGCCTCCAACATACGTCATCGAACATAATACAATCAAGCAACCGATACGCGACCCCCTCTATATGACCCTTATGAAGCTTCCTCCTCGCCGCAACCGGTAAGTTTTCAACATACTTGGTGTTTGGATCAACAACATAAAACTTAGGAAAGTGCGCCAAAAACCATGTGTGCACAAACCAAACAAATCACATTTATAAATTATTACGCACGAAAAATATAACAAAAAAATAATAGTTAACAAAAAAATAAAATATAAGTTTTGTTACAGTGAGCAGTGTCATGCTTCCCCCAATCTGTCTGTCTCCAGGTAAACAGCTCTCAGCTAACTTGCTGTATAGGTATGCAAGTGTCATCCCTCCCCACGAATAATTACGCATCCCCGCGTAGCCGTCCTCCATGGTCGTCAGATAGACCAACTCGATGCGTTTGTTGCTTCTATCCTCAAACAACAAGCATCCAACCAAGTAGAGAAGGTAACACCTCACACAATAAGTCCTAACCCTCTCCAACTCCTCCAGCTCCTCTGTATCCGCCAAAATGTTAGCCCTACCAAGGCTAGTCGTATATAATTCCCTCAGCTTTGGATAACTAATGTACGCACCATACTCTTTATTGCAAATTTTCTCTGCCTCACTCTTCGACGAACCCAAGTGCCTCACCAGTAGTGCCTCTCCCTCATGTCTCAGCATCTTCTTTCGGTGGCCCAACATTCGCCCTTCAACATGAAGATGCATAAGACATGCGACATCCTCCAAAGTCACGATCATCTCCCCCATGGGCATGTGAAAAGTGTTGGTCTCGGGATGCCACCTCTCGAGTCATCAGCAAAGCATGAGACACAGTGGGGTAGCCCAAGAAAACCAAATCATGTAACCCTCTCTCCCTAAGCAGATCCCAAAACCATCTCTGATTGCCGTTTGGACGTCCGAGACTCAAAATCTTAGCACCATGATTAATCGGTTTTACATAACGGAACTTGCGGCACTGAAATAATAGAAAAATAAACATAGTTTAAACAATGTAAACATTTAACTAATAAAAATAAAACTTAACAAATGCAAAAATAAAAATCACAAATTTAATTTGTCGCACATATTTTTAATTTAAGACATAACACATGTAAAACTTAAAAAAAAACATAACAAAAACAATTTAAATCATAATTATACATAAAGAAAACAATAAAAGTTGAAAGAAAGAAAATATAAAGAAAAGAATTAAAAAGAACACATATAAAAGTTTATATAATAATTAAACAAACACACATATAAAGAAAATAATTAAACATAAAGAAAAAATATTTAAAAAAATTACACTTACGTTTTCTGAATTATACTAAAGCGGCAATGTCACATGCTTGGCATACGAGTGCAGCAGAGATAGGTTTTCCGGTCCTCTAGGAAAGGGAGGGTCCACAGGTAACACCTCCGGGGCAGCCACTGCTGCAATTTCATCATCGTCTGGTTCATGTTGCTGCTGCTTTGGTATATGATTCTGGTCATACCCACCATCAGTCACATCGTGGTGTACCTGATCCTGATAATTCTGGTACTCCACCTCAGACTGGTCAACAAGCTGTGACGGGTCAACAACCTGTGACTCTTCAGGCTGTGTAGCCTGAGAACTCCCTAAACCATCTCCCCTCCGACCTCTTCCCCTCTTTGGGATCTCCCTAAACCATCGCACGCCTACAACCAATCATCTTAGATGGATCAATGGGGTATTGATCGGCCATATCTACACAAAAAATTATAAAATTAACATCATTTTCATAACCTAATCAAACACATTAAACCTAAACTAAACATAAACATAATCAAACACATTAAAAGTACAACAATGAACATCATTTCCATAACCTAAAATCATTAAATATAATCATCATTACAATAAAATTTATGTTCATCATTTCCAAACATCATTCAATAATTAACATACACTTAATCATTTCTATATACTTAATCATTTGTGTCCATCATAATTCTCATAACCTAAACTAACTAGAAAATCAATATACACTTAATCAAACTATAATTAACATCATTTCTATCATTTCCATAACCTAAACTAACTAAATAATCAATATAATTTTCATTGAGGCATTTGATCAAACACTTTGTGTGCAAAGTATAAAACATATTCAAATTGTGTTCATTTGCCACCATTCAAAGCCACATTATGATTTAAACAACATAGGCAACAACTACATTCATTTATCAATTCATAGATTATACATGCAATCATCAAATTGTCAATTTTAAAATCAACCCTAACCACATGCAAACTACTATAATTTTTTTTTAAAAATAAACCTAAACAAACTAACATTATCATTAAAATGATTGATACAACTTACTTGTGATAATGTGCAGTTGATTTGCTTGCAATTCGTGAAAATAGCTTTGATGAAGAGGGAGCATTTACGTATTTTATTTGTGTGTCTCAGCCTTATGAAATATGTCAACATCAATTTTTTTTACCTAGAGATTCACTTTTAGTTTCAATTATTATTGGCATAGATATGTCTCCAAAGCTTGTATTTTAACTCGATCAGCTAGAGATTCCTTTGACAAAGGACCACAAGTACTATTCTGTTTGCAAGCAAGTTGCACAATAGACGTGTAGATGTATATGGGAACAAGAAGTTTTGAAAATAAAGTTAATGGAAGGTACAATAATATATATGAAAATGGGTTTATTTTGATTTTGATTTTTGACGAAAAAATGTGTCTATTTTTACCTAACTCCAATGCTTTGTTTTGATTGTTAAAGAAAATTAAAGGAAAGAAAATAAGAAGAAAAGAATATTAAAGGGATGGAATGGAAATTGTAGAAAAGAAATTTTTGTGTACAACCACATTTTTTTTGGAGAGGTATAGGAACTACATGTAACTCAAAGTATATGACATGTCATCAAATTTTCAATAAACACCCCTTAGGAACTTGAATTTGATTTTATAGCGGAATAATTTTTTACCAAAATTTATATACATCTTGATCCAACTTCATATCATTAAGGTTTATTTTTTTTATGAACAGGAAGGCCAACACCAATTTTTTCTTCTATTTTTATATAGTTTTGATTGACATTTTTCTTCTAATTTTACCTTTCATTTAAACTATTTAATTATTTTGTAATATTATTTAAATTTGTTATGAATTCGGACACAAAACTCACACCAATACAAACTATGATGTGTGGAACAAAAGAAAGTAGTAACCAATATCAAAGTGAACACAAACAACAACAATAATAACAACACCTAGATCTAATCTAGTAATCAAAGTGAAAAGTACAAAACCACAAGCAAAAGATAAAGGGAGAGAAGAGAGGAACAAACACACCAAAGATTGTTGATTCAGTTCGGTCCAACTTGACTTAATATGGGGAGAGATTGATCTCTCCAATCCACTATCAATGAGTTCTTACAAAGAGATACAAATGGGTTACAAGAAATTAGCTTCAACAAGTTCACAAAGAACAACCCTAATTTCTACCCATTTTCTCAATCTCACCAATGAACAAGACACTCAATGATTTTCACTCACCCAAGGTGTTTACAATGTTTTCCAACCCAAGAGAACTCTAATCAAAGACCTTCAACCTTGAAGTTACCTCCTTTGATTTCCCAAGTTTCTCTCTCTTCAAGCTCCTCTTCAAAATCTGCAAAGAACACCTATATAGCAGTCTTCAGCTGTCAAAATCATGTCATGTTTTCCAAAATCGTGACACGTTTGGTGCGTACAACCCAAGGTACGACCAACCTTATCCTGAAAACTTGCCCAGCAAGCCGAAAATCGTGTCACGTTTTCCCAAAATCGTGTCACGATTGGACACCCTGCAAAACCATGCTCACTGCCTGGAAAATCGTGACATGCTTGCTAAATCGTGTCACGATTCTCATCATTCTCAACTTCACAAATTGAAGGCAAATACAACATTTCTCCACCTTGACTTCAAATTGATGATGATGCCACTTTAACCACCAACCACTAATTATCTTTTCTTTTCCTTGCATCCAACTACACCAAGTAGCTCCATAAGTCTACACCAAACCCTCTTCAACCACGGAACGTCTCCCGCTTCCTTGAAGATCACCTTGCATCCGATCACCCTTGATCTTTTAGGTAATCACACAAGCCACACCATACATTCTTCAAACCCTGGAATGTCTTCCGTCCTCATGAAGAATTCACATGCTCACAACTAGAGCATATCACTCAAGGCCACCATAGTTGTACCATTCCAGGTGTCATCAACTCCACCTTAAGTTGAGCTTTCTCTACCTCAACTTCCAAATGCGTACACACACTATGCCTTCACCTTGCAACTCCACCTTAAAGGTTGATCACGAGTACTCTTCACACCGCCTATCCAGGCTAACCATGAGTATTCTTCCCACCGCCTCTCCATGATGATGTTGAGTGTTTAACGTCTCTCCAGACGAACACCACTCTACAAGGAATCAATACCAAGTTGAGAGACCTCACCTTCTTCATCCTCCCAACAACTCACCACCAAAGCACCTTCATCCTTATACTCCTCGGACACAACTTGCACGGAGTTCTCATTGTCCTCCGAACAATCCCTCTTGAAGTGGCCAAACTTGTGACACTTAAAACACTTATAATTATCCTTGTTACTGTTCTTTGAGCTTCCTCGGTTACCTCTACCTCCACCATTTCCTCTTGAAACACTAAGAACTTCACTGTTTTCACCCGCTCTCAAGTCCTTAGACTTGGTCAACTCCCTGGTTCTTAAAGCCGCTTGAACTTCTTCCAAGGTGACAGTGCCTTCTTTGCCACAGAGCATGGTATCCTTGAAGGATTCAAATGATCTCGGTAGAGCACACAACAAGAGTATAACCTTGTCTTCGTTCTTAAGTTGCACCTCAATGTTCTCCAAATCATCAAGGATTTTGTTGAACTCCGTTAATTGCTCCATCACAGTCTTTGACTCCACCATCTTGAATGATTAGAGTTGTTGCTTAAGGAATTGCCTATGAGCCAAAGATTTGGTCATATACAATGACTCAAACTTTGACCACATCGACGCCGCGGTAGGTTCCTTTGCGACATCCCTCAAAACTTTGTCACCGAGGCACAATACAATGGCACTCCTAGCCTTGTCCACCATCTCGGTCTTCTACGCTTGTGTCATGGTGACCGGCAACGCACCTTCACCCTTCAAAGCTTTCTCACACTTTTGTTGTATCAACACCGCTTGCATCTTCACCTTCCATAACCCAAAATCATTACTTCCGGTGAACTTCTCAATATACCACTTTGAACCCATGGTACTCACTAAACCAATTCACTCCTATGCCCCACGGTGGGCGCCAATGTTGTGAATTCGGACACAAAACTCACACCAATACAAACTATGATGTGTGGAGCAAAGGAAAGTAGTAACCAATATCAAAGTGAACACAAGCAACAACAATAATAACAACACCTAGATCTAATCTAGTAATCAAAGTGAAAAGCACAAAACCACAAGCAAAAGATAAATGGAGAGAAGAGAGGAACAAACACACCAAAGATTGTTGATCCAGTTCGGTCCAACTTGACCTAATATGGGGGAGAGATTGATCTCTCCATTCCACTATCATTGAGTTCTTACAAAGAGATACAAATGGGTTACAAGAAATTAGCTTCAACAAATTCACAAAGAACAACCCTAATTTCTACCCATTTTCTCAATCTCACCAATGAACAAGACACTCATTGATTTTCACTCACCCAAGGTGTTTACAATGTTTCCCAACCCAAGAGAACTCTAATCAAAGACCCTCAACCCTAAAGTTATCTCCTTTGATTTCCCAAGTTTCTCTCTCTTCAAGCTCCTCTTCAAAATCTGCAAAGAACACTTATATATCAGTCTTCAACTGTCAAAATTGTGTCACGTTTTCCAAAATCGTGACACGTTTGGTGCGTACGACCCAAGGTACGACCAACCTTATCCTGAAAACTTGCCCAGCAAGCCGAAAATCGTGTCACGTTTTCCCAAAATCGTGTCACGATTGGACACCCTGCAAAACCATGCTCACTGCCTAGAAAATCGTGACACGCTTGCTAAATCATGTCATGATTCTCATCATTCTCAACTTCATAAATTGAAGGCAAATACAACAAAATTATTAATCAAACAAATAGTCAAATCTAATAAAATAGTTCAACTACAATATGAACAAGAGAAATGCTAGGGACACACTCCCTAACACACTCTCTAACACACTCCAATAAAATTTAATCACATCACCCCTTCTTTTAATTATTTTAACCTGGCACCGGCACAACAAGTAGCTTAACTTTTCCTTCAAAAAAAAAAAGTCGCTTAACGTTAAAAAATTTGTTCGCCGTCTTCCTCCTTGATTTGTTTTCTGCCGATGGTGGTGTTTGGAGACATCTATAAGATCCTCCTTCTTGAAAAATAACGACACCAACAGAACAAGATCCATTTCTGATTTTTTTCAATTTGTGGTCCCTTATGACTTATACACCCCTTTTCCTTAAGATCCATGGCACCCATGAAAAAAATCTCATCATCCCCATTTTGTCATCCATGACTCCAATATACTTGTTCCAGCGCTCACTGTCACCAATTTTCTTTAAGATTTATGTTTTTCTTTCATTTTGCATCTTCACAAATTGAGAAGAGGGGTTGTTGTTAGAAATTGAAAATAAAAGTGAATTAGAACGGGAGAAGAAATGGAAAAAAGTGGAACGATGATGATGGCTCACTATCACAACAATATTTGTCACTCTGCAAAATTGTCACAGTAGAAACTAGAAAGACAATGAAAAAAAAAAAACTGCACCATTTTTTTTGTTAAGTTTAGCAACCGGAAAAACATGTAACAGGTAAAAGGAATAAAAATGAGAGGTGATGTGGCAAATTTTAATTGGAGTGTGTTAAAAGAGTGTGTTAGGGAGTGTGTCCCTAGAAAAGCGAAGTAGCCACCTTTTTTTTTGTATTGGTTGGGGTTTGAACCCCGAACATTGCATATTTTATGCATTGTTCTAACCAACTGAGCTAAACTCACGAGGACATGAAGTAGGCACCTTAATCCTCCTATGTATTTCTGATAGTTTAATTTAAAATAAAAGAAATAGGTACCTTAGTCCTTTGTATTGCAATTAATTTCTTTTTTGGGTAAGTTATCTTCGCAAGTACTCTCCTCTGAATCAAACTTTGTAAGACGGTAACACATATGGCGTGAGAATCATCAAGGCATCTCCACCAAGCTAGCCAAAGACAATCTTTGGCTCATATTTTAACTTCACTTGGATAAGTGAGAAAACTAGTATTTTCTTTTTTTAGAGAAAACATGTATACAATGTCTTACAATTTTATATGAAGATGTGATGTTAAGATTCACTTGTGTGATTGCTCTTAGTCCAATATATTATTACGTAATACCAAAGGTGTTGCTCTTTCGAAAGTGGTTCGTTAGATTGGAGAAAAAAATGAAAACAAAAACCTTATAAAATTATGGTGTTGGATATCTTCTTAGACGTTAAAAGTCCATTATATTATTAACTTTTCAATAAGTATTGGTTTATATTTAACGATAACTAATCTCCATCGATAAATTCATTAAACATGCAAAGTCGATTCTCTATAGTAAAATACAAGAGTCCTATCAAACTCCTAATAATTTGTTAAACACACAAAGTGGATTCTCCATGGTGAAAGAGTTGTATTTAACTTGTGATAATTTGCTTAAAGTGTCTTATGAATTCCTTGTAAATGTATTACTTACAGTAGCAAGGTTTGAGTGATGCATATAATTGATAGATTCTCGAGCATTGGAATTTTGTTTTGGCAGAAAGTGTCAAAAATTTGGGGGCATTTCCCCCACCAGGTCACATGGTAAAACACAGAAGTGAGCCAAAAAACTATAGTACCGCACATTATTGCAAAGTCATTTAAGGCAAGGCAAAGAACTGTTGTGGTCTCAGACTCAGACATATGTATGTGGACTCACTCACCTCTGCTGTAACTTGCAAACTAACAAATGCTAAAAAAGGCTATGTATTATGGTCTTCACATTGCAACAACATCAAACGCGTGTCATCAACGTCCTCCACTACTATTGTTAAAATAGAGTGTGCTCGTAAAAACACTCATTTTTTTTAACAACACAGTGCATGCTGAACAGGGAAATATAAGCACATTATGCTCTTAATAGCATATAATTCCTGTTCGGGATTTCTGCCATTAATTATGTCTGCTCTTGTCTCAATGGACTTTAGTTCTCTCTTGGAATAATTTGTTGGGCTGGTTGGTTTCATTATTCTTTTTCTTTTGGGGGTAAACTTCCAGCATTTTGTTATTCAAAGTGAAATACGTACCAGTACTATTTATTCCTTGACCATGCTGTTAGATGTAGGGTTATAAAACTGGGATTTTCACGTGTATAGTATTCTGGTTGTTGTTTATGTTAAAACAAAAATAAAAACAATTTTAAGTTTCAAAAATATTAATAATCACATCGATCAATAATATTTTTTAAGGAAGCATCTCTATTTAGAAGGTCAACAACCTGTGATGCTAGGAAACCGAAAATGTCAAACGCAAATAGTATAAAAGTATATTGATTGTGAGAACACACTTTCTCATATTTTGTCACTTTGCTGACGCAACTTTTAGAGATACTCGTCCTTTTGTAAAAGCCGCTACCCCTAACCCCCACAAGTGGTGAAACCCTAGTCAAGTCTAGACATGTATGTTTTCCTCCTACCCATTCGCACGCCATTACATTCGTAAGTCAAAGTGTCGATCTTCTATCTAGTGCGTCAGTCAGAAAGTTCACACGCGACTCCTTCTTCACTGATACCCCCGCCCGCCTGAATATATCAAAAAGTACATCCCTAACAAAGTCGTGATGTACTTAAAGTCGGGAAGCTTCTTACAATAAACGACGTGCTCCCCAAAAGTATCCAAGCGCGCCTTACGACAAACAGAGCACACCTCGTCAATAGCAAATAGTGGAATCATGAGGCAATATCTATGGATAGTACGTTACTCCACTGACATATGTTGACATAACTCATCAATCAGGATAGCTAGAAGAAAATCCTGAGCATGTGCTACTTGCAAACATCCTAAAACTGTCTTCTGTCTAGTGGTCATGTCAAACTTAACTTCCATATCTTGAACAATTTTACTAAAAAGAGTACTCTCCAAAACATGTGGTGCTTTAGGAGGGACAATCCTTGCAAGTAAAACTACTAACGTCAAAATTTGGAATCGTAACACGAAGATCATCCAAAACATTATCAAAATCTGAGTCCATACGACATATCACACTGTCTCTCAAAATATGATCTTGTAGCATCCAAGACTGCACCCTAGAAGTCACAAAAGTGTGCAAGGAGATGTCTACTGCTGAGTACAAACCTAGCCCCCCTAAACCTAATAGGTAAAGAAGCCAACCTCCATTGAAGATCTCCAAAGAAAGGACATCCACCAATCACAATGTCCTCAACCGCTCCACACAACTCTTTATCAAACAACATAGTCGCATCTTGCATATGAATCGGTTGGCACATCCTTTGGCCAAAAAAACTTTAACGATACCCATGCATGATAGAAGTAGTTGTAAACTTTTAAGAGATGTTTACCTAAGTTCCAAAATAGTTTTACCGTGTTTAATTTCTTAAACAGATGCTTTAAGATTTTCCAAAAAAAAAAAAAAAACATTTTTAATGAAAGACGAAGTAAGTTATCAAAGAACACTTAGATGAGATGATATAGTTCTCTTATAACTTAACAAAGATCATGGATTCGAATTCAACCTTGAACATGTAGCAACATCAAAACTTTTAAAAAAGTTTATCATCCATTTAAATCCCATAAATCTTGAAGGATTATTTTTCGCAATTGCGCAAAATATTCGGAAGAAAAAAAAAAGACAAATTAAGTTCAATTAGGGCAAGATGATCCCTAAGCAAGCATAATGAGAGAGGCGCGTGATTGATCTATGTATGTGTGGTTGAAGGAGCAGAGAATGAAGGACCTACATGCAGTGACAGCAAGGCATGGGGGGCTACCCTAAAGAAAAGCAAGGATGGAAAAGACAGGATTCGAATTTTTAAACACAGAAACCAATTGTGTTGTGACACCCTAACCACCCATCATGTTTGAAAAACCGAGACACAAACCAATTGCGTTTATTAGGGTTTGACTCAATTCATTGATGATCATCAATACTACAACAATAATGGATTTTTTGGCGATAGTGTATAATGTAGCTATTACTTTGTACATCCATGTATAATTGGTAGTATATGGTATTGCATTTATATTTGGAATTAATGATACATATTATGATGTGGGAATCTTACAAAAGAGGAGCAATTCCCCTTAAAGGCAAACCAAAAGAAAGCAAAAAAAATCACAAAAAGAAGACATGTTATTGTTGTATTGTATGTGTGTGTAAGAGTAAGAGAAATGAGAGCCTGCAATTTCCTGCTTCATGTGTTTCCAATGGAAAGGGATATCTATAATATGTTATGTGGGGTAATGAGATAAGTTTGACCTTGATGATGAGGGTCATATTCTATTACAGTTGTGAATGGACTGGACAACACTCAAATAGTGTACATGTGAACCTTTGGACCCCAATCCCGATCCTCTATTTCAATTGAAAATGATATGTAATAATTTTTGGGATACTTATCCTATGTCTCTTTGTGGCTACGATACCAATATTTTAGGCAATTATTCTCTCTACTATTCTCAATCTTGTGTTAACGTGCTTTTCTCCAATTCCCGTTACGTAATCTTTGTCTGTTTTGTTTGTTAGTTTCAAACCTAAAAAAAAAACTTCGTAAAAAATGACTAAATGATAAAAGATATTTTAAAATAATTTCATTTCCCTAGCTAGCTGAATTAACCAAGTGGCAAAAAGATACTTCCTCCGGTCTCAAATATAAGAAAAGATTCTCTTTTTAGGTTTATTAAATAATTAATGTATCTGCTTTACAATATCGACCAGATACATTAACTACTCAATGAATCTAAAAAAAAGAATTTTTTTTCTATTTGAGACAGGAGGAAGTAGATGATTAGACCCTATTGCACACCCTTTGAAAAGCCTGACTCGATGGTCAAGGTAATGCCAATCAATTGCCCTTATTATATCTGCCTCCAAAAATGACGAAACTCAAATGTTGTCAATAGAATTAAAAAGAATGTACATTCCCATTTCTTTATAAATATAATACCACCATAGTCGCATTAATAGAGAAAAAAAATCCAATGGATTCTTAGAACAAAATCTACAAATTTTAAGTAAAAATGTAATATCAATGTCATTTTTACGATTGCATAAAATCTAATTTGATGATTTTTAAATTTTCTTTGTACAAGGCATGAGAACCAACAATTTGATCGTTTCCTTGAATGAAAAGACTTTTTTAACAATGTGGTCGTTATTCTACGTGTCTTGTTGATATTGTGTAAATAATGGTAGAAGTGTTAGATAAATTAATCAAAGTTCAATGCATGCAATAATCTCTAAATTCCACTTATTATGACCACACAAGTTATTTAGATAATTATAACCCAACAAGTTCATTGAACCAATAATTCATTAAATTGTCGCATGTTTTTTTGGGTGGTATGTATTATACTAATTTTTATTTTTATTTTTAAATTGAATTTTTTGTTTATCATACTAATGGAATACACATGACTCGTTTTAATTAAAAAATATTTGATTGATATTCGGACACCTCTTTGACATCTTGAAAGAGAAAATAATAAAGAAGGTGATGTAATAAATATGATATGTTGGTGATAAGATGGAAGAGAAAAAAATAAGATGTTGAATGTAAATGTTGCTCTAGACATGCGCCAAGCTCAATGTTATCTTCAGGAGACTATGCAAAGGCTCACACCACTACCAATCAAGGTATGATCATTTACTCCAAACCTCACATGCATTAACCACAATTACATGTTGATGAGCGTTGAAGATGTATTTAATGCTTCACAATTTTTTATAAATGTATATTACTTATAAATATTAAAAAAATTAGACTAATTAATTAGTACATTAATTTTAATGTTTTTTGGTTTTTCTTAGTATAATAAGCACCGGGAAGAGTACTCGTAATTATGAATCACATACATCATTAATTGAATGAACTTAAAAAGTAAAATTTGTTTATATTTTGAAACGTATGGAGTATAGATAAGATTTGAGATTCGAACCCTAACCACAAAAAAAAAAAAAATTAAAGAGGGGGAGCGCGTGATGCAATGAAAGGTAGCATCAGATTCTCTTAGAAAAGTCCAACGTCATCAAGCGGACAATACTCACTGGACAATGTGAGATACTCTCTGTTTTACCATAAAGTTTTTTATCAAAAATTGGCAGCTACGCTTCCCAACAAGACATACACATTTCTTTCGCATTCTTACTCACCGTCCCCCACTATTTCATAGGGTTAGTTTTAAATTAATCTTGTTTCTTCTCGTGAGTTTAATTTAGTTGGTATAAATAAGAACAATGAATAAGATTTAAAAAGATCAATTTTTATTCAATTAAAGAATTAAATGTCCGTCTAATCCCATATATACAATGTGAGAAATTTTCCTTTGTTGTTGTTAATAAAATAAAGTTTATTTGTCAAAAATAAGATAAAATTAAAGTTTAGATAAATTGGATTATGTTTATAAACTTTCCATTGTAGCAGAAGTTGAACTTATGTTTTAGCAAGTTTGAGACATTTGCTTATCAACCAACAATGACAGAAATATGAGAATTTCTATTGTACATTTGATATTTCGATGTGTATTGATGCATTTGATTTTAAAAATAATAGCAAAATGAATTTTTTCCCTTAAAAAAAATCATTTCCTATAACTTAAAGAATAATAGTAACTAAATATTATTTATTAAAAGTGTTAGCGAAATAAAATTATATGCAGATTGAGTTCCGAACTCTGAACACTACATTTATTCAACTTAAAATTATAAATTTGTAACCACTAAATTAATTGATAAAAAAAAAAAAAACTAAAAAATATCATCACAAAAGAATGACGTTCTTATATTGTCGAATATGGTCTTCATTTGTCATTACATCACTCCAAAAGCCAACAACATGCATATTAAAAAATGTATTACCTTGTTGATCCTCTATTTTTTGGATTGATTCTCTCCCGAATTTGTAGCATTTAATTGTATTAGAACTTGCATAGAGACTAATTTAGTAGTGATACTTGATAATGGATTTGATCGAGACTGATTTTAATATACTTGTTGATCCTCTATTTTTTGGATTTGATACTTGATAAAAAATATACTTGTTGATTTTAACGAGTATTCCGGGATATTTTTAAGGACCATAAATAATAAGTATATTATGAAAATGCATGTAATTAATGTCTTGGAATTTGACTTTTCTAAAAAATAATTTCTTATTTTAAATAGCTTAAAGAGTGTCTTGGAGACACTCGTTAACAAGACAAAAAAAAAATATGCGGATTTTTATTTCCTTTAAACCCACCAACCTCTATGTATATGTTATAAATATAAACGATCTCATCAATATTAATAAGAGAAATGATATTTGAACAAGCATTTTATGACAACTTCTCTCTCATATTCATATTGTTCTTATACTTTCTTTCTCTATTATTTTGATTTTTGTGTCAATGTCTAAATCCCTCAATTTATGAGGGATACCGTAGAAACTCCCTTATATAATTTGGTTGTATGAGAAGTTGTCACAGTAAAAGATTGTATAACATTGCTCTATTAATAAATTTATTTGTATTTTCCTCCTCATGTTTTTTTTTGTCGTCTGAAATATAGATTTTTTTTTTATTTTAAGGAAATATAGATTATTATTTTTTTTTGTCAAGTAGTCTATTGGCTAGATTCACACACATTATGTATGGAGAAGTAGGAAATCCGGGGTTCAAACCCCAACCCCTGCACAAATTATCCTTGGTAGCCCCCAACTGAGCTACACCTACGGGACGGAAATATAGATTATTATTGTGTAATTTATTGAAGTAGAACGGGTATCATATTTCCCTGTCAATATAGTAAATCATCACGTGACCTAACCTAGGTTTTGAGAGGGAGGAAGGGACACGCAGTTCAAGAGAAGAGAGGCTCCGTTGCGTTGCGTAACGTTGCAGAGTGAGAGACAAGAAAGAAAGGCCCCAACCCCAATGCTCTCTCTCTCTCTCTCTAGTCACACTCTTTCAAATACTACTATCTTCTTCTTCTGTCACTGTGTTGTAGCATCATTGCAAGAAGAGAACTCAAAAGGGTTTCATTCATTGCTTTCTCTTTACACTTGCACTCTTGCACCTGTGTTTCCTTTGGATCTTCCTCTGCACTTCAAATACTTTGTTTCTTTCTTTTAAGAAACTTGATAGAGAGCCTTCATTATATTATTTTAATATCTAATAATAATCATAAGAGATATATATATATATATATATATAGCTGAGAAGAGTAGAGAAATGCAGCAGCACCTGATGCAGATGCAGCCCATGATGGCAGCTTACTATCCAAACAACGTCACCACTGATCACATTCAACAGGTTCATTTCATTCATCATTCATCTATCTCCTTCTTTAACTTCATTGCTTCTGTCTTCATATCTATATGTGTTCAATGTATGTTACACATCACTTGTATATGGTGTCTTGTATTGTATTCAAAGCAAAGCTTTAGTCAACATAGTTTACATACAACTTGCTGGCATCTTTCTCTGCTTCCTGGGGGCCCTTTTGTGCTCAGCAGTAGAACAGCACAGCTTTGTTTGTGGGTCTTCATTCATTCATTCAAGTGAAGTGAAGTGTACTCCTTTATTTATTACTATTATATTATATACCTACCTGCTTTACTCTCTTCTCTTCACTTTACTTGTCAGTTTCTGCTATATACCTGCACTTGCTAGGTAGATGCTCTAGCTAATCCTTAGTGGCTGCCTTATGTCTGCTAAATATTCTCATTCATCATCTATTTCTTCCAGTTGCACTGTGCCCACTCTATAACTCACCCATCCCTGCCTTTGGATGGATTCATTTTTGTTTTTGTTTTTACTTTCAAAACTGCTGCTGCTCCTACCTGAGAATGTATATGACGTGTGCCTCTCTGTGTACACATATCTTATCTGAATCTGAAAATTTAATCACTGTCCTTCTTTGTCTTTATCAAACAAACACTAATACTTGTTTCTTTTGATTAACACTTTTTCTCAGTGACTCACTCTTTTTTTGCTTGGTCTAGATTTTCAACCACATTGTTTGACCTTATTAGTTGCTTCCCACTTTGAGACTTGGTATCCACTCTTGTCTTCAATAATAAATTTGCGTTGAATATGAAACTCTTTATGTTTCTAGTGTCTTAATCCTAGTTTAGTAGATTTTTTGACAACTTAAAATAAATTGCCACAACTAGTGTTAAAAGAGTTATACATGAAATGAAATGAAATGAAAACTGAAAATATGTTTATAAGTAGTGGTAGGTCTCACCTTGTATGTCATCAAACAGGTTCATTATCATTTAATGTGGGACTCTAACCGGACCGTTAGTGCTCCCTTTTTTGCCATAGACTATTCTTTACTCGTGACCTAATTTTGGAATTTTAATTAAACAGCTAACAACTCTGTTGTTTGATGAAAAATGATATTTAGATAATAATTTTGAGACAACGCTCTCTCCCGTACTCTCATTGTGTCCCAAAATTAGAGGGAAGGAGAAGGCTGTCCCAAAAATAGTCACGAAATGGTTCTACAAATATATTACTCTTGTTTGATAGACCAAAAAAATTATATTAGACATCATCATTTGTAATTAGAAATGGTTGCCTTGGCAAACTAACGTCTTATATACTAAATGGAGTTTGCTTACTTTAAAAGTCCGAATATTTTTACCAGATCTAGTCAACTTGCACTTGGATAAACCCTTTTCGACACCCACTCTAATTGGGTAAAATTCACGTGATCCTCACCATTTTCTAATTTCCACTTAAAGAATCGAGACACACATGTTTTAACACAATAAGAGAATGAATGTTTGAAAGAGAATATTGAAGTAAGTGTGACTAGCATTTCTCTTGCATAAAATAAGAGAAAAGGGTTTATCCAAGTGCAAGTCGACTAGATTTGGTAAAAATATTCGGATTTTTAAAGTAAGCAAACTCCATTTAGGATATAAGACGTTAGTTTCCCAAGGCAACCATTACAAATGATGATGAAACCTTTTCTCTTACTTTATGCAAGAGAAGTGCGAGTGACACTTACTCCAATATTCTCTTATAAACATCCATTTTCTTATTGTGTTAAAACATGCATGTCTTGGTTCTTTAAGTGGAAACCATTTAGAGAATATTTGAGTAAGTGTTACTAAAAATATATGTTTTGTTACTAAGCCTTCCCGCTGGTTTATTCGTTTGCATATTTATATGATATTATCATGTCATTCTTCTAACCTTTTACTTATTTTACACAAGCAGTACTTGGATGAGAACAAGTCTTTGATTCTGAAGATTGTAGAGAGTCAGAATTCGGGCAAGCTTAGCGAGTGTGCCGAGTAAGTATTTGTCTAATTCTCCTATATATTAGTTGAATTCAATTTAGTTTCTTTTCATTAAGCATGAGGCCCAATATTGAAGAAATAGAAAAAGGTTAGAGATGGTTTTGTTCAGACCATCTTCTGATGCTGCTGCTACACTACAGTATACATAAATTATGCTTGTATTCCTTTTGGGATAAAGGATTAATGGATTTTGTCCCTAACACGTTGATTTCTTTTATGAACCTAATTTTATTTAACGGTTGAAATTGTGAAGTGAAGGGTCCCACATAGAACTGAAACTTCATATATAAGGCGTGGCCGACACATTACATGACATTCAGTTAGTTCACTTGTTTTAATTGTTACCAATATCGACTTGTCAACGTGTGTGCTTATTAGGTATGTTGTCATTTATAATCATTGTCATATATGTGATAATATATATATCAGGAATCAAGCAAGGCTACAGAGAAATCTCATGTACCTAGCTGCAATAGCTGATTCTCAACCTCAACCTCCAACCATGGCCGGTCAGGTACAAACACACGCACATTCTGATATAATTTGTTTGGTTTGGTTAATTATGTATGTATTATCAATACTAATGAGTGTTTAATCATTGATGATTGATGGTGTAGCAGTACCCTTCTGGTGGTGGAATGATGCAGGGTCAGCAGCAGCAGGGAGGAGCACACTACATGCAGGCTCAGCAGATGACACAACAACAACAACTAATGGCTGCACGTTCCTCCCTTTTATTTGCACAGCAACAGCAGCAGCAACCTTACTCAGCCCTTCAACAGCACCAACTTGGAGGCGGTGGAACTTCAGGACTACACATGATGCAAAGCGAAGCCTGTAGCAATATGAACGTGGGAGGAAGTAGTAGCTCAACATTGGGTTCTGGTGGTGGGTTTCCTGACTTCATCCGCGGTGGAGGAGAGGGTTTGCACAGAAGTCTTATTGGAGGTAGTGGCAAGCAACAAGAGATTGGGATGAGTTCTTCATCTGATCAAGGTCGAGGCGGCGGTGGTGATGGCGGCGAAAACCTTTACCTCAAATCTTCTGATGATGGGAACTAGTACTCAATTAGCTGTTCAGATCGAATTTGGTTTAATTAGTTATCTTGATCCAATTCGGATGCATTTTAACTTTTATGATCAATTAGTTAATTAGTTAGCTAGGAGAACTATTAATCAAGATCAATTAGCTAGCTAGGTGAAAAACTTAATTCTGCTTCTTAATTAGATAATCCTTGTTTATCTTGTGCTTAATTAAGGTAAACTATTTGGTGAGATTTGAATTAACTTGCATCAAATGAATGTTAGCTTTTGCTTTGCCTAATCTATGCCTCTCTCCATACGGATTCATATTGTTGAGGAAGCAACGCGGGAAAATCCCGCTCTGAAACCATGTTGAGTAATTGAGAGAATTTGAAAATGAAATCATATTTATTCAATGATATACTGAGTGAAGGAATACAATTGAGTACTCAATGAAATCATATTATTAAATGAACTTAGTAGCGGTAATTAACTCAACAAACTTTTAACCACCTCCAACAAATTGTTCATGTAATTGCATATGTCAGTGGAAAGCAAATAGCAACTTCTTTCCAAAAGTAATCTATTACATCGAACTTGACAGAATCCATTGATCTGTTGTAATATGTGGTGCTCACATCTTCAGCCGATGTAGCTGCAATTGTGAGTGGTGGGTGGTCCAAATGATCATTGTGCATATGCAGAGGAATGCTTTGATGAGTGAAATTGTTGGAGTTTTTACCTGTGAGGTGTTGAACTAATGATCTGAACTCAGAAGCATGGCAATCCCTTAACAGTATAGGATTAGATATATAGGTTACCTTAACTGTTTTCTTTAGTGTTTTATGTATTGCCTTTTGGTGATGTTTAGAATCATTGCTAGAGAGTTTTCCCATTTTTGCAACAAAGGCGTATAAACAAGTAAAACACTTCAACTATAAACTATGTATAATGTATTGTCTAATGAGGTTTTTTGGCACATATTAAAGGGTTTGTAATATCGCTAAAGAATGGACAACACTCTATTTATAGATACATGAATGAGCTTAAAAAATGAATTTCACAATCATGGTAAAGAAGGAGAGCTTCCGAAAAGGAAGGTCACTTGGGAAAATGACAAATTTGGAAAAATTGGGAGGATCATTGACTTGAAAATTGTTGTCACAACCAAATGAGACATTACGCATTCATTATAGTTACTAATTTTCTACTACATATATTAATAATATTATTACAGTTACAAATATAAAAATATGTATGTGGGACTTTCATTTGGTGGCTGCTTCATCAATTCTAGAATTACCGCCTAACTTTTTTGTCATTGTTTTACTTTTCAGTCGTTTTAGAACTCCCTAGTCTTGCTTAGCAGACTATTTTATATACAATTGTAATATCACCCTTCTATTATCTTTAGAGTGAGTACTGTTACATTTAGGTATTTCTTTCGGTTATTAGTTTAATTCATATGTGGTCTGATTGATGGAGTTAATGGATCATTTTGGTTTTTCATTATTTTGTATGTAATTCTCAATAATGTCATGGTTTTTTCGTCTTAATCTCCCACCTTTTCGAATAAGACTTTAATAATTTAGAGTTCGATTAAAATATAAGTAAAGTCAAATTAACAAAGTGTTTAAGTTAAAACTTGAACTCATACTTTTGAAAATAATTGGGTTCGACTATCATTTAATCACTGTGGATGAAAAAACTTGGTATGATTATGAATAAATTAACTTGCCTAACCCTTTTGTAAAAAATAAAATAAAACTGATTCCTCATATTATAGAAGTTTAGTTCTTTTTGTTAGATCCAACATCATAAAATAGACGAAAAATATTAAGTGTGCTGTCATCTCAATCATATTCAAATGTTACTTTTATCATGTAGTTTTGACTTGATTGTTATTTTGAATTTTTTTCAAACTCCAATATAAATATATAATTTCTACTTTGAACACAATTTCAATTATAAATTTCATATATATTTATATTTCTAATTGTCAGTTCAACATGTTTAAAATTGAATTTAAAAGTTTATACATATTTAATGAATATGCAATTTTGGACTAGTTTTTTCATCTTCCAATAAATATATATTATTAATTTCATTAAAAAAAATTATATTATGTTTGTTATATCGTTGGTGTTATTGAAAAAAATAAATATGTTTGTTACAATTTGAAAATCACAAACATCTAATCAATAATCTTAATCTAAGCCAAAATTTTATAAAAACACTATTCAAAATTTACATGCATTATTTTGGTGCAGATCCGTAAAGGCATTGGGTATGCAGAGGGAAGTTGGTTTGAAGAGAATTTAATAAGGGTGGTGAGTGATGGTGTTTATACTTACTTTTGATTTGATCCCTGATTGGGGGTATTTCTCTCAAGGATCGGTTTAGGAGGTTGTTTGAGTTGTCTGTGAACTAGTTGACCCGTCGGTATGAGACATATTTTATTTGGGGTAGGAAAAGGGAGGAGATGCTTGGAATTGGACGCGTCGATTCTTTGCATGGGAGGATGATTTGGTAGAGGAGTGTAAGACGTTATTTAACAATGTTACTTTACAGGTTAGCAGTGGTATTCATTGGCAATGAAAACTAGATCCAATTGGTGGTTACTATGTCAGTGGTACTTATCAGTTCAGCTAATAATTTGTCCCTATTTTCCTTCACCTGTTTCAGACCTTCTTTGCATAAGTTTATTCCTTTGAAGGTATCCGTGCTTGCTTGGCATCTTCTTAGAAATTGGCTTCATACCAAAGACAACATATTTAGGTGAGACGTCCTTAATCAAGACCTTCGCTTTGCATGAGTGGGTGTGGTATTGCAGAATGAGCTAATCACTTGTTTTTGGATTGTAATTTCTTTAGCAACATTTGACACCTTGTTCGACATTAATTGGATTGGTTTCTCTTCGGTTGATTCTTCAAATATTTCGATCCATTTTATGCAGTTTGGTCTTGTAATTGGCGGTTCAAAAGTTCGACGATCTATTGTGTATGTTATTTGGTTTTCTTGTGTATGAGTAATTTGGAAAGAGTAGAATAATATAATATTTAGCCAAAAGGAAGACTCTATTCATCATCTATTGGATAAAGTCAAGTTGTTATCCCATTGATGGATGAAGGCAAAATACGTTAATTTAGCTTTCAATTATCATGGATGGTGGCTTAGTTATTTCTCTTGTTAGAGCATTGACTATCCCTGATAGAAAATGAAACGGTAGATAGATGAACACGAAAATAAACATAAATGACAAAAAAAAATGTTTACGCCAATTTTTTTTTGTTGCTCATGATTAGAGTTTGATCATGAGCTTTTTTTTTGAAGGAAGATCATGAGCTTTAATGAGACTAAAACATGAAATATTTCTAAAAGAGTTCAAACGCAAATATGAGAAAATACATATTTTCTTTTGCACTTTTTAATATGTTTCGTACCACATGCTTAATAAATTTACATCACATCATAATGTGCGGTGCCCTAGAATATTTAGTCAACTTTAGGCTAATTTTTGATGTGTCCATGAGCTTTAAATAGGTACATGTCAAATCAGTACAAATTATATTCTAATCCATTATCATTGTAGTTTTTTTAAGTCGAATATTGTTGACAAAACTATCCATCAAGAAATTTAACACTATTGTATTTTAGGTTATTAGTATACAATAGTATATTATTTTAGTTGAAAAATAAATAAACAAATAGTGAAAATAAAATGTTAGAAGAAGTGGAATTTCCGTTGGAGAGAGAGAGGATTAGTAGTAACCACGAGTTGGCGCGAAAGAAAAGGGAAGAAGCGAAGTTACAGGGCGTGTTGAAGAATGTCTGTCTCTTCCAAGAACCACTCGATCCATCATCACACTCCATCGATCCCACTTTCACTTCCTCTTTCTATCTCTTCTTTCTTCTTTCTTTCTTTCTTTCCTTTTTTTCACTTTCTCAATTCACGCTACCATCACACTTTTTGTTTCTCTCTATGCTCAAATCCGCCATTTCTAATTTACTCTTCACACCTCTATAATGGTACGTGTCTACTACTTTCTATTTCATCAATCTACGAATTCTGTTCTTCTTGTTGTTGTTTCATTTTCTAAATTAATTTATCAAAATTTATATTCAAACTGCTATCTTTCATTAATTAATGGAAAATGTTAACCAATGTCCCTGAGAAATATCAACTGGATCATAATAACATGCACTACACGCAACAAATTTGTATCAATTCAATTCAACATGTATCTTTGTTTATAATTTATACACATGTATACACACACATTGTTCCTCATTTCCATGCCATGCATGCATGGAACAAAATTATATATGTATATGACATTATTTTTAAATTTCTAGTTAGAAGAAATTTGATCCCTTAGAAGTTATGTTTGTCTTTATTTGTGACGCACTTACACAGACACAAACATTGGACACTCGCAGAAGGACACCGATGATCATTTGAAAAAATGACATCCTTCAGTGTAATCACATGTGTTGGTCTCCTATCCGACAGTAGACACCAGATACACTTTCGATCAAAAGTGTCAGTGCTAGAGAGATTGATCTTTTTGATAGATAAATTAACAAGTTGTTATTTCTATCTGCAGGGGACTCCTGTGAATATTATTGTGGGTTCTCATGTCTGGATCGAAGATCCAGATATATCTTGGGTTGATGGACAGGTTTCCAAAATCACTGGACAGGATGCAGAAATTGAAACGACAAATGGAAAGAAGGTACTATATGTTCTTCTAATCTTCACCTTCATAAATCATCACGCTTACTTTATGGAAATGTTACAAAATGTTATACAAGGAAAAAGCTACTTCTGATTTCTGAATACATGTGATTCTATTTTGGATATTTCTAGGTTGTTGCAAAGTTATCAAAAATATTACCCAAAGATATGGAAGCTCCAGCTGGGGGAGTGGATGATATGACTAAATTGTCCTATTTGCATGAGCCTGGAGTCCTGGAGAATTTAAAAATTAGATATGAATTGAATGAAATATATGTAAGGCTCATTTCCCTTTACTATGATAAGTTTGCAACTTGTTTTTATCAGCCCTAAAAGCACTTAACCATCTTCTTAATTCCTTTTACAGACTTATACCGGAAACATATTGATTGCAATAAATCCATTCCAAAGATTACCTCATCTTTATGATGCACACATGATGCAACAGTACAAGGGAGCGCCATTTGGAGAGTTGAGCCCTCATGTATTTGCAGTTGCTGATGTTGCATATAGGTATTATACATTTTTTTTCTGATTGTCCAAATTCCATTTCTATCATTGAACCAAATTTCTAATCAGCGATTTCATTAACACCAGGGCAATGATTAATGAAAAGAAAAGCAATTCAATTCTGGTCAGTGGGGAAAGTGGAGCTGGTAAAACTGAAACTACGAAAATGCTTATGCAATACCTTGCTTACTTAGGTGGTAGGGCAGCCACTGAAGGACGAACCGTTGAACAACAAGTTCTTGAAGTATGATTTCTTTTTTTATCTTCCCCTACAGCGCAAAATTCAATTTTTCTCTTCTTGAACTGCCACTCATTTGAGACTTTTGTATTAACTTATTTGAGTGCAGTCAAATCCAGTTTTGGAAGCATTTGGTAATGCTAAAACTGTCAGGAATAACAATTCCAGGCAAGTCTTCCTTACATGTGAGCAGTAAATATTCTTGTGTTTATTTCTCTATGATATGCTGATATATAAATTAACTTTGTTGCAAGTCTTTGTTAAATACGGGAAAAGTGATTCATTGTGTTTCATTCTCCCTGATAGTTCGATATATAAATTAAATCTATATCCAATTTGTCTCCCTACATTCCCTAATTCTCTACCATAATGCCAAGATTCAATGAGACAGCATTTAAATTGATTGCCATTAATCAATTTTGCTCTCCAGAAATGGAATATAAACAACTACATGAAGCCTACTTAACCTTCATTCTTTTATCAATTATTAGTTTAAAAAATATCATTCTCTTAATGGTGCAGTCGTTTTGGTAAGTTTGTTGAGATCCAATTTGATAAGAGTGGAAGAATCTCAGGCGCAGCCATTCGTACGTACCTTCTTGAGAGATCACGGGTTTGCCAAGTTAATGACCCAGAACGTAACTACCACTGCTTCTATCTTCTTTGTGCTGCACCACAAGAGGTTAACTTCTTCATAGCTTACTTTCTATTTATTCTTTTAATTATATAAACTCATTAGAATTTATGTTGACAGGAAATCGAGAAATACAAATTAGGACATCCTAAAACATATCACTACCTTAACCAGTCGAAATGCTATGAATTGGCTGATATAAGCGATGCTCGTGAGTATCTTGCCACCAGGAGAGCTATGGATATCGTTGGAATAAGCCAAAAAGAGCAGGTTTTTCTTGTCATGAGTGTGAATTCAGATTTTTTTTTTCTTCTGTTATAATATGGAATTATTAGATTCTTACCTCTTTACTTTTCTCTGCTGTCTCTTTTGTCAGGAAGCAATTTTCAGAGTTGTTGCTGCAATTCTTCATATTGGCAATATTGATTTTACCAAAGGAAAGGAAGTCGACTCATCGGTTCCAAAAGATGATAAAGCCAAATTCCACTTGAACACAACTGCTGAGCTCCTCATGTATGGATCAAAGTGTATTGTTGTTCAATGCCCATATGACTTTCAATTGCCTCTTAGATAATTACCATTATTGGATTTTGCATGTTATCAGGTGTGATGTAGGTGCCTTGGAAGATGCATTATGTAAGCGTGTCATGGTCACCCCTGAGGAAATTATAAAACGGAGCCTTGATCCCCAAAGTGCACAAATCAGCAGAGATGGCTTCGCAAAAACAATGTATTCTAGGCTCTTTGACTGGTAAGATGCTGAAAATGGAAACCAATCTATAGTGCCGTCCTTCGTAATTCTAGTTCGGACTACAAATTCATAAGGCAGGGATCTTGGACTATGGTTTTGATCCTTGGTGCATTAACATGGTTGTTAACAGGTTGGTGGACAAGATTAACAATTCAATTGGACAAGATGCCAATTCTAAATCTTTGATCGGGGTCCTTGATATCTATGGTTTCGAAAGCTTTAAATCTAACAGGTAATATGTAGTTTATAAGAACAAGCATGCCTCTTGATACCACAATATTGTATTACTAAAGATGTGAAAGCAGCAGTGTCTGCTTGTTTTCAATCCAGTGCAACTTATTTTCAGTTTTCATGCTCTGCAGTTTTGAGCAGTTCTGCATTAATTTTACAAATGAGAAGTTGCAACAGCATTTCAATCAGGCAAAATCTCAGACCAGATAAGAAGCTTCATTTTGTTATGACCATTATTTCCATGTTTAATACGTTTTTCATGATGACTTTCAGCACGTGTTTAAAATGGAACAAGAAGAATATACAAAGGAACAGATCAATTGGAGCTACATTGAATTTGTTGACAATCAAGATGTTTTGGACCTTATTGAAAAGGTTTTATTTCTCATTTTGTCACTTTCTTTAAGGGGCTGAGGATTCTAGTAGTTCAATTTGAGTTTAAAAGCAGTCAATTTGGATCTTCCGAAATGAAATGGAATTTAATTCTAGTATGCTTATTGGTGATTTAAATTTTGATTATTTATCTAACTATCTTATTGTTTAAATATCATCCCATAATCTATCTTATGTGACTAAAAATAATGGAAAATTTATTAATTCAATCTAAAAAAATCAACTAAATAATTATAAAGCAACTGCACAGAAAGAGGAGAAGCAGGAGAAGGGATGGGAGTGAACTTGGTTAATTGGTTCTATAGTTGCTTCTTTGAAATGAACCAAAAGAGCCCTGTTGAGTATATTACACAAATATTTCATCTCTGGATTTCAGACAAACAAAAGTTTACAGTTCAGATACTACTGTTATTAAGCGATCTTTCCCTAGGTTGTAACTTTGTTCATTTTTACAGTTTTGCCAAAATTCAATCAGTTTTTCATCCTTTTCTGTAACTTTGTCCTCCTCTACTTTCCTTACTAGTCTTATACATTGCTTTTTCCTTTTGCAGAAACCTGGAGGAATCGTTGCTCTCCTTGATGAAGCTTGGTAAAATATTGTTCTCCTTAATCAAGCTTGCTAGATGATGTTTAGCTCTCTCATTTTGGTTACATGATAATTTTTTTATTGTTTGAAATCTTAATCTCCTTGTTATATACCATACAAAATTTACCCCTTCATTCTAACTTTTCCTCCACTTGTCTTTCAGCATGTTTCCGAAGTCAACACATGAAACATTTTCGAACAAGCTTTATCAAACATTTAAGAATCACAAGCGCTTTATTAAACCAAAATTGTCTCGAACAGATTTTACTATTGCTCATTATGCAGGCGAGGTATGACTTATTTTCATAGCACTAGCTTCATAAAAAATAAGACGTCTTATGTCTATCCATTTCTACTGTTGTAAATGTGCAGGTGCAGTACCAGTCTGACCAATTTTTAGATAAAAACAAGGATTACGTGGTTCCTGAACATCAAGATTTATTGAGTTCTTCCAAATGTTCTTTCGTAGCGGGCCTTTTTCCTCCACCTCCAGAAGAGACATCAAAATCTTCAAAGTTTTCTTCGATTGGTTCTCGTTTTAAGGTATCATTCTTTTTCTAATCTTTATTTTTAAGCATGTGGACTTTGTCCCAAATAACAATAAACTTCTTGCATCAACATGTACCCATGTTATAGCTTACAAAACTAAACTGTACTCTTACTTACAAAGCTAAACTGTACCCGTACTATCAGGAAGCTAACAAACCATGTTTTTATATATGAATGGTGCAGCTGCAACTACAGCAACTAATGGAGACATTAAACTCAACTGAGCCTCATTACGTTAGATGTGTGAAACCAAACAACCTTCTCAAGCCTGCAGTTTTTGAGAATGTCAACATTATGCAACAACTTCGATGTGGTGTGAGTATACTTTGATGTTCCCCCTTTGTTCCACTCTTAGGGTGATAGCATGTACAAAAGCATGGTCATGGTTTCTTCATGTTTTCAACCTAGCTTTGTCTAATGCTTTATCATACAGGGTGTTTTAGAGGCAATCAGGATTAGTTGTGCTGGGTACCCAACTCGCCGTGCTTTCTTTGAGTTTATAAACCGATTTTCCCTCCTTGCCCCAGAGGCCACGGAAGGAAAGTAAGAACTCTTCTAGTAAACTTTTAAGCCATGTAGAAAGTTTTGTCTTTATGATATCAAACATTTTCCACCCAGCTAATGTGTTTTTTCACTTATGGACAGCCTTGATGAGAAGGCTGGTTGCCATAAGATTCTAGAAAAGATGGGGCTTAAAGGATATCAGGTACTTTGAATAATCATTTTCTCGTGTTCTTGTTTTAACTATATTAATATCTCTAGAGTTAGCAACAACCACAACTCATGGATCTTACATCATTTATATAGATTTTATTTGCCTTAACCGTTTTATGCTAATAAGGATAGTTTATGATTATTTAACATCCATATGCTTCATTGACATTCATGACCAAATTCATTTGATTGGCTGCCATTTTGTAGATTGGGAAAACAAAGGTATTTCTAAGAGCAGGTCAGATGGCTGAACTGGATGCCCGAAGAGCTCAAGTACTAAGTGTAGCAGCAAAAACTATCCAACGGCGTGTACGAACCTATCAGGCTCGTAGACATTATCTTGCGTTACGAAAGAAAACCATATACGTACAGTCTCTATGGAGAGGTGAAGTATTTTAAAAATGAAAAACGAAATAGCATAAATCATTTGTTTGGATATAGGTGCAATAGTGTATGGACTTCCCTAAATAGAACAGTGTCTCTCAGCACTGCAGGACATCTTGCTGCTTGATCAGCCTCCTTTCCTTTTACTTATTTTCCAATTTCACATGTGTAATATGATCTGTAGGAAGACTTGCATGCAAACTTTATCAGAACCTGAGAAGGGAGGCTGCTGCTGTGAAAATTCAGAAGCACGTACGCAGATATGAATCGAGGAAATCCTACAATAAACTCCATGCATCAGTGCTTACTTTGCAAACAGCTTTGAGGGCAATCGCTGCCCGTAAGGAGTTCAATTATAGGAAACGGACTAAAGCTTCCACCATTATTCAGGTTATAGTTGACTCTTGTAATTAGGACCGTCAGTTAAAGACATAAGTATTCAATATTAAAATTCTCTCTGAAAAATTTCAGGCTCGCTGGCGGTGCCACAACGCTTCCTCATATTATAAAAGGCTGAAGAAAGGTTCAATTGTGACACAATGCCGATGGAGGGGGCGTGTAGCTAGAAAAGAGCTTAGGAGCCTGAAAATGGTAAGTAATGCATCCAGCCAACATAACTCAAGTCATTCAAGGAAAAACAACAGAAGAAAATATAAGTCATCCTCTAATGACTAATCTGAAATTGGATTTAACCTGTCAATAATTGGATCCAAAAGCTTTGCTTTCTTTATATGTCTTACTTTAATTTTTTTTCTTCTCATAGCTTTATTGTAAAACATGTAAAGTAGATGCACATTAAATCTTCGATGTAAACAACAGAAAAGCATATCTCGTTCACAGGAACTTGAAATGAAAGGCATCGTTTCTTCTCGTACCACAATATATATTATTTTGTTTGTGGCTCTATGGTTGATCAAATTGTACCAATTATGCTGATCCTTTACGATTCATTGTTTAACATTTACGCATCAATATTCTCAATTTTTCTTATTATTGATTTTTGTGTTTGTCGTTCTCTTTACTCTAAGTTGATATCTGTTTCCATGTGCTTTAGGCTTCAAGAGAAACTGGTGCACTTAAAGAAGCAAAGGATAAGCTTGAAAAACGAGTGGAGGAACTCACATGGCGCCTCCAACTAGAAAAAAGTTTAAGGGTGAGATATACGTTTGTTAGTTAGATAAAATATGGAGGACGTTTTTATCCTGATATTTTTCACAATCATGCGTTTTGTAAAATTGCACAAATGGGGAATAAAAACAAGGCAGAATAAAAGATCAATCTATGCAAGTGACCAAGTATCCTCTTATTTTGTAATCCCTAAAGAAACTATATGGAATCCTGCAGACCAATCTAGAAGAATCCAAAGCACAAGAGATAGCAAAACTGCAGAACTCCCTGCAGGATATGCAGAGCAAAGTTGATGAAACCACTTCCGTGCTTGCAAAGGAGCGAGAGAATGCAAAAAAATCCATTGAAGAAGCACCTCCTGTTATTCAAGAGACCCAGGTTATTGTTGAAGACACACAGAAGGTTGAATCACTAACAGCAGAAGTTGAGAGTTTAAAGGTAAGAAAGCTCAGTATTAGAATGCTTCTACTTCCATGTATAATGCCTGTTAACTGTGAAATTTTGTAGACAATATATACTTAAATCATATACAACTTTATCATTCTTAGAGTGTGATTCATTGATTCGTATGCTTATTCGACTACTTTTCATTGGTTAGCTGAAACAAGTTGGATAACATGTATGGAATTAGGAATGTTTGGGTGAGGGCTGGAAGAAAAAAATCAATGTGAAGATGGCATTACGACAGTTTTTTCCAGGTTCTGGACATGATATATCCAATGACACAGCCTAGCTTGTAAACAGAGATAAATTATGCATTTCGTGTAAGATGCTTTCAGAACCGAATGAAACCTTAGAAGAACACTTCAGATTTCATAGTATTCATATTAGAATTAGAAGCAGTTTCAATGGAACCCTAATCAAAAGGCATGTTACATGATTCGTTTCCCACCAATTGATATGAGAAGCAGTATAGTAAATCACATTATTGTACATATTCCTTGAATTAATACTTGGCAGTTCAGTCAAGATATTCACAACAACAACAACCAAGCCTTTTCCCACCAAGTGGGTCGGCTACATGGATCAAATTACGCCATAAGGTTCACAATTAATAAAAAAATTGAGAACAGCATAGCTAATGACTGTAACTGATCATCCTAAAAGCCTAAGTTGTTAGGAAGAGGCACGATAAAAAATTTATTAGACAAATTACAGTACCAAGGGATTAAAAATTATGAAATGTTTAAGCATAAATCTTTTGATTGGTTTAGCACAAACTCACCGAGTAGTATGATCTCTTCTTAAGATTATAGTGGTACACTCAAGTTCTTGTGAGGTGTATAGTGGTCATCTCGTCTATATGATGTTTCCTTGGGTTTATCTTTGTACAGACGTCACTAGAGTCGGAGAAACAGAAATCTGATGATTTTGAAAAGAAATACAATGAAGCCCAGGCTTATAGTGAAGAAAGGTCTAAAAAATTAGAAGACACAGAAAAGAAGGCTCGTCAGCTCCAAGAATCACTGACCAGGTAATATAAAAAATGAACAACCTAACTATTTCTGTTCTCATGTGGTTACCAATGGCAATCAATACTAAAAATGATGGATTGGAGTGTAACTGATTCATGATTTGGAATCTTTCAAACTTCTCGAGTACCAGAAATCTTTTTCCAGATATTTGCTTACTCGTGGAAAGTATGACAATGTTATTGGCTAACTGATCAAATATTACTTTTCTTTCTTTCTCTTCTTCACTAAGTAGCAAAAATGATGACATCCACAACAAATGAATTTATATCTAATTCTCTACTTTAAAAATAATATATATCACTCATATCTACACGAGGTGTATGACCAAAATTTCACATTATGTTGATTAGGCTAGAAGAGAAGATTAATAATTTAGAATCAGAGAATCAGGTTCTACGCCAACAAGCTGTTTCTATGGCACCTAATAAGTTCCTCTCGGGACGCTCTCGATCAATTATTCAGGTACTCCTTGGGATGAATCTTATATACTTGATAATAAAATTAATCTTCAAGTTTGTTGATGATATTTTCTTATCTCTGTCGATAGAGAGTTGACAGTGGACATATTGGAGTGGAAGGAAAGCCGCCACATTTGGTAACAAAGATTATCCTGGTTACTATTACTCTTACTTGATATGTATATGTGGACTTGACTCTCTTTTTTTCACTTGATCAACTTTTCAGGATATGCATAGCCCATCAATGAACCACAGGGAATCCACAGAGGTGGAGGATAAACCACAGAGGTCATTGAATGAGAAACAACAGGAGAATCAAGAGTTGCTCATTAGATGTATTGCACAACATCTAGGCTTTGCTGGGAATAGACCAATTGCTGCCTGTATCATATACAAATGCCTCTTGCATTGGAGATCATTTGAAGTTGAGCGTACAAGTGTGTTTGATCGTATAATCCAAACTATAGGCCATGCAATTGAGGTTTAAAATGCTCAACTTTCACGTGATAGTTCTCTTTCCTTCTCACACTCCTTTCTCAACAAATTTATTTTCACTAAAATATATTTTTCGGACTTCAGACCCAGGAGAACAACGACATCTTGGCTTATTGGTTATCCAATGCTTCTACACTTCTCTTGTTGCTCCAGCGCACACTTAAAGCGAGTGGTGCTGCTGGAATGGCTCCTCAACGCCGCCGTTCTTCCTCAGCAACCCTGTTTGGGAGGATGACACAAGTAAATATAACTTTCTAATTTGAAACGGGTTGATTCCCATTGAGAAATTTTCCTTCTTTAGGAAAGTACAGTCGTTCATTTACCCTTATTACAGAGTTTCCGTGGAGCTCCAGCAGGAGTCAATATTTCCCTAATCAATGGTAGCATGAATGGGGGAGGAGATACATTAAGACAGGTTGAGGCCAAGTATCCAGCTCTGCTTTTCAAACAGCAGCTTACAGCTTATGTGGAAAAGATATATGGAATGATTCGAGATAACTTGAAGAAAGAAATTTCTCCCTTGCTTGGACTATGCATCCAGGTACAACAATTTCGTGATTATGCTTAGTAAACTTCTATCTACTGATATACTGTGCATGCTTTCTTACATTTCTAAAGCTTTTCATTTCTTAAATTGCCATTCAAATTCAATGATTTAACACGTAACTGTTTGAATGTAATGAGATAGGCACCAAGAACATCCAGAGCGAGCTTAGTTAAGGGATCATCACGTTCAGTTGCAAACACTGAAGCGCAAAAAGCCTTGATTGCTCACTGGCAGGGAATAGTCAAGAGCCTTGGAAACTTCTTAAATACTTTGAAAGCAAATAATGTTAGTGGAACCTCTTAATCTCTCTCTCTCTCTCTCTCTCTCTCTCTCTCTCTCTCCCTCTCTCTCTCTCTCTCTCTCTCTCTCTCTCTCTCTCGTGCTTTCTCATAACTACTTTTTCCAGCAGTGTTTCTAGCTCCTAACGAAAAATACTCCTTATAACAAAATCACAGGCTGCTCTCATAGTTGACTGAAAATAGATTACCTCTTTTTTCCTTAAATTTAAACAGGTTTTATTTCTAATTAAATTTATTTCCTATGCCCCAGATAGTGTAAAATAATTTGATACATACATCCAAGGTTGTCAGACTCAACTCTACTCGATTTTAACCAATTTTGCACGAGTTAACTTGCTGTGAAATCGCTTTGAATTCCAATTTCACCGAAAACCAATTTTACATCCGATTTATCACAAATTTTACACTTAGGAGAGAAGAAACGTAATTGTTAACACGAGATTTTGACAACCTTGCATACATCTAATTGTATCTCACCATTTAGACTTTTTGGAGATGTTTTAAGAACTAATATTACAAGGTGAGATATGATTGGACGTTTGAGTAAAAATTTAATACACTTTCTGTCCATAGGCATTAAACTGTATGAATGAAGGTGATTTATGTTAATCATTAATCAAGGAGGCTTAAGTGAATTTGAGAGCAACAAGGGAAGTCTCTATAATTTTGTTATACCTTAGGGAGGTTTATATGTCTCATCTTCTTTCATTGTTTTATTTCCATTTTCCTTTGGCAGCTTGTTATGTTTACATTTACTTCTTCTTGGTTGAGTTAAATAAATATTTGCGTTCTTCCCATTCTGTTTCATTTTGGCAGGTCCCCCCATTTTTGGTTAGGAAGGTGTTTACTCAAATTTTTTCTTTCATCAATGTCCAACTCTTCAATAGGTTGGTCTTATTCCACTTTCGATGTTTTGGGATTGTTTACTGTTTTTCAAATCAGAATTATCGTCTCATGTCAATGCTCATTTTTCTTATAGTCTTCTCTTAAGACGGGAGTGCTGCTCATTTAGTAATGGAGAATATGTGAAAGCTGGTCTGGCTGAATTGGAGCATTGGTGTTATAAAGCAACCGATGAGGTGCAATACTAAGCTGCTGCTAATTTTCCAGTTCCTTCAATTCTTTCAATAAAGTTTAAATGCATACTAACCCCCACTCCATCCCCCCTCTTCCGGAAAAAAAATTGCAGTATGCAGGTCCAGCCTGGGATGAGCTCAAACATATTAGGCAAGCTATTGGATTTCTGGTATCTATCTATCTATCTATCTGCAATCTTCACGGTACTTGTTCAAATGGAAAGAGTAAAATATTAAACAATGATATTTCCTACATTTATTTTAGGTCATACATCAAAAACCAAAGAAAACGTTGGACGAAATAAGTCATGACCTGTGTCCGGTAAGTAAAAGATATCCGACTTTCTATCTAACTTTCACTTTCCCAAATACCTACCATTGTTGGTTTCTTGTTCACAGGTCCTCAGTATCCAGCAGCTATATCGAATTAGTACCATGTACTGGGATGACAAGTATGGCACACATAGTGTGGCCCCTGATGTAAGTTTTCACACTTATTCATTATTCAAACTTAAGTTTAAAGCCATCTATGCCAAAAGGCAGTAGGATAACTTCATATCGAATTCGTTCAAAAAAGAAAAAAAGAAAGAAAGAAAAAACTATGTTGAGCTTTGCCGTATAAATGTTTTCATGTAGGTAATATCCAATATGCGAGTGCTGATGACTGAAGATTCAAATAATGCAGTTAGTAATTCTTTCCTGTTGGATGATGATTCAAGGTAAGCCTTGAGCTATGTGAATACTAATTATTCAGGTTTTCTTTGTTTTATACACTCACATTTAATTAATTTTTTCCTCTTTGTTACACATGCTTCTAGTTGTTAATAACTGAATGTATATTTGAATATTTATTTGTCATTGACCATTTGGTGGCACCTACTTTGCAGCATTCCATTTTCTGTTGATGACATATCAAAGTCAAATGAACAGATAGATATCTCTGATATAGAGCCTCCGCCATTAATTCGCGAGAACTCTGGGTTTAGTTTCTTGTTGCCACGCCCAGATTGACAGCTTTCGTTGCAGAATTGATCCACTAGTACTCTTACCTTTGTCCAGATATCAGCTCACATTCAGTTACATGTTATTATGTGAAATAAAAAATTTTGACATCAGAAAGAAGATTGTATTTAACATATTTATTTCTCAATAGCTTGAAAAGGGATGACATAGTGCAGATTTTACGGTGCGCAATCTAGCATTTGAGGCGGGAACGAATATTGCCCTCTCAACAACCTTGTTTTGTTTTTGATACAAGATTTTGTACCTAGGAATTTAAAAAAAAAAAATACCGAAATGAACACAATTTCTGTCAGCAAAGAACATGTTTAGCTGGGCTTTTTAGATTTAGCTATTCACATTTGCATTTTTTTTCCATTACTTTCCAGATGCCAATTTTAACCTCAGACAATGAAATGAGTTTTGATATATTCTCTTAATAATCTTAGTGTTACAGAAAATATATATAATCTTGTAATCTCGTAAAGGTTAAATAAAGAAAATATTAAATACCGTACCCAAAATATTATATATTGAATACACCAAGTATATATATCAATATCTTAAAATCATAACAAAATTAATATTTTCTTGGGTTTTTTAGGATTTAAAATTAATCCAATAATTTACCTAGGTCTGATATTCTACCGGTTGCCACGATACCTTGTTTGTCCCTGCATGAAATTAGGCCCTTTAGATAGCATTATAAGCATGCTATGAACATATCTGAAGCTTCAACTATAGTTCATTGTTTTGTTTTTGTTTTGATGAACATCTATATTTCAGATTATTATGTTATATTGGTGCCGTGTTTGTTAATTGAATATTAAATCGAAGAGAATCAAGGTTTCAAGTTCTCTTTATCTAGTTCCAGAGAATAAACAATGTATCTACCAAAATGAAAAGTACACAATCTGAAAATTTTAAATTAGTGTTGAAAGCCTTCTACTTGGATGGTAGTATAAGCGAAACTACCACCTCGAACACTATGAACGTGCTTAGTGTGAGGGACATCGGTTTCTAATGTATGATGTGAAGTTAGAATTAATAACGTAAAACCAAACAACAATCGGTGAAAAGAGAGTTCCATGATCAGAAGATTACACAATGATCAGAAGAGCAATATTTTTTAGTACTTGATTAACCAGAAGATTATCAGCATATACAGTACACACCATTGATCATATAAAGCAAAATGAAGGCTCGCGGGACCACTAGACTTTAAAACAGAACAAAGATGCTTAAAGCTTAGTTTCACTTCCATTTATCAATCCTGATTAAAAACAAACTGGAAAAGAAAGATTACATCTAGAAATAGAAAAGACGAGCCTTCAACTCGACGGAAATCATGTTCCATTCTATCATGACACGGATGAAGAGCGTGGCCAAGCAGGCAGAAAGTAAGGAACCACTTTACTAGATTCCCATGAAATGGACGCTCCTCGACCCTGATAATTAACTACTTCTGCTGTCTTGGTCTCCAAATCACACAGGAAAATGTTCCAGCCCAGTCTAATAAACACAGATGCAGAATTCTTAGGAAGAAATGATAGTATCTGAGTCTCTTTAAAATACAAGCTAAAGGTTGGTATCTGCTTCCATATTGCTTTGAAATTCAATCTCCACCTCGGAATCCAATTGTACTTCAAATGAGTACAGTTGCAGTAAGTGGATGGGTTAACTGCTGGCTCCTTCTCAAGAACCCATATCTCCAAACCCAAATTATTGCTCTGACCATACTGCAATAGCCCATCTGACGATTCCCCAAGAACAGATTCCTCGTGCTCCTGTGATAACACACCAGCCGGTAATTTAACCAAAGCTACATTCCTATCCCCTAAACGCGGATCATAAATAGCAAGTTTTCCCCAAATTGCAAGCCAGTGCACAACTCCTGCAACCACCATACCTACAGTCCTTGGGCGCAACGAAAAAGGTGAAGAACACATCAGAGTAGACTGCTTCCATTTCCCAGTTTTCGACGAGTAAGTCTCAACCGATGCAGTGTTGCGTTCCTTAAGCTTAGATTCACATTTCGCACGGATCACCTTGTAACAAATATCACCCTCAAGATATTCCTCAACAATCAACGCCATACAGAGAGTTTTATAAAACTGCTGAGGCTCCGGGAGCTGAAACCGTTGCTTGCTCATCTTATCATAAACATAGTAAGTCTTCGGGTGTACACCAGAGAGTATAACACCATTACAAGAATCCATAAAGTAACCAAGTTTTTTGAGAATTCCAGAACGCACCAAATCATCACCCTCTTTACAAGTGGACAAAAACGGAAGTGCAGGCTCCCAAGAAGGACGACGATAACCATCACGAGGCCTTCCAAGATACAGAAAGTTGCATACAAAAAACCCTAATTGACGATAATTTTGGCCCCATTGAGTCAAATAACGACGATGAAAGGAAGAAGTGCATATAAAATGGAGCCATCTTTTGGACACAAGGATTGATTTGAAGACAGTTGATGGTGGTACACGAAGTAGAATCTCATGCATGATATCATCACAATTAAGTACATCATAAACACTACTAATAATATCAATATTATTATCATTACTCGTTTTCGCTCTCTTCTTCTTCTTCTTCTTCCATTTCGCCATTTTCGTCAGCTAGGTTAAGTTTATGCAAAATTCATCATCATCTTCAGAAAAGCTGAAAAAAAAATCAGACAAATCTAAAATCTATAGTTCAACAAAATTAAGCTAATTTCAATCTATAATCGCAGAAAATCGCGGTGAAATCGAATCATCGCGCATGCAGGAGAGGGGAAGGAAAATCCGAAAAAAAGTAAAAAGAAAATAAAAAAAAAGGAATAGATGGAGTTTCTCACTGATTGTGACAGCCGAAGAGAAAGTCCGGTAGAGTTTTCCGGCGAGTTGAGATCAGTGCGATGGAGAAAACGGTGTCGTTTGCATTTTGCTTTTTGATTTGATGGAGCTGCTTCACTTCACTACTGAGCTACTGAGTGAGTTTTTTTGTTTCAGTGTTTCTATGGATTGGGTTTGTGTGCGGTTAGGAGGATATGATTGCATTGCAGTCCATCACGTCTAGATCGTCCGATCAAGATTTGTCGGATAGTTTTTAATATGCAGTTTGATCGATGTCAATTCAAATTTGGGTTTTTAGATGTTTGTTTCTGTCAACTGAGCTATATGGGGACTCGGGTTTTTAAATGTTAATTCAAGTTTTAAAATAGGTCACATTTATAACAAAATGAGTGAAAGTGTGGCATGTGTAAATTAAAGAAAAAATGACACTCTTATTATTACATGAATAAAAATATAGACTTCATATATTGGTCATTGTCAACTATTTGTCCCGCAATTTTTTATGTATCGATGATAAAATTTTGTTAGAGTTTTTTTGAATTGTACATGATGGATAAACCTACAGAAAACTAAGTTATTTTTTTATTATGTGCAAAATTTTCATATGTTAAGAAGTTTAAAATAGTAATTTTGAATTGAAACTTATACATTTTGTATTAAATATATAACTTTTTAATAAATAATTGTTGTTTTTCCATAAAATCTTGTTACTTTTAGTAGTTGTTTTAACATGTGTAACATTGCATATGATAGACAAACCCAATTTAAACTTATTTTCATCAAAGTAGTTTAGTTTAGTTTTAAATGTACATTTTAGATTTTGTACTATTCGCATGTCATTTTTATCAAGGGAGGGGGAATGAGTGGATTGTGAATAAGTGATAAAAATTACATGTGAATAGTACAAAATCTAGAAAGTAATTTAAATTAAATGTATTTGAAAAACTAAATTAAACAGTACTTTTGGTGAAATTACGATTAAATTAAATTAAAGAAATGTGTTCGAGAAGCTAGACTAAATAATAGTCCAGTGAAAAAGCAATAAATTGATAAAAATAACTCATAATTTTGGTTAAGAGAACAAAGAATTACTCCATCCGATCACTATTATAAGCAAAAAACTACTTTTTAAGTTCATTGAATGAGTGATGTATGTTGTCATTAATATAGACCACATACATCATTTATTAAATGAACCTTACTTTCTCCCATTACTATTATAAACAAAATATAATTTTCTTAGATTTATTGAATAACTGATATATTTGATTTATAATATAGAATATATATAGATCAAATGCCTTAGTTATTCAATAAACTAAAAAATTGTTTTTTACTTACGACGAAAGATAATATACACATAAGAAAATTTATGTGACTTTGATATTGTGGGCTCGCCCAGACAAATCTTAATGCTTAAATAAATAACGATGACAAAGATACTGACATGCTTTTTTTATCTAGTTTTTTTTTTTTTTTTTTTTGACAAATTTCTAGTTGTTCTTTGTTGCATTTAAAAATATTATGGGAAGATAATTTGCAGGCACATTGTGTCGGAAAAGGAACAATGTAACAGTGTGTAATTTCGATACGCGGATATCTGTCAATCTATTTACCACCATGGTATGATCAGTTCCAATGCAGAAGGCCACCCAACCCTTGCTTTAGGCCAAAAAGCAAACAAAAAACTTGTTTATTATCATTAGCCAGCCTAGCATATTGTAACTATATTGTTATTTTTTTTCTTCTAGAGAATGAAGTATGAGTGTATGACCATTGCTTGGTTCATACTCATACTACTACAAATTATATAAAATAGATAATGATTACTTGGATATAGATTTGATTTTAGAGCTGATAGCTTTTAAAGAAAATTGTAACAATTAGAGAAATGATATACAACAAAACTAAAGTTAGAAAGAAAGATGTAAGTTACTTCAATTGCCTAAGGCTATGTTAAGTGGAAAAGCAACACCAAACACAGGAATAAATTATAGATGGTCAAGTGGAGCAGAAGGACTGATATTACACCTGGTGACTTCAAATTATTTTCACTTCATAAGTGGAAAAGCAACAAGTAAACAGATAAACGACCAAATGAAGCATGACTAATATATTTCTACCAACCCCACCCCTTCCAATTTGCCTTTCATCATGGAGCGGCTGATCTTTCACCAGAAGGCTGTGTTAGAAACAATTTAAACAGATTATTTGCATAAAATCTAACAAAAATTGGAAGATCTCACAAAATGTCTAATTCAAAATGTAGATCATACAAAATGATAGGATCCCAGTCATACTGCAACTAGAATGGTTTTTCAATAGCTTTGCTTCATCAGAATTTCACCAATGCGCTAGGCTGCAATGGTCTACATGTTACGTTTCTTTGACCAGTAGTAGGCAGAAAGGGGATTATTCACCCCTATCTAACTACCAACAACAACTACCATAAAGACAAACCTAAACAACCTACATAAAAGCATAAACTAATTCCTATTTCTAAACATCTTTCTATGATAGATTTGCAGAGTCCTTTATACTGGGTCATTAGTGTCTTGCCTAACAATGCACACCAGCTGGACGAGCTAAAAAGTAAAGCCATACGGAGGAGGATCATACTAAAGATTTTTTCGCCCTAACTGAGCCGTTAACTGATCAGCAGCGGCCATAGCACAGGATGCTGGACCAATGGAACCTTCATACCTGTGAAATTAAAGATAAGTATACAGTGAAAAGTGAGAGGAAACTAGAGAGTGAAGTGCATTTGCAGTTCATGATAAACATGCTGAATTAGAATTATATACTTACAGAGCCACCAAGATATATGCGGCTGTTTGCATAACAATTGCACCTTCCCCAGCAGGTTTTGATGTGTTTATGCACCTTGCACTAAACCAGTTCTCATGAATTGTTGTGACCAAGTCTGCCATCCAAAATTTACATCAGTAATGTAAGATTAGAGAAGTACGATGCACCACAGCAGGGGGAAGAGTTACAGAAATGCACAAAAAGTGTGGCGAGTCTATTGACATGCATATCAATATATCATGCATAGAACAACATGCATCTACCTATCTATCTGAAGTCCACAATATTATAGACTGTTAAGAGTCTCACATCGGATAGGTGATGGCCTTACAATGTGTTTATAAGTGGGGGCAATCCTCACCTCACAAGCCAGTTTTGTGGGGTTGTGTTAGGCCCAACCACCATTTCTAAGATAGACCTTGAAACTTGATGCTAATATATATTTAGAACACTTCAGTTTTAAAAAACAATAGTGACCATAAAATTCATAAGCAGAACTCTAAAAGTAGAATTCCAAAGAGAAGTTCGCTAAAAGTAGAATTCCAAAGAGAAGTTAATCAGAAAAATAAAATTTACATACACATACAGCTGGCATTTTTTTTAGTTCTTCATTATGAACTCAATTAGGCTACCAGAACGACCTAGAATTAAGTATTGGCCAACGAAATTGACCTCAACTAATCATATTCATAGTGATTTGTATTACAAGATGCATCGGCAGGCAGCACACTCCCCAAATGTTTTAATTGAAATTTCCAACAGTTAGGTAGGCATTTAATTCGCATAATACAAGCGTCGAGGTCGAATACAGTTTACTAAGCAGTACTGTAAGTGATTATTGAGTGAAAAAGTAGAAAATGCAGGTAAGTTGAAGTTGAAGCTTACACTGATGGGATCCAATATAGAAGCTCTCAGTCTGGAGTTGATTGTTTCTGATAAAGTCGACAAAATGTCGTAATTCAATGATATTGACTTTAATTCCTTCTTGTTCAGCACTGTCAGCATACATTATTCATTCATAAGTACAGTATTTGGAGAAATAAGAAAAAGAATAATGGTTGTTGTTGTTAAAGGTTCTTACAGGGTAGATAACAAGCGAGAAGGTGCAGTTGGATCAAAATTAACGAGCAAAGCAGCTTTTAAAGGAAGACCTAAATCAATGAATGAATCAAATAAATAAATGTGATCAATGAATCATCTACGAAAGGTTAAGCTAAATAACTAACTCACGAGGACCAATGTTGGTTGAAGCCCACTTATCCCATGTCTTATGCACAAAACCCCAATCCATCGCGCCTAATACAGATCCAATCGAAGAGAAGAAGAAATTAACGAAGGTTATTCACTTATTGATGTGACTAGACCCCCCTATTGGAGAAGGTTTATAGTCCCAAAAAGTTATTCTATCACCACTATTGGTTTTTCGTCAGCTAGGTTAAGTTTATGCAAAATTCATCATCGTCTTCAGAAAAGCTGAAAAAAAAATCAGACAAATCTAAAATCTATAGTTCAACAAAATTAAGCTAATTTCACTCTATATTCGCAGAAAATCGCGGTGAAATCGAATCATCGCGCATGCAGGAGAGGGGAAGGAAAATCCGAAAAAAAAAAGTAAAAAGAAAATTAAAAAAAAAGGAAAAGATGGAGTTTCTCACTGATTGTGACAGCCGAAGAGAAAGTCCGGTCGAGTTTTCCGGCGAGTTGAGATCAGTGCGATGGAGAAAACGGTGTCGTTTGCATTTTGCTTTTTGATTTGATGGAGCTGCTTCACTTCACTACTGAGCTACTGAGTGAGTTTTTTTGTTTCAGTGTTTCTATGGATTGGGTTTGTGTGCGGTTAGGAGGATATGATTGCATTGCAGTCCATCACGTCTAGATCGTCCGATCAAGATTTGTCGGATAGTTTTTAATATGCAGTTTGATCGATGTCAATTCAAATTTGGGTTTTTAGATGTTTGTTTCTGTCAACTGAGCTATGCTCATGGGGACTCGGATTTTTAGATGTTAATTCAAGTTTTAAAATAGGTCGCATTTATAACAAAATGAGTGAAAGTGTGGCATGTATAAATTAAAGAAAAAATGACACTCTTAGGATTTTTAGATGTTAATTCAAGTTTTAAAATAGGTCGCATTTATAACAAAATGAGTGAAAGTGTGGCATGTATAAATTAAAGAAAAAATGACACTCTTATTATTACATGAATAAAAATATAGACTTCATATATTGGTCATTGTCAAATATTTGTCCCACAATTTTTTATGTATCGATTATAAAATTTCGTTAGAGTTTTTCTGAATTGTACATGATGGATAAACCTACAGAAAAGTAAGTCATTTTTTTATTATGTGTAAAATTTTCACATGTTAAGAAGAAGTGGGTTTGAGAAGCTACACTAAATAATACTCTAGTGAAAATGCAATAAATTGATAAAATAACTCATAATTTTGGTTAAGAGAACAAATAATTACTTCCTCCGGCCACTATTATAAGCAAAAAACTATTTTTGAAGTTCATTGAATGAGTGATATATCTTGTCATTAATATAAACCACATACATCATTTATTAAATGAATCTAAAAATTTATTTTTTTTACTTATAATAATGACCCATTATAACCGAAGGGAGTATGAAGGAGATCAAGGTAAGTTGTAGCCAACTAACACAGCCCATCGTCAACCAAGACTTAAGAAGTGTTGTCATTTAAAGTTGTAATTAAATGACAACTTGCTGTAGGGAACAAACTAATATGATTAAACGCTATAATAACGTGCAAATGACAGTAGAACTAACTGGTTGAATAAAAAGAGAATCTGAGAAGGTGCATAGGCACAATTCTGTCGGGTAAGGCCAACTAGATTTTGAAAGAATAAGAACAATAATATTACAACAAAACCTAAGCAAATACAATGATACATATACAAAAATTCCTTTATTTACATCTTCAACTAGAACAACAATACAAATATAGGCTGTAAGATGTAAAAATGAAACAAATATCGACCATAGTTTACATCACCGCTTCTTATTATTACAAAAATCAACATACGAAACACAGGCTCCTATTTGGAGCAGTATCCCACTCATCAAGTCCTTTTAGGAATGACCGGATAGCCAGATGTTCAGAAGCATACGTCATAAAAGATGCCAATATGATTCCCCCAAAAACCATCAAACCTAACCTGTTAAAATTACAAAAATAAACGTTATGTGTAACTTCCTAAGAAATACTCCCTCCGTCCCATAATATTTGACACAATTGACCTTATTACGCATGTCAATGCATAACTTTGAGCTTAAATATCGTGAATAATATATTATAAAAAATTATGACAATTTGATATTTTGAAAATACTCATTCAGACGAATCTAACGATATCTTATATGATATTATTTATCTTTGTATATTAGCAAAAAAATACGGTCAAAGTAAGTTAGGTCAAAATTGCACATTTTCAAATGGGTCATCTATTATGGGACAGAGGGATTATCTGATACTCCCTCTGTCCCTTAATAAATGACCCAGTTGACAATATACATTATTGACTTGACATACTTTGACCATATTTTTCTACTAATTCACAAAGATAAATAATATCATGTAAGATGTTGTTGGATTCGTCTCGATGGGTATTTTTAAAATATTAAATTTTTATAATTTTTTTTAGTAGAGAATTGAAGATATCAAAGATAAAACATATGCATTGGTATGTGTGTCAGAGTCAACTAGGTCACTTATTTAGGGACGGAGGGAGTACAAAGCTGTTTTCATACAAAATGCAATTGCAATCAGTCCACTCTGATGTGATTCTAGGAAAGATTATACTGAGAATTGAGAGAAAAAGGAAAGGATTTGCCACTCAAACTGATTTTTAGCCTTTCCAATGCAAGCTTAAAACCTTTCACATTACATCTCTTAATTCATATGAGTGGATTACATAACTACAACATGCAAGTCACAACTTACTAAAAAAGAGAACAAATATGACACTTAATTCATATAGCTGACCGAAAACAGTACATGTACTGTGTACACAAGAGGCCACCAAAATTAACGGTAATATGTCGAAATTATAAAAGTTGGTCCATGTTAAAATTTTATTATTTTTCTGCCTCTTTAAATGTTGAATCACAAAAGAAATTTGACAAGTAGTCATTACTCAGCGATAACAGACATGCCACTGGCAACAAAGAGCCACTTTTGGAACCATAAAGATGAAATTTTCACCCTCATAAAAGGTTTAAAGTATTTTCACTATAGACAGCTTATGCATGCTGTAACAAGAGCTCTTTCCTAATACATTGGAATGCGAATTACCTTAAAAACAAGGCAGTTATTCCAAAAAGACAAGGCAAAGATGGAGCACCAATGGCCAACAAGGCCATTCCTACTCCATAGTACCATGTAGCAGCATCACACGATGATATCTGTCTTTGATGACCTGTAAATACAGTATAAATTATTTTACTGAAGAAAAAAAATTATGAAAAAATGTATCTCAAATTCAAAATTGACAAAACCACAGAATAAGCTTTACTCTTGATAACATACGTTTTCCAGAATCATAATCCAAAGACTCAGGAAGTGACGAGGATGCTGCTCGTGATGCCACATGTTTTCCCCACCGATAAACCAAATGAAGATAACCTCCAAATAATACAATAAACATTGTGAATGTCCATTCATACATCAAAAGCAAACCAGTCCACGGCATCACTTGCCGGGGAACAATCAAGAGAGCTAGTCCAAGAGACACCACAGCAGCCGTTAAACAGAAACATACAGAAACACCGCCCAAATAGGTAGGAACCTTGCACTGAGAACCATTCGAGAGCTGCTTGACACCATCAAAACAAATCTTAATATGTTGAAAATTATAAATATAAGCATGCAAGTCCAACTAGAGGTTATCATCCTGTTATTTGAATCCATGACATGACCGCATTGACCAGGTCATTTGACGATAGCAGTAGACAGACACATATAACTTCCTGTACAGGAAAAGAACATGGGGCCCTGTACAAGTCATTTCGGGAGGCCTTATACAAGCCATTGTTTGTGTCTACCTCGTCAAAATCAAATGACTAGATCATATGAAGGCCTCAAATGAGATGATCCAAATCTAAAACCAAGAAGACCGAGAGAAAACCAACCTGATGGATTGAATTGATTCCTGATGTTGAGATAGTTGTATAAGGAAGTGGTCCACTTGATCTAATCTTATAATAAAGGTGCCTGACTTGATCACATGGGGAGCCTCTACAAAATGAACCAAAGTACTCTCGATTCTGCAAAAAATACAGTATTCCGAGACTTATTCGAAGCCCTATGTGCTTAATGCTTGAATTGGATGAGAACATAAACTCATTCATGATAACTTACCTTCATAAGTGAATTATAGCAGAAGAATAATAAAGCACAGAATGGTAGGAAAAAGAGAAATTTCACAAGAAAATAGTCATTAGGATTTTGGCCGCCTCTTGTTCCAGGAAGGGACTCCCCAAGCTGTTCCCTTACATCCTGAAGAACCCCACCAAGGTAAGTAGAAATATGTCAGCAAACTTTTGTCACAAGCTTTAACTGGGTAGACATGATTGCTTCGGCAATGTAGCCTCTTTTACAACATTAATAACAGATCAAAAGAGGATAATTACCTGCCAGACATCAACAGGTTTCAAAAGCCAAGATGTCCACCAGTCCCAAGGCTTAAGGGGTCCCAGTGTATAGTGAATCACACGGAGCTCTTTCTCATCTACCATCCACTGGATAGATCAGAATGAACAGTTAGAAGAAAGTTAGATAATCTGAATTGAAAAGGAATGCCGAGAGACATGTGCATATATTTTGTATGCAAGCTAGTGTGTGTAAACTATTCTACATAATACATTCATTATTCAAGATTTAATAATGAAATAAGAATGCATGAGGGGTTACTTGACAGCAATTCCGACTTGGTGCCCTAAAAATAAGACACTAAGATAAAATCTCCACAAGAATCTGTGCTATTCACAGTGCCACCGATAAATCCTTTGAGAATACTGATATAGATAACTTGAATCCCATACTTAATACTTTATTCCAACTATTACAGACAATACCAGTCAATAGGACATAGGACATAGGACACTACATATAAAAACAAATAAATTCATATGAATTGAACAATACCATTTTTAGCCATTAGGCAAATGTAACTGTGGGATTCTCTCAAACAAGTTAGGCATATATCAGATAAAGCAATCAACCTAGCATACATTCTATCTAAACTGAACTCAAATAAGCATATAAATCATAATGAAGTTTAAACAGAGTCATATATCAATTTTGCGAGGGGTAACCTTGGCACAACTGGAAAAGTTGTTGCCATGTGACTGGAAGGTCACGGGTTCAAGTCCTGGAAACAGCCTCTTGTGTAAAAAACAGGGTAAGGCTGCGTACAATACACCAATAATGGTGGGACCCCTTCCCGGACCCCGCATATGCGGGAGCTTTGGTGCACCGGGTTGCCCTTTATATATCAATTTTGCCTCAGTGACTCTAATTACTTAAGTTACGACACGAGGAAAGAACCATCCTCTCAGTACCTATACTCCGTACCTTGTTAGCGAGCATGTAAAGACCAACATCTGCATTATATAATGTTGATAGTCTCTCCATTTCCGGAACAGGTCTGGATTTCAACTCTTCTGGGGACAAGTTTGGATCAAAAACACGTGCATTGGGAAAGTCAGAGTAATAGGAATTGAGAAATCCCTGATCTCCTGCCAAAGGAGGAAACACAGTTGAAGACAAGGCACTTCACCCAAACTAACAATCTGAAATTGACACAGAAAAAATTGTTTTACCTCCGGTGTAAGATTTAGTAGTTTTTATTTTGTTGACCATGTCGTTAAAAAGAGTTTCAGATGGCTCGACCACCATAACTCCGGAATTCAACCTCTCAGAATGCTTCAAATTAGCACAGAATTTCCGACATTTGAAAAGATCATCAATATTTTTAACCACAATAGTGTCCGCATCGAGGTAAACAACTGCAAATTCATATCAAACCAATAATCATCCATTAATTTTAAATTTCAATTTCCATAACAAAACAAAAAAATGTTACCTTTTTTGTAGTTGGTCATGTTGAATATTTTCAACTTAGTGTAAACACCCCAAAATCTCTTGGGACGAACACGATTAGGATTGGCAAGTAAAGTAATCTGCTCAACTATCCAACCATCAGCCTACAACACAAAAACCATAAATAAATCAAACAGCTAAAAAAAAAAAACTTGAATTAAAAAAAAAAAAAGAGATTAAAAAAGAATACTAACACGAAGAAGGTTTTTGGCGAAATTGGAAACACCATCAGAGACCAAAACAACCATGTCTTTATTGGATCTGGTGTCGCGTATGGATTTACCGAGAACTCGAACGCCCAATAAGAATTCATCTCCGTATAAAAGAGTAACGTATGCTTCTTCATCGTTAGATCCTAAACAGGTTTGGAATTGAATAGAGAGTAGAGAAATAAGCAAGCATAATAACCAACGGTAACTACTACTTGTACTGTTTGGTTTCATTGTAGCAGCTTGATTCTGAATTGAAGAAGGTTAAAGTTGAATTTAAATGTTCTCTTTCGTGTTCACTCGTCTCTGCTGGTCCTCTCTGGCTGCGCTGCGTGCACCATCCTACAGGTTACTCTCACGTTGCTTTACATGACACACATATATTTTGCATTTTTTATTTTTTTTTTTCTTTCCTTTTTTAAGGTAAGAAATTATATTTTTAAATGAAAGGAATTTCACATCAAAATTTTACGATAGTTGTGATTCATTAATCATCTACGTAATCTGTGATATATTAATTAACCATTCAAATTGAATTTAAATATACATAATTTTGGTTAGGTGAACCGAGGTGATAGCAAACCTCAATGTCCGGCGAGCGATATCAAATGTACATGTGACATATCAAAAACGCTATCGTGCTTGTAGTAGGAGTTGAACCCACAATCTTACACGTGAGACACTTCCTTATCAACTAAGTCAACTTCAATGATAAATATACATTATATTTATTAAGTACAAATTGTGTTCAAATATATACACTAGCCAAATGATAATAACATTTTAAAACCGATGTTAATCAGAAATTTTGTAACTCGTTTGGGTTAATCATGTTGACTTAGGACCTTAGAGTGTGCTTCAATGAAGGTCTCGAGTTTGATTCTCACACGTGCCATACAAAAATATGTTATAGCTTTAAATGGAGCCCCCACAAGTTGATAGTGGAATTGGATCACTCAAATTAGTCATTTCTTGGACCGGATACCGAGTTTTAGAAAAATCAGAATAAGCAAAAAACGTCTTATTGGCATAGACTATTTTATTTTCTTTGCAAGTGGTTTTTAGTTGTTTATATTTTTTAATAATCTCTCCCAGCACTATTATAAACAAAAAACAATTTTCTTAGATTCATTGAATAACTGATGTATTTGATTTATAATATAGAGTATATATAGATCAAATGCATTAGTTATTCAATAAACTAAAAAATTGTTTTTTACTTATAATAATGACCCGAGATAATATTTGTGAAGCCCGAATACGAGATACGATAAGGATACGATACTGCACCGATACGCCGATGCGGAAAAAATTCAAAAATCAAGATACAATACGGTTGGGATACGTTGATAAAAAAAAATTATATAATTAAATGTACAATATAATTATAACTATTTTTTTTTTTAAGAAGCTAAAATGAAATTTATTAAAATCACAATGAATCCTAACCAGCACAAGGAATACTAGACTAGGTGTCGTATTATAACCATTTTTTTAATATATGGTGTCAACGGATTCGTTGACACCAAATCTTAAATGTTCATTTCTTTTAATCTAAAGATCAATAATCATTTATCAAAATCTTAATGTGGGCATTTAATATTCCATATCTCATTTCCTAAAAATCCTCCTGTTTCCTAAATGATCCTAAACATACACCTGATGCTTCTCCTGTCTTCATTCTTTCGTTATTATGCTATCTATGGTTTTCATTTATCTCTTTCACCACTAGGTACACTTGCTGAGATGTTTCATCAATCTAATTTGATGCTTTTAGAAATTAAAAGTCCTCTTTCAATTAGTGATGGAGTTGAATTGAAAAATATATTGAAATACATATGTTTAACCTAATATCATTTTACAAATCCATTTTTTTATCTCTGCCATCGTTCCTTAGAAATTCCGAAACAATTCACTTTTTGTTTTATTTTGAGGGGAAAACAATTTGTTCTTTCTCCCAAATATAATAATATATAAGATATAAGTTGCACTCCAATAACTAACGAAAGAAACAAAAAGCTTGTGAATGAATGGAAGTCGACAATCAAAATTTGAATCCTACAATTGTTTTCTCAAGAATCTCAACAAGATGGGAATTAAAGAAATAAAACGCATAACTTCATAGTCTTCGTTGAGTTTTCTCAGTTTTCTCGAGTGTCAGGTATATGCTTAAGTTCGTTTAGGAAATAAGAGGATTTTTAGGAAAGGAGATATGAAATACTGAATGTCCACATTAAGATTTTGATAAATGATTATTGACCTTTAGATTAAATTAAATGAACGTTTAAGATTTGGTGTCAACGAATCCGTTGACACCTGGTGTCAATGGATCCTATCTCATGCAAATATATCAACAAACACAAGAAATCAGTCATAGGCTCGTAACACATCAACATAAATATAAATAATATTTTGCTTAGTTTCTTCAAAAAAAAAACATAAATATAAATAATATTGACGATTAAGAGAGTGATGATTAGTCAATTACATACATAATATATACCAAAAAGAGCACCATCGGTGATATAAAGGAACACATCAGTACTCAAGAGTTAAGTTATTTTAGTTAACATTAATCGTCTCAATCTCCTCTCCTCCATTTCCATCAACAAGATACAAACCAGCTTCCAAATCTGGCTCATCCAAAGACAACTCTACTAACTATAAAAAAAACACACTTATCCGTGCGTATCAGAACAAATAGAAGTATCCTTCGCGTATCCGGGACGTATCGGATAATTATTTTTTAAAAAAATAAAATTTAATATTCGGATACTCTCCGGATACGTATCGGGAAGTAATCGGTGCAAGAGGGATACGATTCGTCATCCATTTTGTTGAAGTATCGGGGCTTCACGTGATAATATACACATAAGAATTTTTTTTATTTTTTTTTAAGAAACATAAGAAAATTTATGTGACTTTGATATTGTGGGCTCGCCCAGACAAATCTTAATGCTTAAATAAATAACGATGACAAAGATACTGACATGCTTTTTTTATCTAGTTTTTTTTTTTTTTTTTTTTGACAAATTTCTAGTTGTTCTTTGTTGCATTTAAAAATATTATGGGAAGATAATTTGCAGGCACATTGTGTCGGAAAAGGAACAATGTAACAGTGTGTAATTTCGATACGCGGATATCTGTCAATCTATTTACCACCATGGTATGATCAGTTCCAATGCAGAAGGCCACCCAACCCTTGCTTTAGGCCAAAAAGCAAACAAAAAACTTGTTTATTATCATTAGCCAGCCTAGCATATTGTAACTATATTGTTATTTTTTTCTTCTAGAGAATGAAGTATGAGTGTATGACCATTGCTTGGTTCATACTCATACTACTACAAATTATATAAAATAGATAATGATTACTTGGATATAGATTTGATTTTAGAGCTGATAGCTTTTAAAGAAAATTGTAACAATTAGAGAAATGATATACAACAAAACTAAAGTTAGAAAGAAAGATGTAAGTTACTTCAATTGCCTAAGGCTATGTTAAGTGGAAAAGCAACACCAAACACAGGAATAAATTATAGATGGTCAAGTGGAGCAGAAGGACTGATATTACACCTGGTGACTTCAAATTATTTTCACTTCATAAGTGGAAAAGCAACAAGTAAACAGATAAACGACCAAATGAAGCATGACTAATATATTTCTACCAACCCCACCCCTTCCAATTTGCCTTTCATCATGGAGCGGCTGATCTTTCACCAGAAGGCTGTGTTAGAAACAATTTAAACAGATTATTTGCATAAAATCTAACAAAAATTGGAAGATCTCACAAAATGTCTAATTCAAAATGTAGATCATACAAAATGATAGGATCCCAGTCATACTGCAACTAGAATGGTTTTTCAATAGCTTTGCTTCATCAGAATTTCACCAATGCGCTAGGCTGCAATGGTCTACATGTTACGTTTCTTTGACCAGTAGTAGGCAGAAAGGGGATTATTCACCCCTATCTAACTACCAACAACAACTACCATAAAGACAAACCTAAACAACCTACATAAAAGCATAAACTAATTCCTATTTCTAAACATCTTTCTATGATAGATTTGCAGAGTCCTTTATACTGGGTCATTAGTGTCTTGCCTAACAATGCACACCAGCTGGACGAGCTAAAAAGTAAAGCCATACGGAGGAGGATCATACTAAAGATTTTTTCGCCCTAACTGAGCCGTTAACTGATCAGCAGCGGCCATAGCACAGGATGCTGGACCAATGGAACCTTCATACCTGTGAAATTAAAGATAAGTATACAGTGAAAAGTGAGAGGAAACTAGAGAGTGAAGTGCATTTGCAGTTCATGATAAACATGCTGAATTAGAATTATATACTTACAGAGCCACCAAGATATATGCGGCTGTTTGCATAACAATTGCACCTTCCCCAGCAGGTTTTGATGTGTTTATGCACCTTGCACTAAACCAGTTCTCATGAATTGTTGTGACCAAGTCTGCCATCCAAAATTTACATCAGTAATGTAAGATTAGAGAAGTACGATGCACCACAGCAGGGGGAAGAGTTACAGAAATGCACAAAAAGTGTGGCGAGTCTATTGACATGCATATCAATATATCATGCATAGAACAACATGCATCTACCTATCTATCTGAAGTCCACAATATTATAGACTGTTAAGAGTCTCACATCGGATAGGTGATGGCCTTACAATGTGTTTATAAGTGGGGGCAATCCTCACCTCACAAGCCAGTTTTGTGGGGTTGTGTTAGGCCCAACCACCATTTCTAAGATAGACCTTGAAACTTGATGCTAATATATATTTAGAACACTTCAGTTTTAAAAAACAATAGTGACCATAAAATTCATAAGCAGAACTCTAAAAGTAGAATTCCAAAGAGAAGTTCGCTAAAAGTAGAATTCCAAAGAGAAGTTAATCAGAAAAATAAAATTTACATACACATACAGCTGGCATTTTTTTTAGTTCTTCATTATGAACTCAATTAGGCTACCAGAACGACCTAGAATTAAGTATTGGCCAACGAAATTGACCTCAACTAATCATATTCATAGTGATTTGTATTACAAGATGCATCGGCAGGCAGCACACTCCCCAAATGTTTTAATTGAAATTTCCAACAGTTAGGTAGGCATTTAATTCGCATAATACAAGCGTCGAGGTCGAATACAGTTTACTAAGCAGTACTGTAAGTGATTATTGAGTGAAAAAGTAGAAAATGCAGGTAAGTTGAAGTTGAAGCTTACACTGATGGGATCCAATATAGAAGCTCTCAGTCTGGAGTTGATTGTTTCTGATAAAGTCGACAAAATGTCGTAATTCAATGATATTGACTTTAATTCCTTCTTGTTCAGCACTGTCAGCATACATTATTCATTCATAAGTACAGTATTTGGAGAAATAAGAAAAAGAATAATGGTTGTTGTTGTTAAAGGTTCTTACAGGGTAGATAACAAGCGAGAAGGTGCAGTTGGATCAAAATTAACGAGCAAAGCAGCTTTTAAAGGAAGACCTAAATCAATGAATGAATCAAATAAATAAATGTGATCAATGAATCATCTACGAAAGGTTAAGCTAAATAACTAACTCACGAGGACCAATGTTGGTTGAAGCCCACTTATCCCATGTCTTATGCACAAAACCCCAATCCATCGCGCCTAATACAGATCCAATCGAAGAGAAGAAGAAATTAACGAAGGTTATTCACTTACTCTCCTTCGGAATCTGATTATTGATATGACTATGGTCTATGAGTACCTAATAGGTACAAGTCTTCAAATTTTGAGACCCCCCATTGGAGAAGGTTTATAGTTCCAAAAAGTTTTTCATCACCACTATTAATTTTTCTTTTAGCTTAAATATAATTTTTGTCCTGTAAAAATATTTTTTTCGGAATTTTATATGATTTTTAAATTTTTTTAGTTTAAAAAAAGAATTTTGAAAAAAAAAATTTAATTATGTGGCGCGCCACGTGGCAAAAACAATGCCAAATCAGATTGGAAGTGGGGTCAGGGACCTTTTTCAAATAAAAAAAAATTTACATGGATGTTTTTTAAAGTTTTTTTTTTTTTACAGGACGAAAATCAAAACTGGTCCAAATTATAGGGACGAAAATCATATTTAAGCCTTTCTTTTAAGTCAACTTACGTATAAACTTCATATTTTTTTAATGTAATTTTGCAAAAACATTTAGAATATTACAAGAATCTATCTAAAAAAAACATATATTAAATATGATTTTTTTATGCTTTTTCTGCTGAAAAAAATAATATTTATCGAATGTTTTGTATCAAAAATTCTTTGTTCAAAAATTTTGCAAAACTATTTTCTAACTGTTAATCAATATTTACAATAACTTTTTTCTTTATTCCCATGTAATTTACATGCGTGTGTGTATAAGCAAAGAATAAATTTGTAAATTTTATTTTAATGGGCTACCTTATTTTAACTTACTCCTTTCCTTAGGCAATACCTTAAAGAAAAACGTTTGGTGAATACTTCATATGGATGTATGCTTTTTTTTGTTCAAAAATATGTGTATACACTTTGAGAGAGAAAAATACAAGAGAGTAATATGAAAAATGTGATTAGTTGATGATGTTTTAAGAAAAGAGATATAGAGATAAAAAGGTGTTTAATAATAATAAGTGTTAGGGAATACATACAGAGTGTTTATGTATTACTGTATGAAGAACAACGTGTAAAAATAGAAAGAAGAAAAAAGTGAAATGAATTGAAAAGAATTACATTATGTACAGGTAAACCAAAAACAAGAGCAGTTTGGTGTAACTCATTCAATTGATTGAATACCAATGTACACTTTCTCAAGATAAAAAGATAAAAATGAAAAAAGAGGATGAGAGGAAATCTACTCTCAATACTACTCGATCCGAGAAGACATTCCTACCATAGCATGTATCCTTCCCTTCTTCCGCCTTATGCTTATATATGCATAATGATTCTTGAACATGACAAAAACGTTAGTTAAATTTTACATTTAGCATATCAGAACAAAGACAAGGCTCCAATGCAAATAAAGGAGGAACCCCATCAACAAAAAACAACATCATACTCACTCCAATTCAAAATATAAGAGGAGAAAGTTTCGTTAAAAGGTTGGTGAATTTCATCCAAATTTTACATTAAATACATTTTTTTATTTGTTAAATTCGTGATTCATCATAAGTGAGTTCAGATGCAGAGGTGAGATGAGCCTTGTCATTTCCACGTTTCTTTTTATTATTACCACCACCACCACAAGTTATCGAAAACTCACACCCAAACATCGTTCCAAAACACGAACATAACTTCCCTTTCTTACTCATAGGTCGTCCCGGCGTTTTCCCACTACGCTTGGGCGTTTTCTTTGCCACCACCATTCTCTTCTTAATCTCTTCATCCAATTCTTCAAATTCTTCGTCATAGGCCGGTGTCAACTCATTCCTCCACCTCTCAATCTTTGTATCCATCCCTTCCGTATAGTTACTCTCTGACCATCCACCAACCGCTGAGCTCTTCACCTTTCTCGACGGTGGAGGCATCAGATACAATCCCTTCGCTATTGCTGCTGCAACAACAGACGGTGATGGTCCTACATCAGAACATAATGACTCCTCATTCCCCCTTTTTCTTGGTAACGGCATGCTCGCTTCAGATTCCTCATAACCATTATAATTGTTTTTTCCAGCACCGTGATAGGTGTAATCATTAATAGTTGAATCATTTTTCTCGCTCTGACATCGTTGAAGAGTTAACATCATCTTCGAATCATCAGTGACGATCGAATTGTTGTCATTGTAGTTATTATTAACTTTCCTTTTGTTTGAATTTGAATCCATCATATCCCAATAACCAACAGCAGATGTGCTTAGCTCCGAATAAAGTGGCATGCTTCTCATCGTGCTATCGAGCAACGTAACACCGATGTTAAGAATCCCTTGTGGACGACCTGAGGGTCTTCGTATTTGAAGTCCAACAAATCGAAGTTTAGGTTTCCGATTACCTGAGAGTGTTACCGTTGGGAGAAGGTTGTTAACAAGAACAACCACGGTTCCAATGAGAATATCACGGAGCCAAGCAGAATTGTAGATTTCAATCATGATAACAGAACTTTCTGAATTGAGAAATTCATTATCGACGCGGAAAACAAATTTCTCATTCCATGTTGGATTGGTATGGCCAACTTGATCAATTTGTGTGGCTAATTTTCGTTCTGGATGTAACCATGCAACTGCATAGGCCTTGACGGATTTTGCAACACCGGATAAATCTTGTGCAGATATGATATTGATTTCTAAGAGTTGATATGGTGAAGAGGATGATAAATACGACATTGATTTGACGATGATGATGATTATGAAAATAATTAACGTTTTGACGTCCGTATTTGCGGATGTTTGTGGGGTATGGTGGTACGTTGACCACTAACCCTCCGCCGAAAATGAACGTCAAATTTCTCGATGAATCTCTTTGATTTATATTTTTCTATTATCAACCATTGTTGTAAATGATTTCAATTATTATCTATTATAGTATTGGATTGAAGTTGGAAAGTAACCATAATGAATGGCAATTGAAATTTCACGTTTTATTTTTGGGTCATTGTTATAGCGACCTATCCAGTCAAGATTTGTTAATGTTGTCGCGTGTCTTAAATTTTTTTAACAATATTGCGTCAAATAAAAAGTTTATAACAATAATAACAGAGTCTCTGCTCTTTCATGTGTTGGAAAAAACAAACTTAAAAAATATAGTTTTTTTGTTTTGTTGAGGAAACTTAAAAAATATACTCGTTTTTCCATTCTTTAAAAATAATAGTCTTTCTTATTGGCCAACTTCTATGACATGCAGAAATCCAACTGTATTAACCATAAACAAATGAACACACGGCTAGTTCTGTTTGGTGCATCTAATTATGTTTGAAATTTAGTGCTAAGATGTGTAAAATTGAATAAGATTTCTTTTGGCACAAAAAATTGAATTAAAATTTAATCTGAAATTAAAATAATATCTAAAAAAGGTGTTCAATTGCCAAATCAAATGGGATTTGATGCGTATTTAAAAAACAATGATATAAGATAGGCAAGGTCGGTATAAATATCCACACTCACACTTTTGTAATGGTAGTTTGAAATCAATGATAATAATTGTAGGAGGGGGCTTGTCGATTTTACGTAGATATTGTATGTCAAATAAACTCTTATGATGCGGAACGGGGCAGTGTGGAATGGAGTAAAACAAAGCGAAAGGAAATAGTGATTTCACTCTATTGCTTGGTTATTTTATCGTGGAGCAAAACCAATTTATTTGGAAAATGGGCGGAATAAAATGAATTATAACTTTTTATTCCAATTCTATCTTTTTTAAAATAACTTTTTTAAAATTAATGATCATATGATATAAGTTTTTAAACCTACATTAAATAAACGACTAATGTATCAGACATGTATCCATCATACCAAAACCAAGTACTACTACTATAAACCTAATGCTTGCATCATATTTTAATCATATAAATATGACATTTTTTATTTTCTAAAATATAAATTATAAATATGACATGAATGTAATCACACAATACATATAAATTACACTTTTTTATTCAGTAAATTACATTTTATTGATCCTTATCAAAATTGAATATGAAATTGTTTTATTTTACAACGGAATTTAATTATATGTCGGTCCATTCCACCACATCTCCTCAATCTAAACATAGCCTAAAAATAATATCACAATAATATCCCTTTCAATAAAAAAAAAACGTTATTATCAACTTAACTATAAGCACCTCCCTAAAAAAAACTTAACTAAGCAACTTTTTTTTGTAAAAAAAAATAAAATTTACGCAACCTAATTTTAAAATTCGAAAGTGTTCAAAACATATAAAAGATAAACGATATTTGTACAACCATTTGTTCGGTTATAAAACTTCAATGTATATGGGAAGGAAAAGACCTTGATATATAAACCGATTTGTAAGATAAGAGATATTACTCTTTATAAACCGGCCTACTTGTAAAATAAGATGTTATTCTATATATACTATCTTTTTCGGAAGGACATCCGCACCTCTCTTCAAATTATTTGGTTAGCAAGTAATTGGATTATTTAGAAGGAAGGACACAACTTTAGGATCTTTTAAAACAAAGAATTTGCTATCATTGAAATTGTTGATAGGGTGAACTTCCATTCATAGTGGTTGCTTAAGGTTTATAAGCCTCATTTTCAATTTTCGTGTTTGATGAATTAAACCGTTAGTTTGTCTATATTACTCCACCTTGTGATGAAGTAATTTGGCTACATCTATTTTTTGTTTAACATTTTGTATTTTGATACTCCCGTATTTATTTAATTATCTCTATAACTTCTTAAAAAAAATTCTTTATCCATTTTTTTAGTCTATCAATTTATTAAAAAATAGAGCTTTATTAATATAATTTTTTATGCAAATTATTAATATAACTTTAGATATATAGATACGCACGGATCTAAAATGTATAACATGTTTAAATATTTATACACTTAAAAGTTATAGTAATTGAAGTCTCAATTTCTCTAAAAAATAAAGATCTTTAGTCGTCTCTATGAACAGAATATAATTTAGTTGATAGAGACCATACATCGTAACATATAGAGGTTGGGGTTCAAATATCATATACTCATTTATTCATCATACTTAAAGATGAATTATAGCCGTTAGACTATCAAGTTCATCCACACATGACACATGTATGAGAATTTAGAAATAGGAAACTATTTTGTCTCAATTCAATGATATAAAGAAGAAAATAATCATATCGTGTTATTCCAAATTAGTTTGCAATAGGTTGAGTAAACATAATGCTTCTTCAACTTAGCAAAGGTAGAAGAAAAGCATTGAAGTGCAATAATGTACCACGTTATGAGCAATTCTGCTAATACATTAGCCTTATCCTAACACTGAATATTACTTAAGAAGTTGTCAAGCCATCTTTTCAACTGGACCATTACGCATTTTAGCACAGTACTCAAATAGGCTTCCATCAAAACAACGTCTCACAGCTTCTTTTGACAGAAAACCTTGTTCATCTTTTGCTAGAATATACAAAGCCCCCCATTCAAGTTTGCTGGCAGCCCTGCAAATGGTTAACTTAAAGATATTATTTCATTCATTCACCTAAGTTCAATTTGATTAAGATTGACATCTACATATAAGATAATTGTGTGTGTATGAAACATATGGGTAGAGATATTGAAAAATGATTCATGGACAACTAATTTTTTGTACTCCCACGACACCTAGTTAATCATCTGTAAATATATGGTTAATTCAGCGGAGTAAATGATTGATTCAATTTAGGTTGAAAATTGTGGTTAGTCTATGCATTTGAATTGATCAAAATTTAGCAATAAATTAAATTAACCATCTACTCAACTGAATTTTTTTAAACATAATTAACCAAACGTGGCGAGTGTATAGAAAGCGGATGTCCATGATTGCGGATAGAAATTACCAGCCGAAGAAGTCATATGCAACACTGTTTGCTTGAGTCATGTGCCATAGCTCCCACATTGTTAATTTATCAGGCACTTCACGAGCATACTTACTGAACATTAGTTCCAAATTTGCCGGAATGAACCTAAAAAATATTGTTTTAGCAACAGTACTTGATAGTACAAAATATCAATAAGAAAAGTTGACATGTTTCTCACCTTCCCTCTGTGTCATAGCTACCCGAATCACTTCCATGTTTTGCTCTATGTATATTTTGTATGTAGATTGGTAATAGAGGTGAAGGTAGCCATGTCTGTGGAAGAAATACAAAAAATTGAGTACAAGTAATTAGAGATGGTAATAATGGCATAGGCTAGTATAATGGTAACATAGATGAAGGTAGCTATGTCTCACAGGAAGAGTTGAATAACTCATAGCTGCATGAAGAATAATTGCAAATATGAAGGAAGAAACAACATTGAAACCAAGTGCGCGGAATCCTACAAAATCATGAAAATAAGAAGGAAATTAAGGTATATTTTTTTTTTAGCATTTAGATGAAGTTTATTTTACACACACCAATTATGCAAAAAATGAAGATAAATAGTGGTACCTTTGAATGTCTCCCATGGGTAGATAATACCATCATTGTCAATGTCGAAGAAGGCTGCATGTTGTTGAAGCACAGACATGTCATTATGCCTGTGGCCCCATGTGCCATTCACATTCTCTGCATCAGGGGCAACCAAGGCTCTTGGCATATCTGACCCAAAATTAAGTACACAAAAACCATAATGGCAAACATCAAATTTCATCAAACTCCACTGGTGTCTAAGGGCGGTTTTACCACCCGGCGAGCCTGGGCACATGCCCGGACTTAACCCATGCTTTCTTTGTATCATTACAAGAAATTTGATTTGACTTGTAGTGACGGTCAAGATCTGTCACTATAGGGCAAATTTTCATAGCTAAATTCGTTTGTCGTTGCCAAATGATTGTCACTGACAAATTTTCATAGCTAAATCCGTCGCTTTTATTGACAAAATGACGAGCCTCTTTTATTTCGATTTATGATTATTTATATATTATGTCACATTTGAATTTACGGTCAAAATTTTGCACAAACTCTATAAAATTTATGGCTCCGTCACTACCAATGTCCTATTCTTTTTTTCAGCGTTCCTTATCATATTCTTAATTTTTAGTATCTTTATAAAAATAAAAAAAAATAAAAAACCTATATATATAACAAAGGTAATGTATATCTGCATGATTTTGAATACAAATGAATAAGAAAATAGATAGATTACATACAAGCTTTGGGAAGCTTGGTATCCAAGTCATCTGGAACTTTCCTCTGAATAGTTATAGGTGCCTTGCGGGCCACCGTTGCCATAGCTTCGTTGGATGCAGCTTTTACTGATGTCATCACTCACTTTCTTGTGGTAGTAGAGTAGAGCAATTTGATAAAGAAGTTACTATTTGGTTATAATAATGAATGAATCCTTTATGTTTTCAATTTTTGTGGCATTGATAGTTAGTGAGACATTTTAGCAATGTAAGATGCTCAATAATAGGAAGCAACAAGCTTGAGATGACTGTAACAGATTCCAAATGACTCGCTTGGTTGGGTCCCACACCTCCACATCTAAAAGGACATGTGGATTGATGCAGATGGACAAATAACTATGTCCTTGTACATGTAACAAAGTCCATCCACTTATTATTTGTTTTTGTCTTGACACTTCCAATGTAGTTCTACACTCCTTAAAAAAAATGTTATTTAAACGATTAAAAATTTACTATGGACACGAGAAATACATTCATTTGCTTTAAGGAGAAAAAGAAAATTAATAAAAAAAACTAAATCTTTTTTTAACAAGAAAAAAAAAACAAGATGGGTAACTAATATTTATCCAAAAAATATTTCTCCTTTTCTAATACATAAACTTTTCATCGTGAATTTATAATTTTTTTCTTAATATATTTTTGTTAGGATATTTACAATATATTTTTGTTAAGATATTTACTTAAGCAAACTGTATTATATTTTCATAGGTAATTATGAAAGCGAATTGCGATGATTTATCATTGAAAGTAGATACTTCACAGTTCGCATTATAGTTTTCAGATGTAGAATCTCATATATGTAATAAATATAAAATGAAAGATCAATTTCAGATCAAACATGATATACACTCTTCTATTATCCTCGTTTGGTCACTTTTCCTAAGCACCACACACACATATGCTGCTGTTAAGGCAAAATCCAAATTTGATATTTTGTATGGATATCTTTTAGGACAATTATTCATTCTTTCCTTCTTCTTTTGAGACAAAAACAGTAGAGAGAATGAAGGAGAGTAAGAACACAATGTTAGTATAAGAGAGAGTAAGTCAGTATCATTTGCTTCTCAAACCAAACTTTGAGTTTTCATAAGCAAATACCACAAACACTGCTTCATTACTTGTAACCACCTCAAGTCACTCTTCGAGTTTGATTGAGTTGTTGTTTGTAAAGCCTAAGGTGCAAGCCTTTGAGGCTGTGATGATACGTTTTGTATTGATTCATGAATGATCGGAGAGAAGAAAGTGTATTGAAGACAGTTATATCTCGAATTCATAATGGATATAATATCACAAAGATGTGAGGGCTAAACGTAACTCAAGTTAAGGGTAGGATAACTAATGTGTGATATGCTTCTTCTATTCTCTTATACTATTTAATAGTTGCATACACACATTTCACACACATTACAATTTTCATATTTAAATTATAACTATAACTTTTGAGAAGCGCTATAAGAACAAACAAGGCTTAATTGCACTTTTGGACCCCTATCTTTTAAAAAATTGCGGTTATGGACCCCTAACTAATTTAAATACAAAACAGCCTCCTATGTTTTGATTATTTGGCAGTTTTGAACCCCTAGTCCAGTGTTGACTCGGTCAACGCTGACGTGGCACCCTAAGTGAGGTGCCACGTGTCAAAAAATTTATTTTTATTTTGCCTTGGGGGGCCAAAACTGCCAAAGAATCAAAACATAGGAGGCTGTTTTGTATTTAAATTAGTTATGGGTCCATAACCGCAACTTTTGAAAAGATAAGGGTCCAAAAGTGCAATTAAGTCAACAAACAATTATTGTTTAACTAACTTCTCTATACGAGTGATCACTTTAGATATATTTTGTTACAAATTGTTAAAGATTCATAATTTACACTCATCTATCTTGTGAATAACTTTGCTGCTTCACCCATGAGTTTGTCCCCCTTCTGAGTGAGTTTTTTTTTTTTTTTTTTTTTTTATGGAAATATTCATATGAACAATTCACCGCTTATAAAAAAAATGAACAAATCACGTTCATAAAAAATGGATCATGGACGTATTACAAGATAGGACTCTGAAAGAAGGAAGTTGAAAGTAGAATGTGAACCTCACTTAGGGGCAAGTAGCTTATTAGGTTGAGCTAATGGATTAAATGAGTTAAAGTTCAAGGTATGAATCTTTTTGAGAAAATATTAACATAACAACTAACACTTGTCATTAACTTTTTTATATGAATCTCAAAATCGTAAGAATTATTTTGATCAAACAGTCTAGTAGCTAAAAATTTATATTGAAGATAAATAAATAAGGTATCTAAAGTTCAAACCTCGTCCCTATATATATTATGCGATGTTATTTGCCCTTTAAAATAAGCTCACGGAGACCTCGCAATTGTAATGTTGCTAAGTCAATACCTAGTGGTCACCATGCTAATTTTATTAATTTCATCCAGCCTTTTATTTTTTTAATTGAATGCTGCGCCTATTTTCTATATCTTATCTTAGTTAGATAGATTAGAGTTACAAGGGCCTCTCTCTCTATATATATACTTTTTAACAAAAACAAGGCGTTCCAAAAAGCAATTCCAAAGCACCATGTGACAAACAACTTAGTGGTGGAGGAAGAAAAAAATACATTGTTTGATGAAATGATAAATAATACTAATGTAATTCATAAATATACCGCTGTTTGAAAGACCGTAACAATAACCAAAAGATCGATCGAATTGTTAATAAGTTTCAACAAATAACAAATAAAGAATTTGATTTAACTTTCATTAAAATAATTTTTTGGTATATTTAACTTAGGCTTAAATATGTGTCCAGTCCCTGCAAATAGGCCTCAGTTGAATTTTAGTCCCTGTAATTACTAATCCTCCCAATTTACCCCTGCAAATATTAATCACTTAAAATTTGGTCCTAATTAAGAAATCTTGAGTACGTGGCAGGTGATTAGCGACGTGGCGCTGATGTGACGTGTAGTGATTGGAATGTGTCAGGCTGACTCAGATTTTAGGAGGCGAACTTCCCATTTTGCCCTTAATGAATCCTGAGAACGGGAAAAGACCATTTTGCCCCTGTCTTCCCACTTCCCTCTCATTTGTATCTGAAACACGGTTTGGGGGGAAAATTAGCAAAATTAGGATTACGATTTACAAACCCAGGAAAACCAAAGAATCAGAAGGTCACAAACGAAGTTGATTGGAGAAAACGAATTCGCGCTACGGTGGTGAAAACGATTTCGCGAGGAGTTGCGGTGCAAACGATTTCGCTGGTGTTGGAAGCTTATCGCAGGTGTGTTTGTGTTTTATTTCTGGAATTTCTAAACCCTAAAGGTTGATGCTTGTGTTAAAAACTAAATTTTTGAAATAAAAACCGTAAAAAATGATGAACTCGTGTTTGATTTGTTGAAAACCCTGCTCCATTTATGCATACAAAACCCAAAATGTTGAACCTGTGTATTTATGTTAAAAACCCTGTTCCGTTTATGCATTTTCAAAACCCTAAATGTTGTTATCGCAATGTTTTGTACAGGTATGGGTACTATTTCTGTTGATTGTCATTATGGAGGTTGTTTTAGTAGGGAGTGGTTGATAAGTTATACAGGAGGGGAGGTAAAAAGGTTTGAAGGTTTAGACCCTGATAAGTTTAGTTTTTTTGAATTAAGTGGGTATGTAGAAGAAGATTTGAGTATTAAAAAGGGTACATATAGATTATGGTGGATGCCTCATTACGAAGTAAACTTTAGGGTTGTTAAGGTAGATGCTGATGTTAGTGAGATGAAGGAATATGCTTTGAAAGAAAACAAGCCAGTTAACTTGTTTGTAGAACATGATGTTGATGAAGTTAGTATGTTGGTGGATGTTCCAAGCTGTGTTACTGTTATTAATAGGGAAGTTGGACAAAGTTCTCAGGTTGATGTAAATGGAGATGGACTAGAGAAGGAAAAGGTAGATAAGAAAGGAAAAGGTGTGTTGGTGTGTTCTGATGATGAGAAGTCAGGGAGCAGTGAAGATGAGTCAGATGGTGAATATTTTGATGATAGTGAGCATGATAGAGCATTGGGGGGTGATGATGGGTTTGAACCAGATGATATAACTACAATGGATGTGAAACCAATTGTTCAAAAAGGTTCAAAAATCAAGGAAATATCAATGGTTGACAGACAAGAAGATGATAATGATCTTGAGTGGGAGAGAGAGTATGAAAGTGATGAGCTTTATTCAGATGACCCTGATGAGTCAGAATCTGAAAGGGGACCAAGAGTAGATGTGTTTAAGATGAGCCAACTAACACCAGCCTTTAAATTCAAAGTTGGTATGGACTTTAAGTCAATTGCAGAGTTCAGAATGGCCATGAGGGAGTTGAATGTATTAAATGGATATCAAATTAAGTTTGTGAAAAATGACAAGGAAAGGTGTAGGGTAGAGTGTAAGGATAAGCACAAGGGGTGCAAGTATGTGGCCCACTGCAGCAAAGTGGCTAACAGCCATACATATAAAATAAAGACATTGGGTGTGGACCACACATGTGGTAGGTCACTAGATAACTCTAGTGCCAATGCAAATTGGTTAACCAAAATTGTTGTGGAAAAAATGAGGGGTAGTGGTGAACAAAAGGTCAAAGATATCATGAAAGATCTGAGGAGGCAGTATTCTGTTGGGGTATCATTTCATACATCTTGGAGTGCAAGGAAGAGGGCCACTGAAATATTAGATGGTGATGCAAAGAAACAATACAGTTTACTGTGGAGGTATGCAGCTGAGTTAAAGAGGGTGTGTAATGGGAATAATCTCAAGCTTAATGTTGAGAGAACCTTGATAACAAATCAACCAAGATTCAGCAAGTTTTACTTTTGTTTTGATGGTTGCAAGCAAGGTTTTTTGGCTGGTTGTAGGCCATTTATTGGAGTGGATGGGTGTCACTTGAAAACTAAGTTTGGAGGTATATTATTAGTTGTTGTTGGAAGAGATGCAAATGACCAATATTTCCCATTAGCATTTGGAGTTGTTGAGAATGAAACCAAAGAGACATGGAGGTGGTTTTTAACTTTACTGCTTGAAGATATTGGAAACAAAAGATGGGTGTTTATTTCAGATCAACAAAAGGTAATTATGATTAACTTAACTTAATTTGGAGCTGTGTTTTATTTATTTATTTATGATTAACTTATCTTAATTTGTTTGTATGATTCAAGGATTGATGAGTGTGTTTGATGAATGGTCTGATAGAATTGAACATAGGTACTGTCTTAGGCATCTATATGCCAATTTCAAGAAAAAATTTGGAGGAGGAACATTGATAAGGGATTTGATGATGGGTGCAGCAAAGGCTACATATAGACAAGGTAAAAGCTTAACTGATATTATCCTAAGTTTTACTGCATTATTTGAGTTTTACTAATAAGGGGATTGACTGAATCTGTATATGTTTGTGTTTTACTGCACAGCTTGGAATGTTAAGATGGAAGAGCTGAAAAAGGTGGATGTGAAAGCATGGGAGTGGCTAGTGGGACATGATCCTAAATTATGGTGTAAGCATGCATTTTCATATTATCCTAAGTGTGATGTATTAATGAATAACATTTCAGAGGCTTTTAATGCTACTATATTATTAGCTAGAGATAAGCCAATCCTCACAATGGCAGAGTGGATTAGAACATACCTCATGAATAGGATGTCAAAACTTAGGAATAAGTTAAGTAACTGGCAAGGTGATATCATGCCTATGCCAAGGAAAAGATTGAACACTGAGATTCAAAGATCTGGAAACTTGATAGCAACTTGGGGAATAGGTGATGAGTTTGAGGTTGAAATGGTGGGTGGTGGACATAGATTTACTGTAAACACTGCAAATAGGACATGTAGTTGTAATTTTTGGGAGTTGGTAGGTATACCTTGTAGGCATGCAGTTGCAGCCATAGGTAAGAGAGATGGAAGGCCAGAAGACTATGTCCATGAGTGTTATTCTAGAAAGACATATGAAGCATGTTACAGCCATAATGTGAGTGCCATTAATGGACAAGATATGTGGCCTGAGGTGGAATGTGAGGAGATGCTTCCACCAACTTATAAAAAAGGGCCTGGGAGACCAAAGAAGCTTAGGAGGAGGGAGCCTGGTGAGGCTAGTCAAACACAAGGCAAGTATAGCAGAGCAAACACAAGCTACAGATGCACAACTTGTAACAAATTTGGGCACAATGCAAGAGGATGCAAGAGTCAGACAGTTGACCCTGAAGCACAAAAGAGGAAGGTACCATATAACTTTGTTCATTAGATTCAACTTTTAACAATAATTATATTCATTATCTTCTAACTGTTTACTAATTCATACTATGTTTAATGTTAAATGACAGAGGAAAGCACCTAAACCAACAACAAGGCAAGAGGAGAATGAAGGGCAATCAGTACAGAGTTATGGGCAAGCAGAGGGCACAAGCCAGGTCCAATGTGAAGTTGTCAGTCAAGGTGAACCAGAAGTTGAAGTTGGTCAAGCACAAGTTTCTCAAAGGCAAGCACAAGTATCTCGGGCAACTCAAGTTGAAAGTAGTCAGGGATCTATAAGTACTATGATGGGTGAGAAAGTTGAACCAGTCAAGAAGAAGAGAAGACTTGTTAAGGGACTTCCTAAATGCAACCCATCAAAACAGGTAAACCCTCCAAGTGCATTTATGAGAACAAACCCACTTGCACCAACACAAACACAAACTGTCATTGAACCAAGTGCATCAATACACACCACAGTTCACACTGGTAGGAGCTCAAAAACAATTGTAGCACCATCTGCAAAAGTCAACACATCTGTACAAGCTCACCCAAACACAGTTAACATTGGTAAGCCTAGTGCAAAGGTCTACACCAATGTTAAGACTACTAACACATCTCAAACAACTGTGAAACCATCTGTTGATGTGAGTACAACAGTAAACACATCAACACACTCAAAAACATTTGTTAAACCATATACCATTGTGAAAACTATTTGTGAACCTGTCCTAAAATCTGTTCCACCCAAACCATCTGTTGCACCAACACAAGCACCAAGACAATCAAAGTCAGAAGGTAAGAAGCATGGCTTAGGTAAAGTGAGGAGAAGTGGTAGGAATGTTTGGAGAACTAATGCTAACAAGAAGGGACCAGGAAAGAATATGGATGACCCAATTCATATAGCTGAAGATTGTAATGCTGATGCTCAGAAGGAGACTGATCCCCCTGTCAAAGTTGTCCCAGAGGCAAAGCTTGGATCATGTCTAGGCCTCCTTAGAAAAGTTGACACCATAAAATATGTTTAATGTGTTTTAATTTGTTGGTTTTAACTGTGTATGCAACTTGAATGGAATTTTGCCTAGCATTTTGGTTAAGTATTATGTGGTTAAGTATTTTGTGGTCAAGTATTTTGGTTGTAATTCTTGGCTAAGTCCAAGTAATGTTGACAGATTATGGGTTACACCCTTTAAGTCTTCTAGTTAAGTATTTTGGTTGTAATTCTTGTTTATGCACAAGTTATGAACAAGTTCTATGTTGACATCATTTATTATTGATGTAAAATATTTATGCTTTCCTAATTCCATATGATGTATGTATGTCAACAGGTTCAATCACAAACAAATTTAATTCATAAGATCACATTTCATTAAACCAAACCAACATATTACACATTGTCACATTACAAGTTCAAATAAACACATACACATTACATAAACATCACAAACACAAACACATTGTTTTCTAAATCCCAAACACATTACATTACCACAAACACATTACTAATCCTATTCCAACTTCTCCACTTAACTCACTACTTCTTTGCATAACATACCACAAAGAACACCCAGCTAACTATAACAAACAACTTCAACCAGTCAAATTTCTTCTTTTGTTGCACCAATTTCATCTTCATTTTTTCTTTCTTCTCGTCCCACATTCCCTGCAAAGTCTCTGCACAGTTACACTTCTCTGATCTAGTCTCCACATTTGACATTCCCAGCTTAACTTCTTCGACCACCGCTTTCGACGACTCTTTTCTTGGCTGCTCAATTGATGCATTTGATGGAGTAGCTGACACTGTAACAAAAGGTCTCGTAGAAGGACCAAGTTCATCATCCCAAATCAACAAGTTACATTTCCTTGCTTTCTGTGCATCATGAACAACATTCCAACAACCCATTAATTTTCATTCTACAAAAACTACATAATAAGCATTATGAACACACTAACCTGCCAATTGCGACACTTCCAAAACCTACGCCCCTGATTCTCTACAGTATTTGCAATGTAGATCACCATAGGTTGATGACAGTAGCACACAGGTAGCATTCCACGCGAGGTCTGCATCTCTTCAGGTGGGTCTTTACGATAACAAGTTACCCAGCCCATTTAGTAAGAGTCTTGGGTGGAAGTTGCAGTTGACGACATTTTTTGGAGGTAAAAACAAAGCAAAGCGGATTTAGAGGTGACGAATTGATTATTGCAAAAGGATTTGGTGAGAAATTCGAACAATAATAGGTTGGTGAAATTAGGGTTTTTGTGAAAATGGAGGAAGAAGAAAGAAGAAGAAAGAAGAAGAAGCCGTGAAAGAAGAAGAAGAAGAGAGGGAAGATTTAAGTGGGAAGACAGGGTTAAAATGGTCTTTTCCCGTTCTCAGGATTCATTAAGGGCAAAATGGGAAGTTCGCCTCCTAAAATCTGAGTCAGCCTGACACATTCCAGTCACTACACGCCACATCAGCGCCACGTCGCTAATCACCTGCCACGTACTGAAGATTTCTTAATTAGGACCAAATTTTAAGTGATTAATATTTGCAGGGGCAAATTGGGAGGATTAGTAATTACAGGGACTAAAATTCAACTGAGGCCTATTTGCAGGGACTGGACACATATTTAAGCCTTTAACTTATTTTCCGATCAAACTTCACATTACTCGAATCTTCTTCTTCAAACCGAAGAATTTAAAAAAAAAAAAAAAAAAAAAAAAACGTGACAATGAGAATCATCACCAAAAGTTTCAAGTAGAACCCATAACAAAAAAAATACAACTATTGTAGCTAAATATATGTGCACTGATATAGAACACTTGACACCGTTAATCAAGTGATAAATATATGTTGGACACATTCAACTTTCAAGCTTCAATGAACTGTTGCAATCTTTGTGCATTATTTTGCTTAGTGGTAATACATTTGTGGAAAAATAATTATTTTGTCGTAGCTTGAAAATAATTAGAAATTGAGATGGAAAAATATCTTCCGTTCATTTTCGACGAAAATTGACATTGACACCGGGCAGCGGCAAGTAGCAAGGAATGAAGTGCCACCATGAATTCACCTGCCCAAAAGGAATTTGATAATGACATTGTTTGGACCATTTTGACATGCGTCCACTTTCACTTTCTCACTACTTTGGCACTTGCCTCTCTCCATTTGCAACCTTTCACAGTCTCTAGCAGCCAAAATGTACTTTACTTTATAAAGATCAATGATTATATCCAATTACACTAATCTATGATATCACTTTATTACTTTTAAAAGTAATATTTACATTAATGATATCATCCAATCTTTTTTATTCGTGTGAGAAGGATGACTTGGTTTCTGTTTGGACAAACATAATCTTAGAGTTGCATTCTTTCTATAACGTTAAAATAGTCTCTTAATATTTTTTTTTTTATTAGGGTTCAAACCTTGAACCTTGTATATTTTATGTATTGTTCTTATCAACTGAACTAAGATATATTCTCTCAATGCTAACAATAAATTTTTATTTTTATTGAATCTGATATGACAGTAAATAAATATATTGATGGATTAATACGATAATATTAACATAGTATTTTAACCAAAATGAATATTTGCCATATTTTAGAATTTTGATACATTAAATCACTATTATGACTACCTATTACGCATTCAGAGACAAAAATAAATATTTGTCCTTTTTAAAATTACCAAAAACCACAAAAAAATTAAATAAATAGTCAATTAATTTTATATAATTCCTTAAAATACTACTTGCTTTACGAAATAAACAGTTTCAATTTATGTTTTTTTTTTTAATCATCTGTAATTAAATAATTATATTCTATGCGTTAGATAAGCTGAAAAAATACCCCGAGTTTTATTAATGGTGACAACTAGGGTATCCATGGAAGAATGGTGGGTAATTTACCCCAACCAATACACATTAGCCACATAAGCACATTTTTAAGTGATATTCATGAACTATCTTGACCCCACCAACAAATTGCTCATTTTCATTGATTGGTGGGTAAATTACCCACCATTCTTCAAAGGTAATCTAGAAAAAACCTTTATTAATGGGTGAACTACTTTTTTTCAATTTTAATCTTCAAAAGTTTTCCATTATCATTACTCTTGTCTTTTTTTAGACTTAATTGTTGTTTCAGTCCCTTAAGTTATTTTCGTATCGCTTTGGTACCATAAGTAATAATTAAGAGTCTGTTTCGATCCTTTAATCTCATATTCGTTAAACATTTTAGTCATTTCCGTCAGGTTTAATAAAAAAATGTTAATTGATGTACACATGTCATTATGGCATATTGGCATTGACTCTTAAAATTCTTAAGAATTCATATTTAATTCACAATTTGTTAAAAAAATTATATTTAATTCATGTTCATGTTGAATTTTTTAGCACAAATAATATAAAAATTCATATTTTGTTAAAAAGTTCTGATTTTTTTTTTTGTGAGAGATTGTCATAATATTCACATATTTCTGATAAATTTTATTAAAAATTACTGTGAAGGTTAGACAAGAGTTGACTAAAATGTATGAATTAATTTCATGAATTAAATTTTTTGGAAGGAGCAAAAGCCTAAGAAATATTTTTGGGGGACTGAAATTAAATGTTGGTATATTTATGGGGACCATTTACTTAATTAACCTTAAAACTAAATATAAAAAATGATGATAGAGAATTGTTGGGAGACCTAAAAGTCGAAGAAAGTTTTTAGAAGGATTAAATAAAAAAAATTGATATATTTATAATCTATAATATATATATAAAGAAAATTACTCATTTCGGCATTTTTGGGCTGACATTTTCCTTTTCAAAAATACCATTAATTTTCAATACAAATAACACATGTAACAAATAGATAAGAATAAATTTAAATATTAAAATGTAACAAACACGATCTGAATTTTTTCCTTTATCATTTAAAAAGTGTAACAAACTTTTTATATAATAAAGATTGTTGTTGGTGTGTTAAAAAAAGAATTTAGATTATATTTTTTTGTTATATTGTTGGTGTCATTAAAATTGATAACCATTGATTAGTTTTGTTTGTTATAACTTGAAAGTAAAAAATATTTATATTTTTAGTTTTAATCAAAATCAAAATGTCATAAAAATAAATATTAATTATAATTTTTAAACGTTAGTGCAATAAAAAGAACGGAAAATGGACACGCGGGTATTCGCCTTTTCACCACTGAACCATAGTATATTTAACCCATAAAAAATTTTGAAGACAAAAAAGTCAAGAGAATTGTTGTTCTCACATTACATAAGGTTGTGCCACACTAGTAAAATACGTTTTTGCCCCCTCGACAATTAAATTCCGGCTGCAGTTAACTGTCGAGGAAATGTTTCATCAGATGAAACAGCCACCTGCTCCCCCTACATACTATTTTCATCATCAACTTCATTTCCACCTCCATTCAATCCCAAAATCTAATACTTTTTTCATCAATTCTTGATCCAAAATCATTCAAGCATCAAGCATAGGAGGTATCAAGACACTTTTGACGTAAAAAAACAGGTATTGAGCATTTTAATCCGTTCATTTTTTGGTTTTTTTATGGGTATCTACGCCAATTTTTTGTGGCCAATATATAAGTAACATTATGTAATTTATATTTATATATATATATATATATATATATATATATATATATATATATATATATATATATATATATGACTTTTATGTGGTGAAACTAGTGCAATACTTATTTATAGCTTATTAATGTTTACGCATTTGATTTATTCGTTATTACATTCCATTTAATTTTGTTCTAATCTATGATTTTTTTTTAAAGCTTTTTTCAAGTGAGACATGTCTGAGGTTGCACAAATTGAAGGGCGTGTTAGGTACTCCACATTTAAAAAGACGATTAAGGTTATGATAACGTCGACAGACTCTCTTGACGATTTGAAGGCACAACTTAACACTTATTTTGAGCATCTTGGTGAAAATCAATATACACGTCACTTGTTTGGTCAAATGTCATACATAGACCTAGGAGAAGATAGAGATGAATACGCATGGAAAACGACAAGCTATATGCCTTGGCTTATTCGCGACGATGGCGACGTCGGATTTATGTTTCGGAATATGGTGGAAGATAATATATTATATATGTATGTTCGTTCCATATGCAATTGCGTTGAATGTAAGTAGGGATTTAATTTAATGATGTGTAATGAGTTGTTTAATTATGGACACTTTGTAACGTTTTGATGAATTTCAAACGTTTGTGTAATTTGAACCAAATGTTGGTTTAATTTAATTATGGACAATTGTAAAAGATATTGCATTTATCTTGTTTTTGTCCATGTTTCAATGTTGTATGAATTATTTTGCCTTTGAAAATGCTCTGGTTTAATTACAGGTAAAAACTGGCCAAAAAAATGGCTTGGAAATGTTTAGAATTATGCAGAACCCACTGTCTGCATAATCAGTTTTCCTCGACAGTTAACTGCAGCCGAATCTCAAATTCCTCGACAATTAACTGCTGAGAGGGGAAAAACGTTATTTATCGTGTGCCAGAGCCTATCTAATGTGGGAACATCAATTCTCAAAAGTCAACAAGTTGTCTTTTGTTTTTGAGATGAAGTCATGAACCAGTTGCGAGTTGGAGATGACAACTAGTAACATGAAGAAATGAATCAGACGGCCCAAAGTAGACAATAACCACACGTGGGAGCCGCCGCAAGTTAGCGTATTTGTGTTGAACGAGAGAGAAAAATTGGTAATCCTAAAAAATCACCCTAACCTAATCATAATCATATCATCATAAAACAAAAATCTAGGACTCTGCGATGAAGAAGGACAGAGTCTGGTTTTGTTTGTTTTACTTTTAGTTAGTTAAACACGACAACAACTACAACACAAATACGTTATCGTGTTTGTGTTTGTGCATTATTATAACTCCTCTTCTCCAACAATCTTCATTCTTTTTAGATTCCATTACCGCTTTTTCCCAATTTCAAGGTATCTTCTCTTCTCTTCTCTTCTCTTTTCCCACTTCATCTTTTTTCTAATTCTTTCTCAACATCACACCTTTTTTTTTTTTTAATTGACTAGTATATTTTTTGATAAGATTATTAATTTATTGGGTTATGATTATTTTTTCAATCTGGAACTTTGTTTTTTTCTTTCTTTCTTTTTCATTCCCTTGATTTTCAATATCAACATCAATTTGTATGATATTACATGTGTTAGTTCATGAGTATATAGCTTCCGTGTTCATGAATCATTTTAACATGCTTACTTCAAAATATCCCAATAAATTATTTTATGTACAGATCAAGGTTTTAAATTTCCATTGTGCTTGTAGTTGCATCACGTTATTTGGTATTGCATACATACATATTGTAGAAACTGTGGTTCTAACTTCTAATCACATTTTTCATGAATTAGTGTTGGTTAGATTATTTTCTTAAGCTTGTAATTTTAAATATTTTCCCATTCTTTCAAGGATATTTGTGAATATTGTGATGTATTCTTAGGGTAGTTGAATACTTTCTCAAATGACTTCTATATGTTTTCTAGTGCTTTTAATGACACAACAAGTTTAATTTTTTTTCTAGTTGAAAAAAAGTTTAAACTTGTGAGCAACAGGGTTATTTATGTTGGCAGTCAAGATAATTTGTTATTAGTGTGATTAGCTGACATACAAACATGCTTTTTATATTGAAAATTTGAAATCAGGACAGATAAACTTCGAGAGCCATGCCTTCTTCATCTTCACCTGTTCTTCCCAGTCTTATGGAAAGCAATTATATGAAACCCCCAGATTCTTTCAATTGTTCACCTGTCAGGAGTCTGACAGCAAATCCTGCCTCATTGCAAGCTACATCGTCGTATCCGATCAGAAGTGTTCGACCGGTGTTTTCAACCAATGCTGAATGTCCTGGTGGTGTCCCTTTCCCCCCCGTTTCACAACATGATAGGCAATATCAAGATTCTCCCTTCACTTCTCAGGCATTAGGTGACAATGTGTCTTCGGAAATCCACTCAGCAACATTCACTTCTCACCTTCAAGAAAATGATGATATATCGTGGGGCCCAGATCCATTGCCGGATATTCTTGGTTTTCCTGATATTTTTTCTGTCCAGCATGATCAGGTGGAAAACAGTGCTTGTTACATGAATGAAGACAATGTCAAAAAAACTGATTTTGGGGAGTGGGTTGAACAGCTAATGACAAGTGATGATTCTGTTAATCCAAATTGGAGTCAGCTTCTTGGTGATGACAATGTTGTTGAACCAACACAAAAGGTTTGTTTCTCAATCTGATTTCTAATCTTGGCTCGAACAAGAACAATCCTAGTCTAAACTTTACTTACCTCCCAGCCGAACTCACTAGGGCCCATTTGCCTCATGAGCCGGAGGTTTATGACAAAGAAACAAAACAAACACACATACAGTTCTTCTCACCTAGGTTTTCACTTCTATTAACTTTCTGCGTCGCACATTTGGATGATCAGTTCTATTATTAATTGAATTTGTCACCATGTGTATGTGAGTTTGTGTATATAGTTCATTCTCTGTTCCCCTATATGTTGTATGTGGCTGTTAACAGTATATCCTACTTTTCTGATGCAGGCGATGCATGTTTCTCAGAAGCAGCATACATCATCTGGAGAAGTCAACAATCTTTGTAATCCTGCTTCAGCTTCAGCATCAGCATCAACTGCATCTCAAACTAAGCCTAGAATGCGTTGGAGTCCAGAACTTCACGAAGCTTTTGTGGAAGCAGTCAACCAGCTTGGTGGTAGCGAGAGTATGTTTACTTCTTCCTAATTTCATCCTTCGTTTGACCTTCTCTCATGAACGTTTCTTCTCATCATCTAATGATGTTAACATGCAGAGGCTACTCCAAAAGGTGTCTTGAATCTAATGAATGTTGAGGGCCTTACTATCTACCATGTAAAAAGCCACCTCCAGGTACATATATGGATTTTCCGTCCTCTTAAATTGAGCTTGTTGGTGTCGTCACTGGTGTGTATGTCGATTTTTATAATCTAATGTTGTTTATAAATTAATTGTTCTTTTAATTTCAGAAGTATAGAACTGCCAGATACAAACCTGAGTCACCAGAAGGTATACAAGAGTGTACTTGTAATCCTTATTGTTTTATACAGCAGGTTTTGCTACCAATTTTTTTTTGTGGATGTGTGGCTTCTTTATCCCCCTATAGTTTTGAGAAAGATGTTTTATTTCAACTTCAAATGTCTTTTTTGTATGTGTTCTTCTTCTTCTTCATGTCCTATGTTGGGATTGATAAAAAGAAGACATGGATGAAACACAAAAGATCATTTTAAAATTTGGAACAATCTCTTATTTGTTAAAGTGAAAAGGAAAGGTAGAGAAGAAAGAAAAGTGTAGAAGTAAAAATCCAATTATTCCTTTATTTAAAACTTCAAAAGTTTATCTACTTTCTCTCATTCAAAGGCAAGTGTAGAATGCTTTTTCCACCCTATTCTTGTTACATTTGAAGAATATTTGATGCACACAGAAACTTGATAGAAACCGGTACCAAACACATAAATATAATAGAAATAACTTAATTTTATTGATAATAGAATATGATTACACAATAGGCTGCTTAGGAATTCGAGATTCTTGGTCTCTCCCTCCAAGAATTCGAGGGCTTGGTCTCTTGCTATTGACATTGTCCTTCAGATTCCCTATTTATCTAGTAACTGCCTAGAAACATAACTGCTTCCTAATACATAACTGTTAGATATTAATGTAATAATGGCTGGCTAATAAAATAATAACTGCCTAATAATGTTTACTAACAGTAGGCCTAACAAAATTCCTTTCAAATTTTGTCAAAATATAAGAGTAAGAATGTGAATGGTGATTGAAATCTTCTTCTGTACCTGCAGAAACTTCTGAGAAAAAGATGAGTTCAATTGAGGAAATGAAATCTCTAGACTTGAAAACGTGAGTCATTTCTCTAACTTCTTTTAGCTTTAGACATGATACCTGTTGTTCACAAATCACAATTCCATTGTAGATGGTTGTTCCATGGGAAAAAAAAATCTTCATTGAAATGAACAATAATGCTCATAAACTTTCCTTGAATTATGGTTACAGGAGTAAGGGAATCACTGAAGCATTACGGTTGCAGATGGAACTCCAGAAGCGGCTTCACGAACAACTTGAGGTACATTATTGTTAGTATCACCCGGAACTTCAAGTCTTGGCATGTCCTGATATTGTTACTGTTATACAGATTCAAAGGAAGTTGCAGATTCAAATTGAAAACCAAGGGAAACATCTTGAGATGATGTTTGAGAAACAGAAACAGATTGGTGACAACAAGGGCCCTTCCCCTTCAAATGCACCTTCTGCTGCAGTGTTGGACACGACGCTGCCTTCTTCTCCGGTGGACAATTTAAAAACTTCAAAAGATGAATGCGATAAATCAGGATGTAACGCTGATATTCCTAAAGACATACCCGGAGAAAGTTCCCATGATGTAAGCAGAAAGCAAATGGCAGATGAAGCTGAAGTTACCAATGAACATGAGAGGGTAGATGATCAGTTTTCTGACGTACCTCCAACAAAACGAGCGAAGATTCAATGATGGCATCTAGAGACAACATGCTCGAATATCTCCTTCTGCTTATCATAATGATATAATCAACTTTAACAGTAGCCAGCAATGACTTAAACTTCATTTTTTGGGATGAAATAAATTTCACTCCCTAGATTTGTTTTATATTCTTGGACATGTTTTAGACCCCATGGAACTTGTAGATATAGTATTGGATCCATGAATGTTTCAACTAATGTGGTATTTACGTTTTATAAGGTTATTTTTCTGACAAGCATGCTTGAGGGTTTCGTTTTATGTAGGAATTTCCATGATGACTCTAACCTTTCAATGGTGATTTTCTGTTTTCTTCTTTGTAGATGAGAATGCAGCCCGTTCCCATTCTTTCCCTTATCTCTTTCTTCCTCTTCTTTCTCTCTACCTCTCTCTCCTTCAGCCTTTCTCTTTATCTCCTTTGGCCTCTTTCTTCTTTTCGCTCAGTTATCTTTCTCCCTCTTTGATTATTTTTCTTCTTTGGTTTGTGAGATACAGTAAGTGGGAAAGTGGATTTTGGGCCGGAGAGTGTTTTAAAATCAATTTTAAAAACTAGTTCAAAAATAAACCGGTTTGTAACGTTAAACTTGTTTAATAATAAAAATAATATTAGCAATAAAATATTATTTATATTTACTTTAGTAGGCCGGTCTAATAGGTTTAAGAGACTTTTTTATGATCTATTGACTTCTAAAGTTTGTATTTTTGTTGATCAATTTTTTTAGGCAAAAAAATAAAATTGGCAGGTTAAGAAAGAAAATTCATGTGGCAAGATTCTATGTCCACATCATTGTTTTATGTGCGACTACGATGCTAAATTACCAAAATATGAAGAATGCAAAATTACATGGATAAATTTGTGTTCTATTGCTTTTTTACATGAACTGTTTTTAACACACACACAATTCAGAAAAATTAAAATTTATTTCGTCGATGTTTTTGGTAAAAAAGATTTAGTTATTATAATTATAGGTGATAGAGAATATTATTTTTTTCTTCAAAAAATAACTCATTTAACTATTAATTTAAGGACTTGGTATACCAATACATTCAAATTTTTAGGTGTACCATAAAATTTCCCATATTTTAGAGGAATCCTATATGTTTTTATGCAACTATCTTATAATATTGATTTTTTAGAAGATCTTATAATATTGATGAAATGTGAATTTTTTGTTTTTATATGATTATTATAATTTGGATTTTGTTTATAAGAAAGCTAAATTTTAATAAATAATTGTATCAAAAAATACAATATCTATACTAGGGAGCCCCCCTAGAATGATCCTTAATATTAGGGGTTCACCCATGATCCTCTCAAAATTACCTTTAATAGCATGTTTTAAGAAAAGATATTATTTCTTGGTCCCACACAGAAAAAAAATTGATTTAAAATACAGCAATTGATATTACTTTTGCGTCCTTCCATTTAACACCAAAAATCCAGAAATGTAGAACAATTTCTCTCCTCTCTTTCACCTTCATCAATTGTATAACTCCACGGTTTTCTTCTATTTGATAAATACATGAATTGACCATGTTCTCAATTGATTTTATACCCTTCTAATTTTACCTTGTGTTTTGCTATTTTTCTTTGATTAATAACTGTGAAAGTTTAGTGTTTGATGTTTGTTTATTTGTTTTTGTGGAATATTACAGGAATCAGGGCCGTCTTAACAAATTCATAGGCCCGGTTTTAATTTTATAAGAGATGCAAAAAAAAAAAAAAACTGGGCCCAAAAAAATAAATAAGTTATTTAAAAAAAATAAATTTAAAATCACACTTTGGTGGATCTTGAACACATGACCTCACACTCAACAAAAAATAGCCACGCCACTAAGGCAAGCTGCACAAATTGATTAAATTTGCTTTTAATAGATATATAATCATTATTTTCGTGTCTTACATATAAAAAAAAATATTTTGGGCCGCAAAAAATTGGAGGCCCGGTGTCATCGCCCAGCCTCGACGGGCTATGGGCCGGCCCTGACAGGAATCGAAACAATTCCATGATAATGAGGATTCACAAACATGATTCCTTCATCACCGAGCCATATGTCGGTGTTCTAGGTTCATAAACCTTTCACCCTGGGAGCCATCAACAACAACAACAATGTGCAGACCCATCTTCAAATCAAGACAACAAAAAGAATGGAGAATTTGTTTTTGTTCATTTATTAGTTTTTAAGGCATTTGTTGTGAATCACTTTCTCATACTTGGATTTTGTGATGTTAATGGGAAGAAGAAAAATATGGAGAATTAAGAGAGAATACTGACGATGAAGAAAGAGAAAAGGTTTTGCACTTATGGTTTCTTGTTGTTAAAAGAAGGGCACAAAAGTAATATCAATTGTTGCAGTTAAAAAATGATGTTTTTTTGTGTGGGACCAAGAAAAGGTATTTTTTATTGAAACATGCTATTGAAGGTAATTTTGAGAGGATCATGGTGAACCCCTAATATTAAGGACCATATCAGGGGCTTCCTCTATACTAATATAAAGAAGAAGAATAATTCTTTGGATGATCTTCTTTTCTCTTTATCTCCTGTGAGCCGTCACGAAAACCCTAATTTCTTCTCCTTCATCCACCAAAGAGGGGTGATTTATGGTCAATTTTTGACCCAAAATCACCCCTCTATCTCGTTTTTCTCTTTCCCTTTTATTGAAATAAGTGATTTTCACATCTATTTCGTTTTTTATTTTGTGATTTCGTTGTCTTCGTGCGACGTTGGTTTGTTCGTCGTCTTTGTGCGACGTTGTTTGTTTTTCTTGTTTCTCTCAGGTATTTGATCGGTTCAGATTGTCAGATCAGTTTCGATCCAGTGCAGATCCAATCGATGACTTCGGCGGCATCCATGTTGCAGATCTGGAGACATGGTTATTCCGAAGATTTAAATATAGTCATATGTGTAGGCATTTGTACTTTGCCGTTTTATGCTATTAACATGGATGTTGTGAGTCTGTTCACATATTCATCCTTGATGTTTTTAGCGAATTTACATTATATCGATGTACTCTATCAATTTGAATGAATGAATGAATATCTTTTATTTTGTCAAAAAAAAAAAATCTCAGATGATCTTTTCATTTTTAATTATACTTTTAAACAAATTTGTATACAAGAATGCTATTTTGTTGGTATCATTCATAAAGATAAATTTTTTATATAATATTATTTTTAAGAAGATTTTATATAATATTTGTTTTTTTTAAAGAATATAATATTTATTATATTGTTTGTGTGTTACTTAATAAAACAAATATTATTTTCCTTTAAAAAAAAAATATTTGCGTCGTTGAAAAAAATAATATAGTTTGTTACATTATGAAAAGAGAATTGTTGTTGACACATCGCCATTGGCTGAGAAACACTGGTAATTTATCCAAATGCCCCTCGGCAGTTAACTGCCGAATTATGGAACCGGCTGCAGTTAACTCCCGAGGAAAACTTCGGCAGTAAACCACCGAGGAAAAATGAAAACTTCAGCAGTTAACTGCCGAGGAAACCTCAAACCTGTTTTTTTTTTTTGACAAAAACCATAAATTGTCATTAATAATATTTATTGATTTTGAATGTTTCAATCATTATTTTGGTATGTTTAAAACAATTGCAGTATTATACTTATGTGTATATATCTTATTAAGAATAACATTTAAATCAGTGTAAAAATTAAGCATTTAAATATTGTTTTGCACATTACTTAAATAAAAATAATAATAAAAAATCGTTAAAATAATTGTGCACAACGATTTTTTTTAAGGTATAATATATTGTTATATTTTCTACATTAAAATAATTGTGCACAAAGATTTTTTTTTTATTTAAGTAATTTGCAAAACAATATTCAAATGCTTAATTTTTACACTTATTAGGTCCATTAATTACCGAATGTAGATATTATTCATCTCTCATATTTCTTCATTTATGACAACAAAATCATATGAATGAAATCATAAAAATAATTATGTTTAATTCCTTAAAATGTTTAAAGAATTAAATTGAATTAAGGAAAATTTAGGTGTATTTCCTTATTTAATTTCAGGTTTGAAATTCCTCCGCAGTTAACTGACGAAGTTTTACTCGACATTAAATGCAGCCAGTTTTTTTAAATTTCGGCAGTTAAGTGCCGAAGGGTATTTGAGTAATTTACTCGTGTTTATCAGCTAAACCAAATATGTCAACAACAATACTCTTATGAAAATACAAAAATAGGACTCTCCACCGTGAAACCAAACCAAACAGGGCCTTACTCTCTTATCAGAACCCTAGTTTTCTATCTCGCGCTCTCACATTCTCATTCACCGCCGCATCGTCGTCTTCAGATCTATCGCCGCTGTCATCAAACCGCAGGTATCAATCCCTTGCTTCCCTCAATTTGTGTTTTCTACGTATTTTACGATTTTAACCTCTTATAATTCATTGATTTCCCTGTTTCTGCACATTACGCGATTTTCAGCCACTACAATTGATTTTCTAGGGTTTTCTCTTCCCTCTCTTCCGCTCACCCTAAATTTGGCCGACCCAGAACTTGATTTTTGGAATTGCATATTGTCATTGTTGATAATTTCAGATTGGTTGCGGTAGTTATATACCATTCATTTTTCTTGTTCCAAACCAACCCTTAATTGGATCATGTTTGTTAATTTTTCAGCTCTTTGACGCATTCACCACCGTCTCCAAACCGCAGGTATCATTTTCTCGCTTCTCTCAATTTGTGTTTTCTACCAATTTCGTGATTTTCAGCAATTATAATTGATTTCTGTTTATATATTTCTTCCTGTTGCAGTAAACGAGTCTTCTCCACCGGAGTTTTTCCTGTTCAACCTGTTTTGTGAGAGGAATACAAATAAAGTGTTGCCAAAATGAGGATTATGATTAAGGGAGGTGTTTGGAAAAACACCGAGGATGAAATCCTGAAAGCTGCTGTTATGAAATATGGTAAAAATCAGTGGGCTCGTATCTCGTCCCTACTTGTTCGCAAATCTGCAAAACAGTGTAAAGCTCGTTGGTATGAGTGGTTAGATCCTTCCATTAAGAAGACTGAGTGGACTCGAGAAGAGGATGAGAAGCTACTTCATCTTGCTAAGCTTATGCCTACTCAGTGGAGAACCATTGCTCCCATTGTTGGTCGTACTCCTTCGCAGTGTCTTGAACGGTATGAGAAACTCCTTGACACCGCTTGTGTTAAGGATGATAACTATGAACCTGGTGATGACCCTAGGAAATTGCGTCCGGGGGAGATTGATCCGAATCCTGAATCGAAGCCTGCACGACCTGATCCTGTTGATATGGATGAGGACGAGAAGGAGATGCTTTCCGAAGCACGTGCTCGGTTGGCTAACACGAAAGGTAAAAAAGCAAAAAGGAAAGCTAGGGAGAAACAGCTTGAGGAAGCAAGGAGGCTCGCTTCTTTACAGAAAAAGAGAGAACTGAAGGCTGCTGGGATTGATATAAGGCAGCGGAGGAGGAAAAGGAGAGGGATTGATTATAATGCAGAAATTCCGTTTGAGAAGAGGCCTCCTCCGGGTTATTTTGATGTTGCTGATGAGGATAGGGAGGTGGAGCAGCCTGCATTCCCTACTACTATTGAAGAACTTGAGGGGAAAAGAAGGATTGATGTTGAGGCACAGTTGAGAAAGCAAGACGTTGCAAGGAATAAAATTGCAGAGAGGCAAGATGCCCCAGCTGCTATTCTGCATGCCAACAAGCTGAATGACCCAGAAACAGTTAGAAAGAGATCAAAACTGATGCTTCCACCGCCTCAGATTTCCGATCAAGAATTGGATGAAATTGCCAAGTTGGGTTATGCCAGTGACCTTGTGGGCAGCGAGGAACTCACCGAAGGTAGCAGTGCTACCCGTGCTCTTCTCCCTAATTATCCACAGACACCCAACCAAGCCAAGACTCCTTTAAGAACTCCTCAGAGAACACCAGCTAGTAAAGGAGATGCTATCATGATGGAAGCTGAAAATTTGGCCAGGCTGAGGGAGTCTCAGACACCACTTTTAGGAGGAGAAAACCCGGAGTTGCATCCTTCAGATTTCTCTGGGGTCACTCCTAAGAAAAAGGAAATTCACACTCCAAACCCGCTGCTGACTCCCTCTGCAACCCCGGGAAGTGCAGGCCTTACTCCCAGAAGTGGTATGACACCGGCAAGGGATGGTTTTTCTTTTGGCATGACTCCGAAGGGAACTCCTCTCAGGGATGAGCTACATATCAATGAAGATATGGAGATGCGTGATAGTGCTAAGCTCGAGCTACGGAGACAAGCTGATATGAAAAAAAGTCTGCGCTCTGGTTTAAGCAGCCTTCCACAGCCTAAAAATGAGTACCAGATAGTGATGCAACCAATTCAAGAAGATGTTGAAGAGCCCGAGGAGAAGATTGAAGAGGATATGTCTGATAGAATGGCTAGAGAAAAGGCAGAAGAAGAGGCGCGGCAGCAGGCATTACTTAGAAAACGATCAAAAGTCCTTCAAAGGGAACTTCCTAGGCCTCCTCCAGCATCTCTGGAGCTTATTAGGAACTCCTTGATAAGAGCTGACGGAGACAAAAGTTCATTTGTTCCACCAACCCCTATTGAGCAAGCCGACGAGATGATAAGAAAGGAGCTTCTAGCCTTACTTGAGCATGACAATGCTAAGTATCCGCTTGAAGAGATAGCAAATAAGGAGAGAAAGAAAGGATCCAAACGAGCAGCAAATGGGCCTGCTATCCCTGTCATAGAAGATTATCAGGAGGACGAGATGAAATCTGTATGTTTTTACTAATTTTTCTGCTCACCTTTAATTTTGTTTTTATGCCTTTTACTTTGCTTTTCTTTATTTGCTACTAAGTAGCTTGTTCACCTTTTCACCCTTTGGTACACAATGTGATTTTTCATTTAGATGATACACATGCTTTTTCTGATGATCTTGACCTTGAAATTATTAGTACTTTGTCCAATTATTACTTGCCATTATCGATTTTATGCTGAAACCCCTTTTCACCCCTTCGAAACCACTGGAATCTTATGTAAAATTTAAATAGAAAAAATTTGGACATCTTTTTAATTTATGTATCATCTCCTTTTTGAACTAGTTGCATAATGTGGTGGCATGTAATATGTATTGTATCATCCTTGTTTTTTTTTTTTTTTTTTTTCCAGTTATAATCATTTGATTAATTAGGTTGAAGTTGGTTTTAGTTTCTCGTAATTGTTCTCCATTTCTTCTTTTGTGAATTCAGATAATTCCCCTCCTGATTCAGTCGTGATTCCCCAAGTTCCACCTTCCACTTTCATTTTTGTCACAAGTGATTCTTCAATTACCTTTTACAACATTTATTCCCTATTTATGTTAAGGGAAATGTTAACGAGTGCCCCTGGGGCACTCTTTAAGACCTTTAAATAGTAAATTTTTATGAGAATTATTGTATTTAATGCATTGGAAAATGAAACAATTAACCTTATTAGTGGATAATTTCTTGAATTAGAATGCTTAAAGAGTGCCCTGGGGGCACTTTTTAACAAGACCCATATGTTAATTCACCAAATGATAGTAATATAAACTTCCAAACTGCTTGTTAATTATTATTTGACTCCTTAAATATGACTATGGTATAATTGGAGATGAGCTTGTACGTTGATGAATGATAATATCTGCGTTGAATGTTATTTATTTATCTGTTTTTCTCAATAGGCTGATCAATTGATAAAAGATGAAGCCCAGTATCTTCGTGAGGCAATGGGGCATGAAAATGATTCCCTCGAGGAATTTGTTGAAGCACATACAACTTGCATTAATGATTTAATGTACTTTGATACCCGTAACGCTTATGGTCTATCAAGTGTTGCTGGAAATGCAGAGAAGCTAGCAGCTTTGCAGAATGAATTTGAGAATGTGAGAAGTAAGCTGGATGACGGGAAGGAGAAGTTGATTCGACTTGAGAAGAAGGTTACAACATTCACGCAAGGGTATGAGGTATGCTACTGCTAACTTGTATGCAAATTTCTACATTTTTGTTTCTTGCCGTGTTTTTTTCAATTATTGTTGGTGGCACATTTTGTAGTTGTCATGCCAGCTGGTTACCGGCTTTCATTTTCTTTCATGAGCAGTTAGTTTGCATCAATCTTACTGAGATTCTAGAGTGTTAATGTTGTCTGAATGCTCTTCAAAGTTGATTTTGTAATATAAAATGCTATACACCTAACTTAAAACTGTTGCAATTGATAATTTTTGGACCTCAACTAATCAGTAGGGTAGGAGATCATGGAGATCTGTTGGAATTGCATTTCATTATCGTGGGTGACCGGTGACATGTATTTTCTTTGTAATTTTAGAAATGCACAGAAAGTATGGTTTCAGTTCATTTTGTTTTTTGAGATTGATGTTTGACATTGTAGTTTCTTTCGACCTTGTTTGGCATTCCCATGGCATATAATGGATGATAGAAAAAGTTAACATAATATGTTGACTTCATGTAATGTATGGTGCAAGCGTAGTCTTGTGTTAATCTGATCCAATAGCTTAAGTTTTAAGGATGGAGGATCAGCTTGATTAGAATTTGGTGTGTAGTCTCATGAAATAGTGTTGTCAAATAGCGGCATCGTAGTGCTATAGCTTACATGGATATGGGTAATATATCTATAGTATATTCTTTAATAAAGATTATTTTTGTTAAAGACATCAATTTTTAATGTATCCATTGTTGTACAGTATAACACAGGCTAGTGTTAAAATTATACAATAATATGTCCTGCCAAAAAAAACAGACTTGATTTTTTAGTTGAGGTCGTAGTGGTCATGGGGTTTACTTAAGGCTGTGGGAGAATTGTCTCAGCAATTTTTAGTGTTTGTTTCTTTAACTCCTGAAGTTAAGAGAAGGAGTGGACTGACGCTGATCTGGCGCATTGTGCTATGGATTATCTTGGATCGAGGAATGATTGTATTTTTCTAACTCAGTTGTCGAGGCTCCAGTTTTTGTGGAGCAGATTAAGGTGGACTCATGGAAATGGTTACTACCAAGGGCGAAAGGAGGAAGGGGTCTTTATAATAGTGGGTGGATCCTCTCAATTGTTTATTAAGGTTGTAGTCTCTATAGTGTGTAAGCTGGTGGGTGTAATCTAGTTTCTTCTATTCTGATTTGACTCTCTGCATTTTGTGTGTATTTGAGTTGGGGCAGCCCTTGAACCCTTCATATTATATTTATATAAATAAAAATCCTCTGCTGCTTAAAAAAAATAAATTAGGCCTCTGGAACTTTTGTTTCTCCCAAAAATTAGCATAACATGTTGGATAGCTATATACCATATGATCAAATTAGATCTACAATTTCTCACGATGGTTGTCTGAGATTCACATGATGCAATGATCCTACAAAGAAAGGGGGTGTATTTTGTGAAATGTGATGACGGAGTATGAAAGTGTTAGGGCATAGGAAATGGTTTTATCAGTTCTTTGTAACACTAAGAAAGGAAATATTTGTTCAAGTTTAAGCAAACCCTCTCATCTTAAAATCTGCAACAGTGCAAGTGGCCACATGTATGTATTATCAAATAGTAGTACTTCTTTTTAAGGAGGCTTGATCTTCAAATTTATTTTGTATCTCTGTCTTCTTTCTTGATTATATGGGTTTATTCTATGAAGTTACCCTTTTCTATGGGTTTAGCAGATTGAAAAATTAAATATTGTTTCTTATCTTTATAATTATTTGATTGCTTTTCCGTAATCGAGACTGAATATTAAACTTCGGCTATTGAATTTTCAGATGAGATCAAAAAAAGGTCTTTGGCCACAAATCGAGGCCACTTTCAAGCAGATGGACGTGGCTGCAACAGAATTTGAGTGTTTTCAAGCTTTAAAAAAGCAGGAGCAGTCAGCAGCATCACATAGGATAAACAATCTTTGGTCTGAAGTTCAGAAGCAAAAGGAACTTGAGAAAATTTTACAGAAGAGGTATGGGGATCTTACGACAGAGCTGGAAAGGACCCAAAATGTAATGGAGCACTTCAGGGTACAAGCACAACAGAAGGAAGAAATTGAAGCCAAGAATCATGCACAAGAAGAGGTACAAGCACAGCAAAAGGAAGAAATCGAAGCCAAGAATCATGCAATAGAAGAGGTACAAGCACAACAGCAAGAAGAAACTGAAGCTAAGAATCATGTACTTGAGAGTACTGAAGCCACAGCTGATGAAATTAATGTGCAGGGTACAGAAAATAGTGAAGCGGTGCCCCTCTCAGCGGACCAGCAAATAGCTACCATGCAAGATCAGGCTACTTCTAGCTCCAAAATCGACATGGATGTGGATTCTAGTGAAGCACAAATGACAGACAGTACTGGTGTTACATTGCCAGATGCACCTGTTGCAGAGGATGGGCATTCAAATGTTCTAGAAGACAAAAACGTTGAAAGTTATATTGAAAATAGTGAGACTACAGTAGATATGAGTGCTGCGGTGGAAATAAAAAGTAATGAGGGAAATGAGGAGGGTCAAGATGTTGGGAATCCAGATGAGATTATGGAAGCTTCAAACCAACCTGATAATAGCATAACTCCGCTTGATGACATGCAAGTTGCTGATGGTAAAGGAGATGAGGCAAATTAGGCTGGAGATTGTATCAGCAAGTTCTAATGTTAGAGTTTGTTGTGATATTAAACTGAAGAGTTGTTGCTCAGCCCAGATATCCGAATGAATTTGCATGGAAAGTGGGTCTTTATTTATTGAATGATCATAAGTAAAGGTTTGGAACGTTTTATTTTGCCAAGTTTTGCCCTTGTTACTTTTCGGAGTGGATGTTGGTGATGAGCTCTGTTGGATTCACTTAATTAGATTTGCTTGCACCATGTCCTCTTAAAACTCCTTTTAGATGGGGTAAACTATCAACAACTCTGAATTTCCTAATGTACTTTTTGGTCGATTGAGCTTTGCATAAGTATGCCTGATTGTTGAATGGTCCTGACACACCTATAGACTTTCCATAATATTCTTCTCATGATAGACAAAAAAAAACACTAATTATACATGTCAAATGTATTTATGTATGTTTTGTATGAAATATTGCGCGATTAAAAAATTTCCCCCTTCAACAGCGTGAGCCATTTGAGTGCTATGTTAAGAATCATAATGGAGTCATGAATTTTTTGAGCCAATGTATATGTTATCTAAAACGGTAATCTATATTTGACTTCTCTAATTTGGATAAACTAAATAACTTCAATTGTTAATCAAAAAGTTAATATCGACTATCCAACTAAGTGATAAACTAACTTAACTTATTTCATTCAAAATTTTCAACACAAGATGTGGTATGGTAAAAAACTTGGTAACTAACTTATAAGAGAGACTCCATGGCTAGCAAATGAACAACGGATTTTGCTTGTTTCTGACTTATTCTAAAGTTTGGGTATAATTGCAAAGAATCTCTACAAGCAAAATAGCACCAAATTTAGAGTGGGAATTACGATCACCATTAATATCAAGTTCAATCGACACTCGTGAATTCCTAATTTGTGAACCCAAATTATTGCTTCCCTTAAGTTCCAAGTTTACGCCTCATAAGGTGGTGGTAATCCTTGTATCCACGTCATCTTGGCTCGAATAAACTCACCATTGGATCCTCTCAAACACAACCCCACTTTGATACAACCTTGTTCTTAAAAGATCGTCGCATCACTGTTACATTTTATCTGTCCTACTGCTGGTTTAGTGCAATTTTGCAATGTCCCACTACTCACAGCTGCTCCGGCCTGTGCTACAACAGAACCCCGCATTCGTTGCCAATTGAACCGAAATGTCAGCGAAAATCTGCAGCTATGTTTGAGACGGCACCTACTTGAAAGCGATAAACTGGGCAAGAGGGCTTGCCTTTGTTTTATATAAATACAATTAATAATAACTGTAATTTACTTAATACAGGAAAACTATTACGTCAGTGTTATTTTATGACATTTGTTTTCTTAAAAATGGAGTTTGGTTGAGTTATAAAATTATCAGAAACTTGGATACATACATTAAACTTTTTTTAGGGAAATAATTAAGGAATTGATTTACATACCTACTAGTGAGTGATGCTGGTGGGTTGCATTTTGCTTCAGCGGTGAATTATCATTGCAAACAAAAAATAGAACAAATGGAGACATAGCTTTCATTATCGTACTAAAGCAAAAGGCATTTTTACATATACTCATTATTTATTTGAATCATCTATGCATCAAATTATAATACAATTGAATCAAAAAAATTGTGCCTGTCTACCACATATAGGCTTCAAATGCAGGTTCAGTCTGGTCTTTATTATTGTTGTTGAAGTTTGCTCACCCTCATTCATGAATACTGTGTGCATCACTTCAAAGTCATTATTATATTCTAATACCAATAGTTAACTAGGATTGTAAAATGGAGGAAGTAACAAAATTGAGTTCACCAACCTTTCCATGTTTGTTGGATTTGGAAGACCTTGTCTGCTCTGAATGATTACCAATGATAGGTGTTTCTTCAGGACTAAGAAGACTTGTAGAAGATTTGATTGACACATTATTAGGAGGAGGAGAACTATACTTCTTCATCTCTTCAACTTTCAATGCTCCTAAAATTTGCCTATCCTCACCATTACTACATACATTTTTTGGTGTATCATTTTCTGATTTAACCAACCAACTAGAAATTGATGATAACACCTTCAAACTAGTCTCTGCTTGATTCCAATTCATGTTTTCTTTATCTTTCTTTCCAGAATGCAACACTGTTGCTTTGGCCACTTTCATGGCTATCTTCCCTTGACTGCTAAAATTCTCAATTGGATTCAACACTGAGGAGCAAGCATCATCATCATTGTTTCCTTCACTCGAAGAAAATGAAATTCTTTTTCTACAATTATTATTATAATCAGTTGATAGAGAAAACAAAGAGGATTCTGAGTACCTTTCTTCTTTTTCCCCTGTCTTCTCATTATAAAGATCAAGGTTAGATTGATTCATCGGTCTTGTTTTTTCATCCAAATCTTTGGCTTCATTTGGTTGCTCTTCACTCTTTGATTCATCTTTTGCATGATTACTGTTAACTTCATTTTCTTCTATTGAAACTGGTTTTCCACAAGTAATGGAAACAGAAAAAAGTGAATCTGAACACTCTTCTTCTTCTTCTACATGGTTATCAATTATACAACATTGAGGTGTTGTTATTTTCTCTTCCTTCAATGTTTTTTCCTTTGTTTCAATATCACCAGTAGTATTGTTTACACATTGAGATTTCTCTTGTTCATTTTCTATTCTGAAATTAAATAAATAAAATGATAATTAATGAAATATGAAAGAATGAATAAGGAAGTGAAAAAATGAACAACATACTTAGATTGTGATATCCAATGGATGGATTCTTCAAGGTCGGTTTCATGGTGTGTGGGTTGAATGGTAACATAAGCAGGTTTAGAAGAAAAGTGGTTTTGACGTTTGGAAGAAGAAAAACAAAGTAGAAAGCACTTCATGATTTGATTGATTGTGTAAACTGTAAAGTTTTACAACTCTGTCTGTCTTCCTCGTAAGTATTAGAATGAGATTCAGAAAGAATATGAGGAGAGCCAAACGGTTATGGAAATACAAAACTTTTGAAATTTTGACCGTTGATATTAATTTCCAGATACTTTGGTTGGGGTTGGGCCCATCGAGTCCTATAATATTGAGAGAGATAATTTTTTCTATAACAATTTTTTTTGGTTAAATTTCGAACTCATTAGGATAATAGGATCAGAGGTCATACATATATCATCGAGTCGGAGGGTTTATCATTCAATAAAACTTATATTGAGCCTCAACATCGGCTATTGTTATTTTCATATTTAAAAATCTGAAACTATTGTCGAAGAGATTAACGAGTTGAGTCACGATCAGGCCGCTCTCTTTAAGATGTACGTCTCGCAGCACTACCCAAGTTTGTGTAATGTAGACTAACAACCACGCCGGTTCACTGATCAATTATGTATTGCATAGTATGCATAGTATAGCTTAATTGTTCGATTAAAACTACTCAATATGGTATGTAGACCACTCTTATCGAAACTAGAGCTGTCAAAACGGGCGGCCCGGCCCTAGCGGGCTTCGGGCTTTAGCGGGCCGGGCCAAAAAGCCCGGTTGACAAAACAGGCTTGAAATATACTACCCGAGCCCGGCCCTACACGGGCCGGCCCGTATTAAAAATTATATATATTTTTTTATTTTAAAAAAGTACTATAAAACACTGCTATAATTTTTTTATAAATAATATTTTTAATATGTTTAAATAATGTCTAGCACAAAAGTAAATTGTAATCATTTTCGTACAAACGTCGTAAACTAAAACGACGAGGAAAATGATTTTAAATAAATTAGATATGTTATTGTTATAGATATTTATATATTCGATCTTTAAAACTATAAATAACAAAATGAATAAATATAATTTTATATTACATTTATATTTGTGTTAATTCATTGAATTTTCACTTTTGTTTTTTACTTTGATAATCAACTAAGTAAATAATTATTTGAAAAATATATATAATTTATAGATTTTTTTTATTATGCGGGCTACCCGCGGCCTATTCGGGCTAGCCCTAACGGGTACCGGGCTTTTAAGGGCCGGGCTAAAAAGCCCTATTAAAATTCGGGCTCAATATTTTAGGCCCAAGCCCTATATTTATTCGGGCTAAACGGGCCGGTCCATACGGGTCGGCCCGTTTTGACATCTCTAATCGAAACCGAAGGGACAAAAAGGAGTAGAAGCAGAAGAAAGACTCGTCAACACAAGTCGAAGGAGGGAGAAGAGAGGAGAAGCACATGAATCATCAATTGTGAATTTCGGTGTAAAGAATGAGTGGGGCGAGCTCTCATTTTATAGGCAGAGTTCGTAACAAAAAACGAGTAACTTAAGGATTAAGTCAGCCCACCCGTTCGTAAAAGTGGGTACTGTAATGAGTCTTAGAGTTAGAAGGGGCATTATGGAAAATAGGAATATGGACCCTTATAAATATGAGAAAAGCCAAGGAAATAAGGATTGAAAATATGTGATGAAACTCTTCTTCTCTCTCTGATTCTCTAGTTCTCTCTTATTCCTTGTACTCTTTCTTCAAGTTTTTCTTTCTATTGTTATTTTACTTGCAAAATGGTTGTTATTTCTCCTTAGTTTATACATTGGGAGTTGAATTGATTGTTCAAATTAATACAATAGCAACAATTATCTCTTTTACAATTTGATCCATTATAAGGGCACATCCTTGGAGGTCACCCACCTTTATATAAACATTTACTAGTTGGTGTGGCTCACTAATGTGGAACATTTTTAAGTCACACACTAGTTCTTACATTGTGTTTTTCTATTCAATTTTTCACTAGACTTAGCTAGTGTTCCAACAGTTGTAGATGCAACACCACGAGTTATTTCTTCCTATTTTACTATCACACACATAATAGTAGAGCACACATTGAACAAGTTGTTGTACGATGCACTTATCAACGGGAAAGAAAAAAAAAAACAAAGAACATCCAAATGAATTGTTATTGTTTGAGATAGGGGTACCAATGAATAGAGCTAAATAGAATAAAATTTGGAATTCAACTCGATAATTAACCCATTGATTATGGTTCATGAATCAAGTGAGTTGAACTAAAGTTAAAAATTAAGTTTGTTAGTTAAATGACAATTTAAAATATATATAATTTGACTAATTTGATTCATATGTTTGCTCGATTAAATGTAAGTGTGTGTGGGGAATTATGTGTACTAGTTTTAGTGTGCTTTTGTCTTTGTACTTGCTATGTGTTTAGTTTTTTATATTTTTGAATATTTATGCATTTATATTAAACTATGTATTTGCAGTTGTTTTTTTAAACAATATATGTATTTTTTTTTGTGGTGGCCGAGATTCGTACTGTACCCCAGATCTCGCATATTTTATACATTGTCCATACTAACTGCTCAAGAGGACAAACAATATATGTATAATAAAATTGATTTTTTTTTTTTTAAATAATACCAAACATAATTTTATAGAGTTAGAATTGATTTAATCGATATCGAAACTAAGTGTGGTTTAAGTGTTAGATACAATTTATTTTTTATAATAAAAACGGAATCACTTATTTTTATTTTAATCAATTATGTATAAATATTGGGTTTGTTGATGATTCCTTTAGCAAAAGTTTGACAGAAAAAGAAAAAAAACTAGTATTGATGTAACTATATAACTGAATAAGTATATGAAAAAATATGGAGGATCTAGATTCCCTTAATGTTATTGTTAGGGATGAAAAAGTTTCTAATGAAATGATAAATATAATAAAGGTTTTTATATCATATGTAAATTTATACATGTTAGCACCATCGCTTATGTTAACAAAAACTCATGTGATGGCAACACCCGGACCCACGACAACGCCACCACTTATCTGGACAAGCACCAATTAGAGTTCCATTTTTCAATTTCAAAGGGTATTTGAAAGTTTTAAGAATTTCGAGGGACGGTTGACCATTTACGCTAAAAGAATCAAGGAAGTTCCACTTACAACTTTAACACCTCCAACTCCATGGATCATGATTCCTTGCGGTCCGAATTTTCCCACATTGACGTAGTCATTCAATCGTAATTGAATTATCCAAATTTAAGCTCTCAATAATTTCAGGGTCTAACTAACGAGTGTCCTTGGGGCTTTTAAAAAGTCATATTTTAATTTACAATGCATTACATACATTTCTTCATAAAAATTCACAATTTAAAGTGCTTAAAAATTGTCTCAGAAATATTCGTTAACATTTGTCATGATTTAAAATAAAAAATAAAATCAATTTTTGTTGGATCATTCAATCAAAATCAGACAACTACTGATGTCTTTATTGCGCGAATGCATAAAAATCTCAACAGTAGAGATCCAATTTTCGACCGACTAACTCCATGCATATATATATATATATATATATATTTTTATCAATGTAAGGGAAAAAAATAAAAGAACAATTAAAATAAAATATGAAAGATAATTGTCTCAAAAGTTGTTCCAAATTCATTCTACAAATCTATAATTATCTCTTTTTTAACTCATTTCCCAATATAAAGATAGAGAAATGATATTTTTACATTTTTGATAATTTCCTCTCTTATACAATTACATGATAATTTTATACTCTCTCTTCCTTTTTCTCTCTATTGTTTTTGACCAATAAAAAAAAGAAAAACAAAGATGTCACTGGAGTTGTTGTGTACAAATATCATTGTTGACAGCAAAGATAACCAAACCTCCAACAATACGGTTAACAAATTAGTAATACACTTGAATGAATAATATATGGTTAATTAAGTTTTTAGTCCCAATAAATATTTACAATTTTATTTTTAGTCCCTACAAAATAAAATCACACTTTTTAGTCCCTGTGACATTTTTCTTAAACATTTTAGGGACTAAAAATGCTGATGGAAAAATTTTATAGGGACTAAAAATGTTTATGAAAAATTTTATAAGGACTAAAAATGTTGATGGAAAATTTTATAGGGACTAAAAAGTGTGATTTTATTTTGTAAGGACTAAAAACCTGAATATTTATAGGGATTAAAAACTTAATTAATCCTAAATACAACTAACTAAATAAATATATGGAACCAGTTAACCAAACCATATCTTCTCAGCTTAGCACTCGCTCTGTCATTGGCGTCGGCACCAACTGTCAACTATTGATTCGTATATCTATTTTCACTCGCGGTTATTGCGCGTGTTTCCCTCTGGAAAGAAAAGAAAAAAATTAATTCAAAACAGGAAACAAAAATAAATTAGGAAACATGAGATATGGTATGGTAAATTACCACTTTTTTAGCACGAGAGAAAAGGAGAACATCCATGTGGCATTTATTGTTCAAATATTTTATTTAATTATTATTCCGTCCTTTTGTTTTTATCGATTATTATTATGTAGAAATTATAAAATGGTATACAATAATTTTAAGAAATTTAGTTTTAAGTTATTTGAGATAAGCCAGAAAAAACAATTAAATGTATCTTTTTATATAAATATATTTGAAAAAGTATTACTTAATAAATAAAAAATGATAAAGTTGTAAATTAAATAATTTGTATAAAGGATGAAATTAAAAAGGAAAATGTACGTGTCCCTTTTATTTATAGTAATAAAATATCTTTATATTATTATTGATAACAATTAGAAAATGTAATTGATATATGGGCTTGATTGATGGTCCATTTCCGTTTTAATTTATGACCATCCTAATATTTATGATCACCAACACACATGTATGTCTAAGACCTAAAATCAAAATCTCGGTCGAGGAAGAAAGGTAACTAAAAAGTGTCTGTCTTTACTTGTCTAGTTATTCTTAATGTATTGTCTTTGATCATAAATAAATTGTTGAGATATTAAATTTACGTGCATATTTGACTATTCATGTCTTGTTTGTATTGAACAATAATAAGTAATTAATTTGGGTTTGAGTTAATGTAATGGAATTGAGAAACAGTTGAGGGAAAAAAGGAAGAGAGAGTGTAGTTTAGTTGAAGTTGAACGACAGCTATTAATATTATGAGAAGGAAGAAGTAGAGTGAGAGAGAGTATAGTATAGTATAGGGGACCATTTTGATTTTGATAGAGAGAAGAGAAATCATATTACTTATTAAACCGCCACCATAGGCAGGCAGGTAGGTGTGATCATCCTTTTCTCTTCTCCATTGGTTGCTTCTTTTTGTTACGTATAACTTCATCTCACCTTAAATCTAACTCAAAGGTACTACTTAACCTCTTTTATAACACTAAATTATATTTATATTATTGTTAAGAGTCCTACAACATTTTATTAGATATTGCTTGAATATGCGTTTATAAGTGAGATTATTATCATTTTAATATGGTTCAATTAATCCCAACATAACTTTTAAATAGTATTTAAGTCTATCCATTCAGGCCACTTAAATCTCGTTTCAGATGTCCATTCATAAACGTAAGTACCTTATAAGTCGATTTTATAGACCCAAGTTAGATTCTATTAATAATTACATGAGACAAAAATGCTTTGTGGTTCAAAATAAGGCTCACTGTTCACTTTGTTGTTGCTTTTCAAGAAGGAACGGTGTCTTATTCTAACACAAAGTGCTTCTGGTTAATTAATGACTCAAATTTTGAAGAATTTTTTGTAGAGGTGATTAGCTTCTAATAACAGTTTAGCCTTTTTCTTGTTCTTTGTTTGTTTGTTGATGATATTGAATAGTGAAGAAATTAAGTCCGTGAATTTCTTTCTTTCTTGTTTGGTTGGCTGTTACTTTATCATCTCACTCACACTTTTCTTGTTTGATCAACATCTGTCTTATGTCCTTTTCTCATTCTATGTATATTCTGATAGAAACTTCACACTTTGATGCATTTATTTTTTGCAGTTGGAAAAATCATAGGGATCATGGCCCACAAGTTTCTTTGAGGTGGCAAGATCCTATATTCATGTCTTTTTTTTTATTTTATTTTTTGAAGTTTTTTCTTTGGCAATAATGAAGCATTAAAATGAATTAATCCATGTTCATGCATAAAGAAAAAGTAGAGTGAAATGGAGCCATTAAATCAAAGGTCTACTACTCCTCTTGAGAGAGTGGTTTCTCAAAGAGCACTGCAAATGAGCAATTCCTTTACATGTCAGATATGTGTTGTTGCACTTTTTTGTGGACTCTGTATTGTTTCTTTGATTTTGGCTATTCTTGGTAACTTCCAGTTTGCTCACTTTTCTATGCTTAATTTATCATTCAACTCAGATCTCAATACCACCATCAGTAAGTTATTTTCCTTAATCATTTTCATTTACTTAATGTCTTTTTTAGTGTTACAGTTTCTAGCCTAGTTAATATGAGAAAATTGGGAATTCAATGAACTTTTTAGCATGATTTATGAAGATAATAAGAGTTTAATTAACAGTTTCCCATTTATGATTTCTTCTTTTGTTATTAATATATATGAATCCTACTGTTTTTCTAAAATTACTTATTGATAGTACTAATGTTTATGATCAAATGAACATCTTTTACTAAAATATTTTTACTAATACTAGTTAATGAGTAACTAAAAGTTGTACAATTAATAATTATTCAAAAAGTATTCAATACATTATTGATATTCTAAAATGATAAATAATATGAGACACATTGAGTATCAAATTCAGTATAAACTTTAAGGATGGAGTAGTAGAAAATGAGCTATTCAATTAACTTTTTAACCGCTATGTGAAGTAGTTAAAGTAATTTTGCTCAACACAGAACAAGAAGTTAACAGTTCCCCTTTATTATTTTCTTCTTTTGTTATTGATTAATATGAATCCTGCTGTTTTTGTAAAATTATTCAAAAGAATTATGAAATTCAGTTGAAACTTTAAGGATGTTTATTTGTGAAGCAAACTTGATGAGTATGAAATTTT